>NC_141698.1:1123034785-1123442051 GCF_964263255.1 Lissotriton vulgaris | reverse complement strand
GTCCACTGAGCGTCATTTTAGTGTTCCTGTGCAGAGCATACCATGACGTCACCAAAATTTGAAAACACAGACAATTCTTACTGGTTTGCAGCCCTTCCGCGGGTTCTTTTCACCAGTGACATCAGATCAGACATTGGCGCAAAGTGTCGGTCCCTAGTGCCAACATCGCACATACCCCAGCCCGCTTACAACAATTTCCCATAATAACAGACACCATACAATGTTTTGTTGGAGAAAGTTGTTGCAGCTTTATTTGCATAAACATTATGCCAACATGTTGGGTTATCTTACGGGCGATCCAGGGTCAGGTAGCCCCTCGCCACCTGCCCACCTGATGGGCGGCGAGGCTTTGTACGGCTGATCCTATCTACCACCTACCCATATACCGACCCTTGGCATGTACTGTTGACGTAAGCACTCACAGCTGACCCATCCACCACTGACCTCCGATAGGAGCTGGTCTCAAATTGTTTACCTTACTATCCACAGTAGATCTAACCCTCACCGACGCTATAAGGCGGCCCCGGCCACATACTGTTGGCCTATTGCTGCAAACCGTCACTGATCTGACTCAGTCACTGGTCCTGCCCACGCATCAGTAACTTAGCTAGCTATCTCTGATATGTCCACTCAATGGCGACCCGTCCACACAATGGCGACCCGTCCACACAATGGCGACCCGTCCACACAATGGCGACCAGTCCACACAATGGCGACCAGTCCACACAATGGCGACCAGTCCACACAATTGCAACCTGTCCACACAATGGTAACCAGTCCACACAATGGCAAACTCGCCAAACAATGGCAACCTGTCCACACAATGGCGACCTCTCCACACAATGGCGACCTGTCCACACAATGGCGACCTGTCCACACAATGGCGACCTGTCCACACAATGGCGACCTGTCCACACAATGGTGACCCGTCCACACAATGGCGACCCGTCCACACAATGGCGACCCGTCCACACAATGGCGACCCGTCCACACAATGGCAGCCTGTCCACACATTGCTCGTTGGGCCACATACTGCTGTTCTGACAACAAGCCACTGACATGACCATCTATAACTGGCATGAGCCCCAGCTAAGCACATGTTGCTGATTTAACTAGTAATCTATGATGTGGCCACATCTTGCTTAACCCATCCACATGTTAACGTCATAACCAAGTATCAAGGACCCTCTTGTCTATTGGCTAGAAGCCATTCATGGCAACTTCAGCCACGTCAATCTGCCCACGTTTCTCTGACTTCACTAGGTAAAAGAAGCCCATATATTGTCTGACCTAACAAGTAGACCTGAGCGGAGCTCGCGGAGTTCCACCAAGTTGAGTTGGCAGAGTTCCACCGGATGGAGTTTGCGGAGTTCCGCCACAAAGTGACCAAAAACTGCTGCACTATACAGAGTTCCACAAGTGGCGGGGTGTGTTACGTTGTGCTGTTCACGCAGATTTTTAGCGCCGGGCGTTTGTCCTGTGTCAGAAAATCAGTGCGAAGGTCATCATGCGCAGCACAAGAGGGCCCTGCTTCTTTCTGGCGCTCAACTAGATTTTCTACTCGAGCAGCAGCTTCCTCAACGCGAACAAATGGTTTCTCAATGCAACCGGTCGAGATCATTAGTGAGCGAGGAAAAAACTGCGCTCTGTGAAATTCGGAACTCCGCGTGCTCCATGAATCGCAGAGTACGGAAAACTCAGCAAACTCCGTGAACGGACTGGAGTTCACCACCCAGGCCTCCTAACAAGGTGTCACTGAGCTCAGCATATTTCAGTGACTGAGCCACATATTGCTGGCCTATTTTTTTCTATTCCATTCTATTCATGGGTATTTGTAGAGTGCCTGCCTACCCATCGGGCCTGCTGGGGCTAAGATAGCTTCCAGATAACATTCCAGACAGGCAAGTTAGTTAAATGGGGCTGTTCTCAACATTTCTCAAAATTGTATTTCTGCTTGCCTTGTTTGCAGAGGAAGAAAATTCGAGTTTTGAAGCCAACAACACAAACACCGTCTGCTGCTCGTTGTGCTCTTTATCCTTGGTATTGCCAAGCGTTGCTGGCGGATGGAGCGCCGCGTTCCGGTTGGATCGTAGAAAGTTAGTAGCCTTTGGATCAGCTCAGTACTCTTCTTGTACATGCCCCGACGAGCAATACACAGAGTCTTGAAGTGAATTCTTTTGACTATTGGGAACCAGTGTAGGTTTGCCAGAGTTGTGGTTGCCGACTGGTATTTGGGGATTTTCCATAGTATACGGGCCGCAGCACTCTCAGTGACTTGAAGTCTTTTTATGACTATCTTGGGGCTTCCCAATAGAGGGAGTTTCCGCAATCAAGTCGTGAGAGGACTAGCCCTTGTACTACCACTCTATGTGATTGCTCAGGTAGCCGTCCCAATAGCTATCTCAAAGATCATATTAAGCCGAAACATGTTGCCACTGGTCTTTTTGCCTGGGTTGCCATTGAGAGCCTGTGGTGTAACCAGACGTCAAGACACTTGACCTCCACTTTAGGTGCAGGTTGTTCTCCTAAAAATTTGGCCAATTGAGCTTGAGCCGCCTGGCGAGATTGTTGCCCACCACCATGACCTCGTTTTTTACCAGTTTAGTTTAAGACTGCTAGATGTCATCTAAACTACAACACTTCTTAGGTAGTCATTGAGCTAATTAGAAGATCCATTTGATGGGAAAGGGAGAAAATAATCTCTGCCAGTGGAAGGACGTACAGGCTGAACAAAGTGGGGCTGAACGAGGACCCCTGTGGTACCGACCACGTATTCCCACATAACCACAGCTCGCTGATCGGACCATACTCCAATGAGACAACCAGACATTGCTGGACAGACCACATACCATTAATACAACCACAGATCTCTCATCTGACAGCGTATCACTGGTCTCACAACGTATCACTAACTTAACCCCTTGTATCTGATCTGACCATGTATCTCTGGCCTGACACCGGATTACTGACCCGCCCAGATACGGCTCACCTCATATTGTTGGTCTAATCGCGTATCATTAACCCCAACCACACATTTCTGATCTGGCCCTGCATCAAGTGCCTCGCACCGTATTGTGGACCCAACCATATGCATCTGATCTGACCACGCATCTCTGGCCTGGCAATGTATTACTGACCAACCAGATATCAGTCACCTCGACTCTCTAGCCTACTCACGTACCACTAACCCAACCGCACATTTCTGATTTAGAAATTCATCATGGGCCTCGTACCGTATTGTGGACCCAACCATATGTATATATATTTTTTTTTAACAGAGTATTATATAGAGCGAATTTGACCTGAATTGGGTATCAGATTACATAGCATCAGTTACGTTACATAAGTACACACATTCATTTTTGTTAGGTATGGGGAGATTGAGTGATTTACCCAGAATCACAGGATGTTCAGCGTCATTGCAGAGACTCAAACCCAGTTCCCCAGATTCGAGGTCGACCGCCCTAGCCATTAGGCCAACTCCTGATCTGACCACTTATTTCTGGCCTCACACCGCATCGCGGACCCAACCAAATGTATCTGATCTGACTACGCATCTCTGGCCTCGAACCATATCGCGGACCCAACCAAATGTATCTGACCTGACCACGCATCTCTGGCCTCGAACCATATCGCGGACCCAACCAAATGTATCTGACCTGACCACGCATCTCTGGCCTCGAACCATATCGCGGACCCAACCAAATGTATCTGATCTGACTACGCATCTCTGGCCTCGCACCTTATTGCTGACCCAACCAAATGTATCTGATCTGACCACGCATCTCTGGCCTCGCACTATATCGCTGACCCAACCCAGATATCAGTAACCTCGTATCACTAGCCTACTCATGAGCCACTAACCCAACTGCACATTTCTGATCCGACCACTTATCTCTGGCCTGATAACGTGTAGCTGACCCAACCACAAATAAGTGGTCTGATTGCTGGCCAGACCATGTATTGCTGACCTAACCACTTATTTATAATCTGACTGCGTATTGATGACCCAACCACATATGTATTTCTGATCTGACCACGTATCGCTGGCTTGACAACGCATCACTGACCCAACCACGTATTTCGGATCCGATCACAGCCCTGACCACGTATCGCTGGCCCAACCAAGTATTTTCTGATTGGACCATAAATCGCTGGCCTGACCACACACAGCTGACCCAGCAACATGCGATCTGATCAGGTACTGCTGACCTGACCCTGTATCACTGACTCAACCAGATATTTCTAATCTGACCACACATTAATGACGCTCCCAGATATGCAAAACACACAAGATGATGGACGGAATGTTGCACAATGGCAAAAGATTCACCCCCAGTCACAGATCTGGGTTTAATCCATCGTTATTTTGCTCACTACGCCACCCCAGTTCAGACATGGCCATATGCAAATCAGTCTTGTGCAACATTCCGTCCATCATCTTGTTCGTTTTGCTCCCAGATATGGCCAGCCTCGTGCGCATGGCCTGCCTTTAGGGCTGATAACCCCTCTCACAAGCAAGGCCTGCTGAGTCACACCCAGCCTGCACTGCACTTTGTCCCACCGGCCACACAGGGCCATCAAGCTTGTTTATTTGAATTTCAAGAAAGCACTTTGAAATGTAAAGTCCCACAATGCAGTGCGTGCGGCGCATGGTACATTAGGGAATAGTTGGAGAGAAACAGGTCGGATGAGATTCCGTGTCGTCATCTAAAAGTCAGATAAGAGACAAGCGAAGAAGCGATATTCACTGGAAAACAACACTCACCTCAGACAGCCGGGCCCACTCTGAGACACTGAGGCTGAAACAATCCTCACCCTAGCGGGGTCTAGCCAAAGCCGGGCCGTGCAACTCTCCCCTAGGCCGGGTCTAACCAAAGCCTGACCCTCCAACCCTCCCCTAAGCCAGACCTAACCAAATTCGAAACAATCCTCACCCCAGCCAGGTGTAACCAAAGCCGGACGATAGCATACAGAAACATCCACTGACATAAATGTCGTGTCCTAAATATCTGTTTATACAAATATCATCCGTTTGGTGTAAAAGTTCTAATATTAGCCCCATGGGTGCAAAAACAACTTGGGAGACAAGATTTAGGAGGCAATAGTTATGTTAGACAATATTCTGCCAACGAGCTACTGGCATTGTATTGTAATTGCATTTATATAGCGATTACTACCCCATACGTGGCACTGAAGCACTTTTCGGAGGGTAGCACGCTACTCAAACCCAAACAGGATTAGTGGGGAATGAGTGTAGGCAAATATGAAATGAATTTGAGCGGTGGACATGGGGGAGTCTGTGAGTTGGATTGAAAAGGATAGTGGAGCGATAGAGGTGGGAAGGGGCTAGAAAGAGTTCATTTGGAGATCATAGGAGTGGGTTTGTGATGAGTGGGGGGGCGGGGTCAGGGGGAAGGGTTTAGAAAGGCTTGTTTGGGAGATCTGAATAGTATGAGTTTTGAGATGATGCAAGGGAGGTGTCGAGGAGGGGAGAGTCTAGAAAGGGTTATTTTGGAGTTCACAGTAGTCAGAGAGTGGAGGTGGAGGATGTATTGAGCAATGTATAGAATGAGAAATGGGGTAGTGCATTGGAGAGAATAGTAGATTGAGGTTTGGGGTGAGTCCCAGAGTTGAGGTACAGGATCAAGTGTTGCTGCACTTTAAGCTAATTTAATTGTTTTTATTTACAAAACACAAACACGCCCGCCCCCTGCCCCCTTCCCCTCCCCCCCCCACCCCCCCCCCCCCCCAGTGCCAGAACCAACCTTGACAGACAGAGCAGCACAGGGAATGCCAGGGCAGCTAGACACTACAGTGAGAAGACCGTGACGTTAACCGAGGGATCAGAGGGCCTCTCAGAGATGATGGACGGAGCGCTGAAACTTTTCAGACACTCACCCCCAGTCACAGATCTGGGTTAAATCCATCATCATTCTTTAGTTCACTTCGCCACCTCAGTTCAGACCCAGCTATATACAAATCAGTCTGACCCTGTGCCTCATGGGAACAGTCCATCCCGAACTGCCAAGCCATGTCTTCCCTGGACCAGAAACAAGCATCCTGGCACCGGTTTCAGGGTATGTCACCCTTCATCCGCCAGGCTATCTTGAATCCAGTGGCACAGTGAGCAAGGGACCCACGTCTAGGCATACCCTGCCAACTTAGGGCGAACTTAGCAAACACAAGGAGATGATGGACGGGGCGCTGAAACTTATCAGTGCTGGACTCTTCCCATGAGGCACAGGGTCAAGACTGATTTGCATATGGCTGGGTCTGAACTGAGGTGGCAGAGTGGGCTAAAGAACAATGATGGATTCAACCCAGATCTGTGACTGGGGGTGAGTGTCTGAAAAGTTTCAGTGCTCCGACCATCATCTCCTTATGTTTGTAGAGTTCTGTATAGAAATACATATCATGTTTAGATGGAGGCTCACCTGGGGTTTGTAAATGAACAGAGACCGTGACGGAGCCTCGCCTGGCTCAGGTGGGGGTGCTTAGAAAGGCTCAGTTTGCCCGGCTCCCACCCCGCCCCCATCGCAAGCTCACTCCCTCCTTTTCAAAGTGTTCCACAATACCCCACCCCCTCCCCCACGCATTGTGTATTGAGACGATTCAAATTCCACTTTCATAAAAAGCCTCTTTCCGAGGGGCGGGGGGGGGGGGGGTGCTCAGTCTATGGGAAAACCTTTTGAAACGGGACCCGTGGACTTTGGCTTCGACACAAGGAGAACCTGCCAGAAAAACCAGTTCCTCTTTTACACAAAGGACACAAAATAATACAGAGCAGGAGGGGCGTCGCGTTCCAGCTGCGTCGAGCCTGCCCGCTGGACCCACACGCGGCTCTGCCAATGCACCTCTCTGCTCTGCACTATTCCAGCACTGATGCCCACACGCAGCTCTGCCAATGCACCTCTCCCTGGCTGGCACAGCTCTGCACTATTCCAGCACTGATGCCCACACGCAGCTCTGCCAATGCACCTCTCTGCTCTGCACTATTCCAGCACTGATGCCCACACACAGCTCTGCCAATGCACCTCATTCTGGCTGGCACTGCTCTGTAGTATTCCAGCACTGATGCCCACACACAGCTCTGCCAACGCACTTCTTCCTGGCTGACACTGCTCTGCACTATTCCAGCACAGACGCCCACACACAGCTCTGCCAATGCACCTCTCCGTGGCTGGCACTGCTCTGCACTTTTCCAGCACTGATGCCCACCTACAGCTCCGCCAATGCACCTCTCCATGGCTGGCATTGCTCTGCACTATTCCAGCACTCATGCCTACACACAGCTCCGCCAATGCACCTCTTCCTGACTGGCACTGCTCTGCATTTTTCCATCACCGATGCCCACACACATCTCTGCCAATGCACCTCTTCCTGGCTGCAACTGCTCTGCAGTATTCCAGCTCCAACACCCACACACAGCTCTGCCAATGCACCTCTTCCTGGTTGTCACTGCTCTGCACTATTCCAGCCCTGATGCCCACACACAGCTCTGCCAATGCACCTCTTCCTGGTTGGCACTACTCTGCACTGTTCCAGCACTGATGCCCAGCAACAGCTCTGCCAATGCACCTCTTCCTGGCAGGAACTGCTCTGCGCTATTCCCGCAGAGACCCACACACAGCTCTGCCAATGCACCTCTTCCTGGCTGGCACTGCTCTGCAGTATTCAAGCACCAACGCCCACACACAGCTCTGCCAATGCACCTCTTCCTGGCTGGCACCGCTCTCCACTATTCAAACATGGACTCTCACACACAGATCCGACAATGCACTTCACCTTGGCTTGCGGCAATGCTCTGCACTATTCCAACACCGATGCCCACACACAGCTCTGCCATTGCACCTCTTCCTGGCTGGCATTGCTCTCTACTGTTCCAGCACTGCTGCCCACACACAGCTCTGCCAATGCACCTCTTCTGGCTGGCACTGCTCTCCACTGTTCCAGCACCGACGCCCACACACAGCTCTGCCAATGCACCTCTTCTGGCTGGCACTGCTCTCCACTGTTCCAGCACTGACGCCCACTCACGGCTCTGCCAATGCACCTCTTCCTGGCTGGTACTGCTTTCTACTAGACCATCACCGACGCCCGCACACAGCTCTGCCAATGCATCTCTTCCTGGTTGGCACTGCTCTGCACTATTCCAGCACTGATGCCCACCCACGGCTCTGCCGATGCACGTCTTCCTGGCTGGAATTGCTCTCTACTGTTCCAGCACTGCTGCCCACACACAGCTCTGCCAATGTACCTCTTCCTGGCTGACACTGCTCTGTACTATTCCAGCAGAGACCCTCATACAGCATTGCCTATCCACCTCTTCCTGGCTGGCACTGCTTTCTACTAGACCATCACCGACGCCCAAACACAACTCTGCCAATGCACCTCTCCTGGCTGGCACTGCTCTCCACTGTTCCAGCACTGATGCCCACACACGGCTCTGCCAATGCACCTCTCCTGGCTGGCACTGCTCTCCACTGTTCCAGCACTGATGCCTAGCCACAGCTCTGCCAATGCACCTCTTCCTGGCTGGCACTGCTCTCCACTGTTCCAGCACTGATGCCCACACACGGCTCTGGCAATGCACCTCTCCTGGCTGGCACTGCTCTCCACTGTTCCAGCACTGATGCCCACACACGGCTCTGCCAATGCACCTCTCCTGGCTGGCACTGCTCTCCACTGTTCCAGCACTGATGCCTAGCCACAGCTCTGCCAATGCACCTCTTCCTGGCTGGCACTGCTCTCCACTGTTCCAGCACTGATGCCCAAACACAACTCTGCCAATGCACCTCTCCTGGCTGGCACTGCTCTCCACTGTTCCATTACTGATGCCCACACACGGCTCGGTCAATGCACCTCTTCTGGCTGCCGCTGCCTGCAAGTCAAGCATGATGAAGGAGAGACACCTGTAGAGATTCTGGACTGTCCTGTCCAGGAGGTGTCCACGGCTCTAGAGCTAAGGTGCGAATCCTGGCTTTATTGGCTCAACAAGCTGTGTGATCCAGGGCAGCTCTCTACCTCCCTGCTCCTCGGTCCCCTCAGCCAGGAGGACAGGAGGTGATCCATGGCAGCTCTCTACCTCCCTGCTCCTCGGTCCCCTCAGCTAGGAGGACAGGAGGTGATCCATGGCAGCTCTCTACCTCTCTGCTCCTCGGTCCCCTCAGCTAGGTGGGCCAGGAGGTGATGGAGGGCCAGGAGGTGATGGAGGGCCAGGAGGTGATGGAGGGCCAGGAGGTGATGGAGGGCCAGGAGATGATCCAGGGCAGCTTACTACCTCCCTGCTCCTCGGTCCCCTCAGCTAGGAGGGCAGGAGGTTATCCTCTTTTCAACGCGCGCTACACAAGAGCATGTATTCACCCATCCATGCAGCATCTGTTTAGTCCCCTTCATGTATTTCTGGACTTTTTTGTTACAAACTGTTTTCAGGTGTGTTAGTTGAGTTGGGTCAATGGAAGCGGCCCTTGGCCACAACTCCCAGAGCACATTTGTTTTTTAATGGAAAGTCTAGGACTGGAAAGAAGGTGTCCTGATGGCACAGAGCTCGGTGGCCACCCCACACCCTCTGGTTCAGGGTTGCTGAATCATTGGGGTCCCCAGGTTATAAAGCACGCATTAAGGTCTCTGCGCGCGCCGCTCTTACCTGTGTGCGTTCTCTGGTGAGCCTTCAGGTGAGAGCTTTTGGTGTAGACTTTGGGACAACCTAAAAAACACAAAAGACAGGTTCAGTGGGTCCCCCGAGTCGGTGGTGTTTGTCCACAAAACATCTCGATATTTAGGGCATCATTTAAAGTCTGGGAGCTGCCTGCTGCCCCACTGCCCCCCAGGTCAGGGGAAACTCTAGCCTCATATTCCCTGGTGGAAGCCCCCACCTGTCAGATTCAGAGACCTTCACCTACCTGGCAGATACCTCTGAGCCAGCACCGGGGCCGCCCTTGAGGGCAGGGGAAGCTATGGCCTCTTATTACCTAGTGGATGCCCCCCATGTCAGATTTAGAGACCCTCCACCCACCTGGCAGGTATCTCTGAGCAATCACCGAGGGTGCACCCCTCCCTCCCCAGGTCAGGGGAAGCTACAGCCTCCTATTTCCTGGTGGCAGCCCTCCCTGCCTGATTCAGAGACCCCACCTACCTGGCAGGTACCTCTGAGCCATCACTGGGACTTCCCCCCAGGTCAGGGGAAAGGATAGCCTCTTATAGTCTGGTGGAAGCCCCCCCCTGTCAGAGTCAGATATCCTCCCCTGTCTGGCAGGTATCTCTGAGCCATCACTGAGGCTGCCCCCCAGGTCAGGGGAAGCTATTGCCTCTTATTTCCTGGTGGCAGCCCTCCCTGCCTGATTCAGAGACCCCACCTACCTGGCAGGTATCTCTGAGCCATCACTGAGGCTGCCCCCCAGGTCAGGGGAAGCTATTGCCTCTTATTTCTTGGTGGCAGCCCTCCCTGCCAGATTCGAAGACCCCACCTACCTGGCAGGTATCTCTGAGCCATCACTGAGGCTACCCCCCAGGTCAGGGAAGCTATTGCCTCTTATTTCTTGGTGGCAGCCCTCCCTGCCAGATTCGAAGACCCCCACCTACCTGGCAGGTATGTCTGTGCCATCACCAGGGCTGCCCCTGCAGTAACCCATTAAAGGCTCTGATCTCTTGCCCAGTGACGGACAACTCTGATGCGACCACTTGGCAAAGTGTTTTCTCTGTTGGAACAAACTCGGAGTGCACAAGTTTGTTCTTGCAGAACAAAAGAACAAAGATCCTGATGTGCAGAGAGTTTCTGCAGCTCGTGGTCTCAGGTCGAAAAAATGAATGATGGCCGCCCTGCCCTAAACAGAAGGCCATGGTGGAGTTCATGGAGTTGTGCTACACGGAACTCTGCAAAGTGACCAAAAAACTCTGCCGTGCTACACAGAGTTCTGCAAGCGGGGAGGTGCATTACGTCACGCCGTTCATGCTGATTTTTAGTGTTTGTCCCAAGCTGGAAAGGCAGCGCGAACGGCGCCATGCGCAGCACAGGAGGGCGCTGCTTCTTTCTGCTGTTCGATGGTTTCTCAACGCGAGCAGTCACGACCATCGTGACCACCCGCAACTGCCGGCATTCAGATATCTCGCTGGGAGGTGGTCTAGCATCGGATTTTCCGTGTTTGCGCTAGTCAACCTAACGTTGGCGAGCGTGAGAGGGAAAAACTCTGCTCCATTTTTGGAACGCTGCGTTCTCCCTAGAGCGTGAAAAACTCTGAAAACTCTGCGAATGGAGCAGAGTTCACCGCCCAGGCCTACTAAAGAGGGAAGGGTGTCCACCTCTGTGACCTCATAGAAAGGCCATCCGCTCATGGGTGTCCACCTCTGTGACCTCATAGAAAGGCCATCCGCTCATGGGTGTCCACCTCTGTGACCTCATAGAAAGGCCATCCGCTCATGGGTGTCCACCTCTGTGACCTCATAGAAAGGCCATCCGCTCATGGGTGTCCACGTCTGTGACCTCATAGAAAGGCCATCCGCTCTTGGGTGTCCACCTCTGTGACCTCATAGAAAGGCCATCCGCTCATGGGTGTCCACCTCTGTGACCTCATAGAAAGGCCATCCGCTCATGGGTGTCCACCTCTGTGACCTCATAGAAAGGCCATCGCTCAAGGGTATCAGCCGGCAGAGCCAGCGGAGGCTCTGCAGGTATAAAGCGAGGGGGTTCCCTTCTTCTAAATGATGTTGGGAAAGTGTGTGGTTGGCAGTACTACCACTTGTCGGCCATGTTATGGTGGATGTATAATTCAACCAAACGCCAAACGATCCACTGTGATAGGGAGGACCTAGTCTAGAGGTGAATCAATGGACCCAGTGCTTAATTTCAGCTGATGGTTTCCAGTGCTCGGCGCCAGCATTTAATTCTCAACACCATTTATGACAGTCTGCCACATGGTGGCGCTGTTTTTTCTAAAATAGAGATGAACACAACCGCAGTTGTTGATTAATACCTGCTGCCCAGGCCATTGTTACAACTTTGGTGGCCTGAAATAGTCTGAATTATCACACGTGTAGGGCGTGAGATGCTTAATAGTTGTGTTGGTTATGTCATTGGTGGAGCTAGCAGCGGCAATGGGTAGTGTAAGCTGTAGTGGCCTTCTGACAAGGGCCTTGGCATTTAGTGTTTTACAAAGTAGGCACTGTCATGATGTGCTCTAGGCTGATGCCTCAGGAAGGCTGGTAGGGCTGGGACTGAGTCAACAACAGTCAGACCTCTACATATGACTCTTTCCAGAATCCGCCTTCCTTGTGAGCGACTCTTCTCAAGGACCACATGACTTGTGACTGGTTATTTCCAGGTGCAGCTTGATATGAGACTGACTCTGCCCCACCCGCACCAGCCTTTATGAGGCGTACGTCTAGCAGGAAGTTTGATATTTGGATAAGTCAAGTTCGCTCCGCTGAGAGGGGACATCTGCATGAGACTTTGGACTGATATGCTACAATTGTATAAGCCTTTTTTTAAATTTCTAACTACCAGTTCTTTAGAAGACTCCAAAAAATTTCTTTTCTTATCTAAGATGGCCCGAAAAAGTTGGATAAAAAAAAACATGTATATAGATGGTCATTTTCTCTTCTCAATGATGAGGCAAAGGCAACCTCCCTTCTACTGTGCGCCAAAGTGTGCTTTGATGCAGGAGGGCCGACCTGGTCTTCTGCTCTGGTCAGCTCCTCTCCCCCTGGTTCACGGCTCAGCTTAACCTGGTCTTCTATTCTGGTGAACTCCTATCCCCTGGTCTGTGGCTCAGCCTGACCCGGTGCTCTGGTCGACTCCTGTCCTCTGGTCCCTGGCTCAGCCTGACCTGGTCTATTGCTCGGCTTTGCTCCTATCCCCCTGGCTCAGCCTGATCCAGTCTTCTAACCTGGTCCGCTGCTGTCCCCTGGATTGTTAGTTGAACAGTTGGGTTACTAGAGGTTCTGGTACATTAGGATTGTAAGTTCAACCATTGGGTTACTAGAGGTTCTGGCGCACTGGGATTGTTAGTTGAACAGTTGGGTTACTAGAGATTCTGGCACACTGGGTTTGTTAGCTCAACAGTTGGCTTACTAGAGGTTCTGTTACATTGGGACTTGGTTGAACAGTTGGGTTACTAGAGGTTCTATTGCATTGGGACTGTTAGTTGAACGGTTGGGTTACTAGAGGTTCTGGCACACTAGGATTGTTAGTTCAACAGTTGGGTAACTAGAGGTTCTGGTACACTAGGATTGTTAGTTCAACAGTTGGGTAACTAGAGGTTCTGGTACATTAGGATTGTTAGTTCAACAGTTGGGTAACTAGAGGTTCTGGTACACTAGGATTGTTAGTTCAACAGTTGGGTTACTAGAGGTTCTGGCACACTGGGATGGTTAGTTCAACAGTTGGGTTACTTGAGGTTCTGGCACACTGGGATGGTTAGTTCAACAGTTGGGTTACTTGAGGTAGTATCACATTGGCATGGTTAGTTGAACATTTAGGTTACTAGAGGTTCTGGCACTCTGGGATGATTAGAACAGAAGTTGGGCTACCAGAGATTATATCACATTGGGATTGTTAGTTCAACAGTTGGGTTAATAGAGGTTGTGGTACATTAGGATTGTTAGTTCAACAGTTGGGTTAATAGAGGTTGTGGTACATTAGGATTGTTAGTTCAACAGTTGGGTTACTAGAGGTTCCGGTGCACTGGGATGGTTAGTTCAACAGTTGGGTTACTAGAGGTTCTGTTACATTAGGATTGTTAGTTCAACAGTTGGGTTACTAGAGGTTCTAGCACACTGGGATGGTTAGAACAGAAGTTGGGTTACTAGAGGTAGTATCACATTGGCATGGTTAGCTGAACATTTAGGTTAAAAGAGGTTCTGGCACTCGGGGATGGGTAGTACAGAAGTTGGGCTACCAGAGGTTATATCACATTGGGATTGTTAGTTTGTTAGTTCAACAGTTGGGTTACTAGGGGTTCTGGCACACTCTGATTGTTAGTTCAACTGTTGGGTTACTAGAGGTTCTGGCACACTGGGATGGTTAGTACAGAAGTTGGGCTACCAGAGATTATATCACATTGGGATTGTTAGTTCAACAGTTGAGTTACTAGAGGTTCTTGCACACTGGGACTGTGACGAGGTGAACCTGGAGGTACCTGGATAGTCGCAGTGGTGAATCCGCCTCTTCTCCAGCTCTGGGTTGTTCCTTCGGTTGAACTTCAGTGGTGGTGATGCCACAACACTTCCCTGCGAGAGTGACGTCAGACCATTGGCCATAGTATGCAGCGGGGGAGATTGTCCCAGCTTGAGTCCAAAGGTGGCTTCATACGAGGGAGGAGGGGAAATGGTGTTGATCAGCTCTGGCTGGTTGTCCGGGCTCCCCGGCTGTGAGTTCGGGGGTGAGGGTGGAAGGTGGACGCCTGGCACCGGATAGAAGTGTGCCGACAGGGGAAAGTTTGCTTGGTCTTGGCCAAGACTTTGGTATACCTTGACCTGCGCTGGTTGAGTGGCGGGGGGATGAAGGTTGGAACCACCACTGTTGGTGGTCAAGGGGATGCCCCCATGGGTGTTGACCAATGTGGTGGTGCCAGGCGTTGAGGTCAAGCTGGCCACTCCACCGCCAGGTGGCAGCTGGAAGAGTTGTGGTGGCTGAGACCTGGCACAGGCCACGGGGACCTCTGCTGGGTCCTCCTGCTTGATGAAGATGTTGTTGACCGCCACAGACTGGGGCATGTTGAAGACGCTGGTGAAGTCGGGCAGAGTCTGGGCAGAGGAGCAGGGCTGCGCGAAGCTGGTGCCCGGCTCGGTTTTGATCTGTGGGTAGGCGGCCAGGGGTTTGGCCGGACGGTAGAGCCCCGTGCGTAAGTGCGTCGTGTCGGGAAGGATCACGTTGATGTTGACGCTGTAGGGTGTGGAAGGGGGCTTCTCCGTCTCAAAGAACTCGTCCACCACCGAGGCGCTCTCCCGCCGGTACTTCTTGTCAGACACCATTTGCACCACCGGTGGTGCGTGGTCGAAGAGGTATTTGTCCATCTCGGATCGTGCCTGGAGAGGGTAAGAGAGAGAAAAGTGTCAAACAGCTTTCAGAGGCCTGCAAATGCATCAACATGGGGTATGTTTAGGTGAATGAATGCCCAAGTGTCACTTCTCCCCGACTTCCTTACGTTGTACCTTACTTTCTACTACTTCCCCTTTCAGGGGACCTCGGCAGAGGCCTGCTCCTGCCTCCAGGGCTTCAAATAGACAAGTACTGGGGCGAAGTCAGTACTGGCTACACTTATTTAACTTGAAAGCGAGAGTACCAGCACTTCTTAGCACGGGTGCAAAACATTGCATGAGTACCAGCACTTCTCTGTACTTCTCTACAGGGGTGCAATAGTTTTAATGAGTGCCAGCACTACACAGGAGGGATGCAATACATTCTATGACTGCCAGCACTTCTCATGAGGAGTGCCATACTTGTAATGAGTGCCAGCACTTCTCATGAGGGGTGCCATACGTGTAATGAGTACCAGTACTCCTCATGAGGGGTGTCATACTTGTACTGAGTGCCAGCACTTCTCATGAGGGGTGCCATACTTGTAATGAGTGCCAGCACTTCTCATGAGGGGTGCCATACGTGTAATGAGTACCAGTACTCCTCATGAGGGGTGTCATACTTGTACTGAGTGCTAACACCTTTCATGAGGGCTACACTTCTTTTAATTAGTTTTTCAGCCAGGATTCAATACTTTTAATAGGAGACTGTTAGCACTTCTTAGTAGCAAGCAGGTAGTCTGAGATGGTGAGTACCAGCACTTCTCAGTAGGGGGCTGCATACATTTAATGAGAACCAGCACTTACTAACACGGGTGAAATATTTGTAATGAGTACCAGCACTTCTCTGCAGGGGTGCAATAGATTTAATGAGTGCCAGCACTTCCCAGGAGAGGTGCAATACTTTTAATAAGTGCCAGCACTTCCCAGGACGGGTGCAATACTTTTAATGAGTGACAGCACTTCCGAGGAGGGATGCAATACTTTTAATGAGTGCCAGCACTTCTCTGCAGGGGTGCAATAGTTTTAATGAGTGCCAGCACGTCTCAGGACGGGTGCAATACTTTTAATGAGTGCCAGCACTTCCGAGGAGGGATGCAATATATTCAATGAGTGCCAGCACTTCTCATGAGGGGCACAATCTTTATAATGCATTTCTCTCCCGGGATTCAATACTTTTAATAAGAGACTGTTGGCACTTCTTAGTAGCAAGCAGGTAGTCGGAGATGGTGAGTACCAGCACTTCCCTATTTCCATCTCAAGCATTGCCCACCTCTCACCATTATTGGCTTCCAATTTCTCTATGGGCAGGACCATCGTCCTATATATGCCTTAGTGCCATGGTGCTGGCACTTTTTAAAGCACAACTGCACACCATTGCATGCAATTGCGCATTACAATTATTACAATGTGTTGGTCTATTTAATGCTCTCCGGAGTTAAGGAACCAACGTCTGCCCCCTACAGGCCGGGTTCAAGCAGAACATCCCAGAACTTTTTTCTGACTGTCCTTTTTTATTTTGCATATTTTCCTCCATCGCTGTGACCAAGAGAACTGTAATAGCATCTTGTTGCTGGGCCTGTAACAACACCTGGTCCATGGGACTACAAATTCGCCTAAATGTTGTACTTCTAATGACACAGCCAATAGGCCTTGTGGCACGTGGTCAACGGGCTGGTAATGGGTCCTGATCCACGGGACTACAACGGCACCTGCTTGCTGGACTTCTGATGACTCACAGTCAGCAGGTTTCTAATGATGCATGCCCAACGGGTAGGTAAAGGTACCTGGTCAATGGCCCGTTAAAGGCCCCTGGTCAACGAGCCGGTAGAGACACATGGTCAATTGGCCGGTAAAGGCACCTGGCCAACAGACCGGTAGAGGCACCAGGTCAACGAGCAGGTTAAGGCACCTGGTCAACAGACCGGTAGAGGCACCAGGTCAACGAGCAGGTAAAGGCACCTGGTCAACAGGCTGGTAAAGGCCCCTGGTCAACTGGCCGGTAAAGACACCAGGTCAACTGGCCGGTAAAGACACCTGTTCACCTGTCCTCTCGCTTTCTCACTCTAACTCTACATCCCACCCACATCTCTGTACTCAGCACTCTTCAAAGTTTGGAAAAGTGGTCACCAACACCCTCCTAAGTAAGGAGCACCCCACATAAGTTTCAGTGGGATCAGCCCTTCCAAACAGACTCTCACTGGGCTATCCTTCTCAATGGATCACCCTCCCCACACAGAGTCCCACTGGGATATCCTTCTCAATAGATCAGCCTCCACACACTGACTCCCACTGGGATATCTTTCTCAATGGATCACCCTCCCACACTGACTCCCACTGGGATATCCTTCTCAATGGATCACCCTCCTACACTGACTCCCACTGGGATATCCTTCTCAATGGATCACCCTCCCACACTGACTCCCACTGGGATATCCTTCTCAATGGATCACCCTCCCCACACTGACTCAAACTGGGCTAACCTTCTCAATAGATCACCCTCCACACACTGACTCCCACTGGGATATCTTTCTCAATGGATCACCCTCCCACACTGACTCCCACTGGGATATCCTTCTCAATGGATCACCCTCCACACACAGACTCCCACTGGGCTAACCTTCTCAATAGATCACCCTCCACACACTGACTCCCACTGGGATATCCTTTTCAGTGGATCACCGTCCCACACTGACTCCAACTGGGCTAACCATCTCAATAGATCACCCTCCACACACTGACTCCAACTGGGCTATCCTTCTCAATGGATCACCCTCCCACACTGACTAACCTGGCTATCCTTCTCAATGGATCACCCTACCACACTGACAAACTGGGCTATCCTTCTCAGTGGTTCACCTTCCACACACAAACTCCAACTGGGCTATCCTTCTCAATGGATTACCCTCAACACACCGACCCTGACTAGGCTATCCTTTTCAGTGGATCACCCTCCCACACTGACTCCCACTGAGCTATCCTTTTCAGTGGATCCCCTTCCACACACAGACTCCCACAGGGCTATCCTTTTCAGTGGATCACCCTCCCACACTGACTCCCACTGGGATATCTTTCTCAATGGATCACCCTCCCACACTGACTCCCACTGGGATATCCTTCTCAATTGATCACCCTCCACACATAGTCTCCAACTGGGATATCTTTCTCAATGGATCACCCTCCACACACTGACTCAAACTGGGCTAACCTTCTCAATAGATCACCCTCCACACACAGACTCCGACTGGGCTATCCTTCTCAACTGATCACCCTCCCACACTGACTCCCACTGGGCTAACCTTCTCAATGGATCACCCTCCCACACTGACTCCCACTGGGCTATCCTTCTCAATGGATCACCCTACCACACTGACTCCCAGTCCCACTGGGATATCCTTCTCAATGGATCACCCTCCCACACTGACTCCCACTGGGCTATCCTTCTCAATGGATCACCCTCCCACACACTGACTCCAACTGGGCTAACATTCTCAATGGATCACCCTCCCACACTGACTCCCACTGGGCTATCCTTCTCAATGGATCACCCTACCACACTGACTCCCAGTCCCACTGGGATATCCTTCTCAATGGATCACCCTCCCACACTGACTCCCACTGGGCTATCCTTCTCAATGGATCACCCTCCTCACACAGACTCCAACTGGGCTAACATTCTCAATGGATCACCCTCCACACACAGACTCCAACTGGGATATCCTTCTCGATAGAACACCCTCCCACACTGACTCCCACTGGGATATCCTTCTCAATGGATCACCCTCCTCACACTGACTCCCACTGGGCTATCCTCCTCAATGGATCACCCTCCCACACTGACTCCAACTGGGCTATCCTTCTCAATGGATCACCCTCCCACACTGACTCCCACTGGGATATCCTTCTCAATGGTTCACCCTCCACACATAGACTCCCATTGGGCTAACCTTCTCAATGGATCACCCTCCCACACCGACTCCCACTGGGCTATCCTTTTCAGTGGATCACCCTCCACACACTGACTCCCACTGGGATATCCTTCTCAATGGATCACCCTCCACACACTGACTCCCACTGGGATATCTTTCTCAATGGATCACCCTCCTACACTGACTCCCACTGGGATATCCTTCTCAATGGATCACCCTCCACACACCGACTCAAACTGGGCTAACCTTCTCAATAGATCACCCTCCACACACAGACTCCCACTGGGCTAACCTTCTCAATGGATCACCCTCCCACACTGACTCCCACTGGGATATCCTTCTCAATGGATCACCCTCCACACACTGACTCCCACTGGGATATCTTTCTCAATGGATCACCCTCCTACACTGACTCCCACTGGGATATCCTTCTCAATGGATCACCCTCCCACACTGACTCCCACTGGGATATCCTTCTCAATGGATCACCCTCCACACACTGACTCCCACTGGGATATCTTTCTCAATGGATCACCCTCCTACACTGACTCCCACTGGGATATCCTTCTCAATGGATCACCCTCCACACACTGACTCAAACTGGGCTAACCTTCTCAATAGATCACCCTCCACACACTGACTCCCACTGGGCTAACCTTCTCAATGGATCACCCTCCCACACTGACTCCCACTGGGATATCCTTCTCAATGGATCACCCTCCACACACTGACTCCCACTGGGATATCTTTCTCAATGGATCACCCTCCACACACTGACTCCCACTGGGATATCTTTCTCAATGGATCACCCTCCTACACTGACTCCCACTGGGATATCCTTCTCAATGGATCACCCTCCACACACTGACTCAAACTGGGCTAACCTTCTCAATAGATCACCCTCCACACACTGACTCCCACTGGGCTAACCTTCTCAATGGATCACCCTCCCACACTGACTCCCACTGGGATATCCTTCTCAATAGATCACCATCCACACACTGACTCCCACTGGGATATCTTTCTCAATGGATCACCCTCCCACACTGACTCCCACTGGGATATCCTTCTCAATGGATCACCCTCCTACACTGACTCCCACTGGGATATCCTTCTCAATGGATCACCCTCCACACACTGACTCAAACTGGGCTAACCTTCTCAATAGATCACCCTCCACACACTGACTCCCACTGGGATATGTTTCTCAATGGATCACCCTCCCACACTGACTCCCACTGGGATATCCTTCTCAATGGATCACCCTCCACACACAGACTCCCACTGGGCTATCCTTCTCAACTGATCACCCTCCCACACTGACTCCCACTGGGATATCCTTTTCAGTGGATCACCCTCCACACACAGACTCCCACTGGGATAGCCTTCTCAATGGATCACCCTCCCACACAGACTCAAGTCAGAGTCAGCGGGGTCATCTTCCCCATATAGATTTCAATGGGATCATGCTTAGCATTGGGATTACTCACCTCAATGGGATCACTCTCCCTATATAGACTCCTAAGTGATCACCAGTCTATAGGATCACCTTCACCACACACCACAGTGAGATCACCCTCCCCTATAGGATCAACCTCTCCACAGACTTCCAGATAGCATCTCCCTCTCCACATAGACTCCAATGGTATCTCCCTTCCCTATAGGATCACCCTCTCCACACACACTGCAATCGGCTCATCCTCAAAGAGAAATAGTATCACCCAGCAGTTCTCCCCTTTCAAGTAAGTCCACCTTTGCAATTAAACATGCATTTAAGAAAAACATACATCCCGGGAGACATGAGTTCCAAGTAACATACTACCCAGGAAAACATGCTTCCCAGGAAAACAGGCATCCCAGCAAAACATGCTTCCCATTTTCCCAGGAAAACATGCTTCCCATGAAGACATGCATTCCAGGACAGGAGGAAAGCATTCCAGGACAGGAGGCAAGCATTCCAGGACAGGAGGCAGGCAACCCAGGGCAGGGGACATGCATCCCAGGGCAGGGGATATGAATTTCAGGGCAGGGGACATGCATCCCAGGGCAGGGGACATGCATCCCAGGGGACAGGGGACATGCATCCCAGGGGACAGGGGACATGCATCCCAGGACAGGGGACATGCATCCCAGGACAGGGGACATGCATCCCAGGGCAGGGGACATGCATCCCAGGGCAGGGGACATGCATCCCAGGGCAGGGGACATGCATCCCAGGGCAGGAGACATGCATACCAGGGCAGGATACATGCATCCCAGGACAGGAGACATGCATCCCAGGACAGGAGACATGCATCCCAGGACAGGGGACATGCATCCCAGGACAGGAGACATGCATCCCAGGACAGGAGACATGCATCCCAGGACAGGAGACAAGCATCCCAGGACAGGGGACATGCATCCCAGGACAGGAGACATGCATCCCAGGACAGGAGACATGCATCCCAGGACAGGAGACAAGCATTCCAGGACAGGAGACAAGCATTCCAGGACAGGAGACAAGCATTCCAGGACAGGAGGCAGGCATTCCAGGGCAGGGGACAGGCATCCCAGGGCAGGGGACAGGCATCCCAGGGCAGGGGACAGGCATCCCAGGGCAGGGGACAGGCATCCCAGGGCAGGGGACATGCATCCCAGGGCAGGGGACATGCATCCCAGGGCAGGGGACATGCATCCCAGGGCAGGGGACATGCATCCCAGGGCAGGGGACATGCATCCCAGGCAGGGGACATGCATCCCAGGGCAGGGGACATGCATCCCAGGGCAGGGGACATGCATCCCAGGGCAGGGGACATGCATCCCAGGGCAGGAGACAAGCATCCCAGGGCAGGATACAAGCATCCCAGGGCAGGGGACATGCTTCCCAGGGCAGGGGACATGCATTCCAGGGCAGGGGACATGCATTCCAGGGCAGGGGACATGCATTCCAGGGCAGGAGACATGCATCCCAGGACAGGAGACATGCATCCCAGGACAGGAGACAAGTATTCCAGGACAGGCGACATGCATCCCAGGACAGGAGACATGCATCCCAGGACAGGAGACATGCATCCCAGGGCAGAGGACATGCATCCCAGGACAAGGGCCGTGCATCCCAGGACAGGAGGCACGCATTCCAGGACAGGAGTCAAGCATTCCAGGACAGGAGTCAAGCATTCCAGGACAGGAGGCAAGCATTCCAGGACAGGAGGCAAGCATTCCAGGACAGGGAACATGCTTCTCAGGTTTCGAGACATATATCCCAGGAAGACATGCACCCCAGGAAGACATGTACCCCAGGAAGACATGCACCCCAGGAAGACATGCACCCCAGGAAGACATGCATCCCAGGAAGACATGCATCCCAGGATGCAGGCAATAACAGTTTCTGTGAATATATGTCTCTCTAGCCCAATTTTCTAAGCCATCCCTGACAAGTTTTCTCCCCTGAATGTAACTCTAGTGATCTGTCTCGCTCCTGGTCCATCTGTCTGTCTCCCTTGCACAGCACCAGGTTACTTTGTTGGCACTATGCACATAGATTCACCCTTCTCTACACCCATCTCTTTGCCTCTCTCCATCTCATGCTTCCTCTATCTCTCTCCTGCTACCTTACATTGGCACAAATAAGGCTTACAGAAAGTATACTTTACACGTTGTAATAAACACTTCACCTGCAAGGCCATCTGCCGCCAGTGGTCCATCCGCACGGGGGTAAGCTGCAGAATAAACACAGCTTATTATTGTGCAATTGTGGATTTTTGTACTTCATAGTAACATCCCCTGAACATCTTCTGTATAAAACCTCTCAACCAAATGCACTGGGCCACAGATCACCTGTGACCATCCATACCAAGCCTCCGTACCCATCCATACTGGGCTGAGACCCCCCAGCGCCCTCCGTAACGGGCCCCAGAACCTCAGCACCCATGTATACTGGGTCACTGAATCTCTGTGTCCATTCATAGTGGTCTGAAATAACTCCTCGCCCTCCATAACGAGTCCCAGAACCTCAGCACCATTGTACGCCCGGTCTCGCAAACTCTACATTCATCCATACTGGACTGAGAAACCACAGCACCCGCTAGGACATCTCCAGGACCCCAGCACCCCTGTAGGCTGGGTCATTGAACCTGTATATCCATCCATAATGGGCAGCAGAATCTTAGCTCCTGCCATACTGAGCTGCAGTGCAGACCTTCTGTGTCAGCCATACCTAGCGGCTTCCACTCTGCATCCACCTCTACTGGGCTTCAGAACCTCAGAGCCCTCCACACAGAGCCACAGAACCTGTGTCCGTCCACATTGGGCTGCGGAACCTTAGCATCCGCCCTACGGAGCTGCAGGTCAGCCATACTTAACTTCTAGACCTCTACCCCCTCCCTTAACCCTTAAGGGGCTTCAAACCTAGGCATCCTCCACATGGTGCCACAGAACCTGGGCCCATCCATGCCAGGCTGCAGAACCACACGTTTCCTCCATAGCAGAGCGCTGAAGCTCTGCACCACTCCATATCAGTCTGCAGAACCTGGGTGTCCATTATAGAGGCTCCGGAACCTGTACATACTGGGCCACAAAACCTCTGTGTACAACCAAAGGTGGCTGTGGAACTTCTACCTCCTTCCATACTGTGCCAAATGACCATAGAATAATCAACACAGAGCTCAAAACCTCTGCACTTAGCCATACTGGGCCGCAGAACCGTAGCACTCACTCAACCAGCAGCAAAACCTCACTCCCAAATCATAGCAGCCACTGAACCTATCCGACTGTAGAATACCAGCCTCAGAACCCCTGTGCCTAGCCCTACTGAGCCACAGTACCATAGCTAACTCTGGGAGTAGTTTGCATAGTAGCGATACGCGTAGCTACGTGAAGTGCACTTTGCACGCTACGCGAACTGCGTAGTGCGGTAGGGAAATGCTGAACGCACTGATTGCACAGTGCCGGATGCTTGTACGCACTGTGCAATCATTGCAAACGGCATCTTGCATAGTGTAGATTTGTACTGGAGCGGCAGCTTTCTCAACGTGGACTGGTAGTTTCTCATCACCAGCATACGTGACCACTCACAATAAGAAACCTGACCTCCCCATGTTGAGATTCTCGCAGGAAGATTTATTTTCCACGCTCGCGATCGGCAACTTGATGTTGCTGATCGGGAACGAGGAAAAAGTATCGCCGGGATGTTGATTTTGCTTGCTTGCGGTCACCAACTTGACATTGAGGACCGCGAGCAAACAAAAAATGCCCGCTACGCGTTTTTGCACTGTACTACGTGCAATTCGCATAGTGCCACAAACTATGCACACTCTGCGAGAGTAGCGTAGTACTGCGCCCAGGGTTAACCTTAGCACTCACTCAACCAGCAACAAAGTCTCACTCCCAAATTATACCAGCTGCTGAACCTATACAACTGTAGAATCGCAGCCTCCGAACCCCCGTGCCTAGCCATACTGAGCCGCAGGACGATAGCACTCATACCAATAGCAGAACCTCACTCCCCAAACATACCAGTCGCATACCAACCGCAAAACCTATCTAACTGTAGAATAACCACTTCAGATCCCCTGTTCCTAGCCCTACTGAGCCACAGAACCATAGCACTCACTCAACCAGCAGCAAAACCTCACTCCCCAAACATACCAGCCGCTGAACCTATCCGACTGTAGAATACCAGCCTCAGAACCTCTGTACCAAGCCATACTGAGCCACAGAACCATAGCGCTCACCAGTACGAAACCATATCAGGTGCAAAACTTCATTGCTCATTCATAACAGCGGCAGATCCTATTCTGCCATAGAAACGCAGCACCCTAAGGATACCTGTTACAGAACTGCAGCACCTATGGATACCTGTCGCAGAACCTCAGCACCTATGGATACCTGTCGCAGAACCTCAGCACCTATGGATACCTGCTGCAGAACCTATGGATACCAGATACAGAACAGCAGCACCTATGGATACCTGCTGCAGAATCTCAGCAGCTATGGATGCCTGCCGCATAACTGCAGCACCTCTGAATGCCTGCTGCAGAACTCCAGCACCTATGGATACCTGCCTCAGAACCGCAGCACCTATGGATACCTGCCGCAGAACCTCAGCACCTATGGATACCTGCCGCAGAACCTCAGCACCTATGGATACCTGCCGCAGAACCTCAGCACCTATGAATACCTGCCGCAGAACCTATGGATACCAGATACAGAACAGCAGCACCTATGGATACCTGATACAGAACTGCAGCACCTATGGATACCTGCCTCAGAACCGCAGCACCTATGGATACCTACTGCAGAACTGCAGCACCTATTGATAACTGTCGCAGAACCGCAGCACCTATTGATAACTGTCGCAGAACCGCAGCACCTATGGACACCTGCTGCAGAACCTCAGCAGCTATGGATACCTGCCGCAGAACCTATGGATACCAGATACAGAACAGCAGCACCTATCGATACCTGATACAGAACCGCAGCACCTATGGATACCTGCTGCAGAACCGCAGCACCTATTGATAACTGCCGCAGAACCGCAGCACCTATGGATGGACACCTGCCACAGAACTGCAGCACCTATGGACACCTGATACAAAACAGCACAACCTATGGATACCGGCTGCAGAACCGCAGCACCTATGGATACCTGCTGCAGAACCGCAGCACCTATGGACACCTGCCGCAGAACTGCAGCACCTATGGACACCTGCCGCAGAACCGCAGCACCTATGGACACCTGCCGCAGCACCTATGGACACCTGCCGCAGCACCATAGCACCTATGGACACCTGCCGCAGCACCACAGCACCTATGGACACCTGCCGCAGCACTGCAGCACCTATGGACACCTACCGCAGCACCTATGGATACCTGATACAGAACAGCAGCACCTATGGATACTGGATACAGAACCGCAGCACCTATGGATACCTGCCTCAGAACCGCAGCACGTATGGATACCTGCTGCAGAACCACAGCACCTATGGACACCTGCTGCAGGACCTATAGATACCTGCCGCAGAACCGCAGCACCTATGGATACCTGCCTCAGAACCGCAGCATCTATGGACTCCTACCGCAGCACCTATAGATACCTGATACAGAACAGCAGCACCTATGGATACTGGATACAGAACCGCAGCACCTATGGATACCTGCCTCAGAACCGCAGCACGTATGGATACCTGCTGCAGAACCACAGCACCTATGGACGCCTGCTGCAGGACCTATAGATACCTGCCGCAGAACCGCAGCACCTATGGATACCTGCCTCAGAACCGCAGCATCTATGGACTCCTACCGCAGCACCTATAGATACCTGATACAGAACAGCAGCACCTATGGATACCGGCTACAGAACCGCAGCACCTCTGGGCACCTGCTGCAGCACCTATGGATACCTGCCGCAGAACCTCAGAGCCTATCAATAATGAATGAATAAACCTCAGCGCGCATCCCTTCCGGGCCACCATCCAAAGGCCTGAAGTTTGCCAGCCTCCACCTGGCTGAGCTACATGAAAAATAAAAAAAATAATGATGGGAATTTCAAATTCACAGAATCGTGATTGATCAGGCAGCAGGTGCCCGGTTCCTTCACGGGGACCCCGCACTGATCGCCCCTATACATTGGGCAGTCGACGATTAATAATCAGTCATTGTCAGGACAGTATGTTTGACACTCGGAGGGTCGCTCAGCGCGGGGCCACTCCCTTCCTCCCTCTGAGGGTCGCGTAGCGCGGGGCCCCTCCCTTCCACACTCGGAGGGTCGCTCAGCGCGGGGCCCTCCCTTCCTCATTCAGAGTGTCGCTCAGCGCGGGGCCACTCCCTTCCTCCCTCGGAGGGTCGCTCAGCGAGGGGCCCTCCCTTCCTCACTGGGAGGGTCGCTCAGCACGGGGCCCCTCCCTTCCTCACTCGGAGGGTCGCTCAGCGCGGGGCCCCTCCCTTCCTCACTCAGAGGGTCGCTCAGCACGGGGCCCCTCCCTTCCTCACTCGGAGGGTCGCTCAGCGCGGGGCCCCTCCCTTCCTCACTCGGAGGGTCGCTCAGCACGGGGCCCCTCCCTTCCTCACTCGGAGGGTCGCTCAGCGCAGGGCCCTTCCCTTCCTCACTCAGAGGGTCGCTCAGCACGGGGCCCCTCCCTTCCTCACTCGGAGGGTCGCTCAGCGCGGGGCCCCTCCCTTCCTCACTCGGAGGGTCGCTCAGCACGGGGCCCCTCCCTTCCTCACTCGGAGGGTCGCTCAGCACGGGGCACCTCCCTTCCTCACTCGGAGGGTCGCTCAGCGCGGGGCCCCTCCCTTCCTCACTCGGAGGGTCGCTCAGCGCAGGGCCCTTCCCTTCCTCACTCAGAGGGTCGCTCAGCGCGGGGCCCTCCCTTCCTTACTCGGAGGGTCGCTCAGCGAGGGGCCCTCCCTTCCTCACTGGGAGGGTCGCTCAGCACGGGGCCCCTCCCTTCCTCACTCGGAGGGTCGCTCAGCGAGGGGCCCTCCCTTCCTCACTGGGAGGGTCGCTCAGCGCGGGGCCCCTCACTTCCTCACTCGGAGGGTCGCTCAGCGCGGGGCCCCTCCCTTCCACACTCGGAGGGTCGCTCAGCGCGGGGCCCCTCCCTTCCACACTCGGACACATTCGGACTGATGTTTACGGATCCAGATGCGCACAGCTGGAGAGCAGAACAGCGCGGGTTTGAGCCCCGCGGTTCCAGTTAAAGTTTAAATACATTTACAACCAAGCCGTCCAGTCCCCACAGCATCTCATCACATCTCTGGCAGCGTTAAAAGGTCACAAGGCAGCTGCCTTGCGCTCAAGCAGCGGCGCGCGGTCATAATGTCTTCAGTGCTTAATGACGAGCGCCTAGAATACCCATTGGAATGTTCAAACCGCATCAGGGGGGATTTTGAAATCAACACGAGCCAGAAAAGGGCTTCACTCTCTCCAGAGGCGGAACTAGAGCCCCATTTCGGGGGGTGGGGGGGGGCGAGGGGGGGGGGGGGTTGGGGTTCTAAGAAGGGGTAAAAACACATAAAAGCCTCGTTAACAAGTAAATGCTCTTTTAAAGACCTGTGAAGTACTCGGTGCGGCTGTGTGCGCCCGGGAAGCTCCCCGTTTGGGGGACCACCACTACAACCCCCAGAACTCATTGGGTTGTTAAATGGACACCTTGAAATGACTGTTAAAGGGTGCCCCTAATAACAGAATCATCTGGTACCCTTCATTTTAACTGTGATGGAGGAATGAATGAATATTTGGTGGGCACATTCTGTATATTAGGTTCACTCATTTGCTGTAAATGTGCTCCTCAGACCATGTACAATTAGGCGCGTCTATGGAAATCTGGGAATTTATGTAGCTTATTCTATGTACATTTTGGATTGTTATATTGAGTGGTTTTCTCCAGCCACTAAAACTTTACCAAGTGTAATGTGCATATAAATATTTATAGTTTAGTTTCAGTTTTGTTATAAACAAAAATTCCTTTCAACTTTTGTCTCATCTGTCCTCTCTCTTACGGACCCAAACCTTTTTGACTACTTTGAACTCCCAAACACCCTTCTCAAATGTATCCCTTCTTTTTTAACCATCTCACCCCCTAACCAACAGGCACACACAACCACTACTTACAAATTAACTTACTACTCCCCTTTCAAATCCAATCCCACCCTTCTGTCACTACTGTAAACTCTACTAAACACACAAGAAATCAAGAGCGCAGACCCAGCACAACCGAAGCGCAAAGAACAGCAAAAAACAATTTATTTCTAATCTACTACTAACCGCTCCGTAATCTTGGGTTCGGAGTAGCGCACTACTTGTCACACAGCGCTTCAACGTCTTGTCAGAGGTACTGAAGTAGTCATCTCTATATAAATACAATTCACAGTTGCAAGTGCTACTCTGTGTTTTAGGATTCTGTTCCTCCTCCCAGTTGAAGATGGTGGGCTGGCTGGCTCCCCCTAAACACAGCTGGGAGGAATAGGTTTTACAACAGGAAGCATATTCAGCGTTCCACTGCCTTTGGGATACAAATTACATACCTACCTCTACCTACATCTCTACCCCCAAAATCCCCCCACTGGATGCGAGAGTGCAGGCCGGGGATGAGACAGTGAGCAGGGGCGCCCAACCATATTTGTGTCTGAACCTTATCAGGTCCCCACAATGAAGAGGCATTTGTGGAGAAAAGTTCTTAAAATTATAATTTTATTCAGAAAGCTAATACTGCAATAGCTGTTGTCTTTCCTAGGTTTCACAGTCTCCTTTTTTAACCCCTAAGATGCTTCACACGCTTCTGCCCCAAACGCATTCTGTGGTTCACCATTGTTTAACACTTACATTAATTTAACACAGCGTGGAAGCGCGCTACAGACCCGAGATGGCTCCAAACGGGAGATTTGACAACACTCTTATTTGTTAAGACGCAATAGTTTAAAAAAAGATTTGAATAAACCTTTCCTTGGTTATAAAAGAATATTTTACTTTCTGTAGACATTGACCATTTCTCATATTTGCTTTTCACAAAAAAACTCCATTGTCCTTGGCAGGTCAATACCCAATTAAAGATAAACACTCCGTGGTTTTTAAGAAATTGAGTCAGTCAGTCAGTCAATCAAAAAGCACTTCTAGAGCACAGAGCTGCTGACAGGCATCCAGGCGCTACAGCACAAAACTGGAACCAAGTACAAATATAGAAATGAGGTCTTTAGTTGCGACCTGAACACATTTTCATTCTTCAGACCCTCGGTGGGGGGGCTCATTCCAGGCTTTACAAACTAAAACCCTAAAATAAGGCCCCCTCTAGTTTTCAAGCCAGAGGAGGACACTTTAAAAGTAAAGCATGCTCGGATCTTAAAGTGCGGCTCTGGAAGTATGGTCCAAGTCTACTGCACAGAATCCCAGCTGGTTGCTTCAAAATATTCATTATCAAAAACATAAGCATTGAAAATTTTCCAACCTCACAGTTCTGACAGATTGTTGTGTTGTCATCTATGAGCAGGGTGAGGGCAGTGACCCCCCCCATGAACGGCCCCTTTGGACTGATCATATACCTGAATGAGCCCGCATGGGCAACGACTCATCCGTAGGGGTCTTGGTCACCAGTACATGGTCCTGGTGTTTCAAAAAAGACCACAATTAATCAATCAATCAATCAGAATACTTCTAGAGCGCGCTACTTACCCATAAGGGTCTCAAGACGCTGAGGGGAGGGGGTGCCGCTACTGCTCGAAGAGCCAGGTCTTGAGGAGTCTCTTGAAGGCGAGTAGGTCTTGGGTCTGACGTAGGTGGGTAGGGAGGGTGTTCCAGGTCTTAGCGGCGAGGTAGGAGAAGGATCTGCCGCCGGAGGTTGTTCGTTAGATGCGGGGGACATCGGCGAGGGTAAGGCTGGCGGAGCGGAGCTGGCGGGTCGGAGTGTAGAAGTTGAGTGTGCTGTTCAGTTAGGCCGGTCTGGCGTTGTGGAGTGCGTGGGTGAGGAGCTTGAAGGTGATCCTCTTGCCAGCGGGGAGCCAGTGTAGGTCTCTCAGGAGGGGGGTGATGTGGCTGCGGCGGGGGACATTGACGATTAGTCGGGAAGAGGCGTTTTGGATGCGTTGTAGAAGTCGTAGGTGTTTGGCTGGGATTCCTGCGTAGAGTGCATTGCCGTAGTCCAGTCTGCTGCTGCTGAGGGCCTGTGTCCTCGTTCTTCTTGTTTCGGTCGGGATCCACTTGTAGATCCTGCGGAGCATGCGGAGGGTATTGTAGCAAGAGGAGGAGACGGCGTTGACCTGTTTAGACATGTAGCGGGAGGAGTCGAGGATGAATCCTAGGTTGCGTGCATGGTCGGTGGGTGTCGGTGCTGTTCCCAGTGTGGTTCTGCCACCAGGAGTCGTCCCAGGCTGAGGGGGTGGGTCCGAGGATGAGTACCTCCGTCTTGTCCGAGTTCAGCTTCAGACGGCTGTTCTGCATCCAGTCGGTGACGGCCTTCATTCCCTTGTGGAGGTTGATTTTGGTGGTGTACGGGTCCTTTGTGAGGGAGAGGATGAACTGGGTGTCGTCGGCGTAGGAGATGATGTTGAGGTCGTGTTGGTGGGCCACTTGTGCGAGGGGGGCCATGTAGACGTTGAACAGCGTCAGGCTGAGGGATGAGCCCTGGGGAACGCCGCAGATGATGTTGGTTGCCTCGGATGAGAAGGGCGGGAGGCGGATGCTCTGGGTTCTGCCGGAGAGGAAGGACGTGGTCCAGTCAAGGGCCTTTTCTTGGATTCCGGCCTCTAGGAGGCATGTCTTTAGAGTGCGATGGCAGATCGAAGGCAGACCACCTACTCCTTCTCCACCTGTCAGGAATACCGGAGAACCACCAAAAGCCTGGTGCACGTGGAGAGGGTAAAATATCTGCTACTAAATCAACCAAGAAAAATGGACGCAATGCTGAGGTATATTAAAAGAATCCGAACCATGCTTTTTGCAAGTCTTACATTTACAACATGCCCAACTTTCTTCTAGCTACCTAGAAATTTGGGTGTAAACTCTTATGCCCAACGTTTGTTTACTTAGAAGTTTTTATTTTTAGATTTTCTACTGATGGAATTTTTGTGAGTGTCGCCCATCACTGTCTTAGGAAGCGTAGGATTTTGTGCTTTCGAAACAATATCGCTCGAAAATGCTCAGGTTTTGGTAGGCCTGGGCAGTAAATTCTGTTCCGCTCGTGGAATTCGGGTAATTTTGCATTCTGCAGAAAACGCGGAATTGCCAAAAATTCCACGATCCCGGCTTCGTGGAATGTTTTGCTTTTTCGCGCTTTCAAAATGCGTGTTCGCAAGATATTTCACCCGAGCATGCAAACAGTGTTCGCTAACAGGATAAAAGCATCCCAAACGGGCAGAACAAGCAATTCCGTGTGTTCGTGCATCGTATGCGTGCTCTAGGAGATTTTTTTACAATTTTACTGAACTTTGCGTGGCGCCACTATGCAAATTCCGCCCACCCCAAGGTATGGGTTGCTGTCCTCTGCTGCCTGTAGTTGTTTAGCTTCTACATAACAAGGCTCAAGGTGTAACAAAATTAGTAGATCTAGTGAACCTAAACGAACAAGAGCAATGAAATCTCTTGTAGAATGAAAAACTAACACATGAAGGCAGCTCCTGAAGAAGAATGAATCAATTACATTTGAGCTGAAACATTTTCACTGCATTTTTAAAGTTATTTCATCCTCCATTTGTTCTCTGATCACACGGTCTTCCCTGCTTTTTGGGACAATTTAAACAATAGCTCGATGTTTGAGTAATTTCTTGCATGTTCACATTTTCTTACCATGTATCACCTTATTTTGCATAAGGTTGAGCACCCTTGCCACAGAAAGATTATGAAAGTGTTTTGCAAGACTCCAGAGTACTCCGTGTTCAGACGTGGAGATGTTATCGACAAGAGAGCGCTCAAGTAACAAGGAATCCATCTCTGTTATTGCAAGTATTGCGCCAGGGTTTGATGTTGAACCAAACACGGAGGTTGACTTAGGATGTTGAGTTCCTGTAAGATTTTAGATTAGGGGAATTCCCTCTTTAGTTAGAGATTTTATCCAAATTGTTCCTCTAAATGAAAATGTCTCCCTCCTTGCCTGCCTTTGTGTGTCACAAATTACGCCCTCTTAGCCGCCCTTCCTCCGGTGTGGACTCAGGCGGCATGGGTGTACTTCAGAGATGCACACAATTGTCCACCTGAAAACACCAAAGACTGAAATAAAGGACCTTGCTGTGCTCATGACCAGCCAGTAAGACCAGAGTGACGGTCCCAATAAGCACAACGACTCCTCACCATTGAACACCACAGACTCACCAGAAATGGCCACTGACGCTCCGGTCAACTAGACCACATGAGCAATGCCCATCAACGCCCAAGTCAACTAGTAAACACCAGCAATGCCCATCAATGCTCAAGTTAACTAGTACCCACCAACAATGCCCATCAATGCTCAAGTTAACTAATACACACCAGCAATGCCCATCAACGCTAGAGTCAACTAGTGCACAACAGCAATGCCCATCAACGCCCATGTCAACTAGTAAACACTAGCAATGCCCATCAACGCTCAAGTCAACTAGTACACACCAACAATGCCCATCAACGCTCAAGTCAACTAGTACACACCAGCAATTACCGTCAATGCTCAAGGTAACTAGTAAACACCAGCATTGCCCATCAAAGCTCAAGTTAACTAGTACACACCAGCAATTCCCTTCAATGCTCACGTTAACTACTATACACCAGCTATGCCCATCAAAACTCAAGTTAACTAATACACACCAGCAATGCCCATCAGCACTCAAGTTAACTAGTACACACCAGCAATACCCATCAACGCTCAAGTTAACTAATACACACCAGCAATTCCCTTAAACGCTCAAGTTAACTAGTACACACCAGCAATTCCCTTAAAGATTCAAGTTAACTAATACACACCAACAATGCCCATCAACACTCAAGTTAACGAGTACGCACCAGCAATGCCCATCAAGGCTCAAGTTAACTAGTACACACCAGCAAATACCGTTAATGCTCAAGTTAACTAGTACACACCAGCAATGCCTATCTACGCTCAAGTTACCTAGTACACACCAGCAATTACCACCAATGCTCAAGGTAACTAGTAAACACCAGCAATGCCCATCAACACTCAAACTAACTAGTACATACCAACAATGCCCATCAACACTCAAGTTAACGAGTACGCACCAGCAATGCCCAACAATGCTCAAGTTAACTAGTACACACCAACAGTGCCCATCAATGCTTAAGTTAACTAGTACACACCAGCAATTCCCTTAAACGCTCAAGTTAACTAGTACACACAAGCAATTCCCTTAAACGCTCAAGTGAACTAGTACGCACCAGCAATTACCGTCAAGGCTCAAGTTAACTAGTACACACCAGCAATTACCGTCAATGCTCAAAATAACTAGTACACACCAGCAATTCCCTTCAATGCTCAAGTTAACTACTATACACCAGCTATGCCCATCAAAGCTCAAGTTAACTAGTACACACCAGCAAATACCGTTAATGCTCAAGTTAACTAGTACACAACAGCAATGCCTCATCAACGCTCAAGTTAACTAGTACACACCATCAATGCCCATCAACACTCAAGTTAACTAGTACACACCAGCAATTACCGTCAATGCTCAAGTTAACTAGTACACACCAGCAATTCCCTTAACTGCTCAAGTTTACTAGTAAACACCAGCAATGCCCATCAACGCTCAAGTTAACTAGTACACACCAACAATGCCCATCAACACTCAAGTTAACTAGTACACACCAGCAATTACAGTCAAGGCTCAAGTTAACTAGTACACACCAGTAATTACCGTCAATGCTCAAAATAACTAGTACACACCAACAATTCCATTCAACGCACAAGTTAACTAGTACAGACCAGCAATGCCCATCAACGCTCAAGTTAACTAGTACACACCAGCAATTACCGTCAATGCACAAGGTAATTAGTAAATACCAGCATTGCCCATCAAAGCTCAAGTTAACTAGTACACACCAGCAATTCCCTTCAATGCTCAAGTTAACTACTATACACCAGCTATGCCCATCAAAGCTCAAGTTAACTAGTACACACCAGCAATAACCATCAATACTCAAGTTAACTAATACACACCAGCAATTCCCTTAAAAGCTCAAGTTAACTAGTACACACCAGCAATGCCTATCAATGCTCAAGTTAACTACTATACAGCAGCTATGCCCATCAAAGCTCAAGTTAACTAGTACACACCAGCAATAACCATCAATACTCAAGTTAACTAGTACACACCAGCAATTCCCTTAAATGCTCACGTTAACTAGTACACACCAGCAATGCCTATCAATGCTCAAGTTAACTACTATACACCAGCAATGCCATCAAAGCTCAAGTTAACTAGTACACACCAGCAATTCCCTAAAATGCTCAAGTTAACTAGTACATACCAGCAATGCCTATCAATGCTCAAGTTAACTAGTACACACCAGCAATGCCCATCAACACTCAAGTTAACTAGTACACACCAGCAATGCCTATCAATGCTCAAGTTAACTAGTACACACCAGCAATTACAGTCAAGGCTCAAGTTAACTAGTACACACCAGTAATTACCGTCAATGCTCAAAATAACTAGTACACACCAACAATTCCATTCAACGCACAAGTTAACTAGTACAGACCAGCAATGCCCATCAACGCTCAAGTTAACTAGTACACACCAGCAATTACCGTCAATGCACAAGGTAATTAGTAAATACCAGCATTGCCCATCAAAGCTCAAGTTAACTAGTACACACCAGCAATTCCCTTCAATGCTCAAGTTAACTACTATACACCAGCTATGCCAATCAAAGCTCAAGTTAACTAGTACACACCAGCAATAACCATCAATACTCAAGTTAACTAATACACACCAGCAATTCCCTTAAAAGCTCAAGTTAACTAGTACACACCAGCAATGCCTATCAATGCTCAAGTTAACTACTATACAGCAGCTATGCCCATCAAAGCTCAAGTTAACTAGTACACACCAGCAATAACCATCAATACTCAAGTTAACTAGTACACACCAGCAATTCCCTTAAATGCTCACGTTAACTAGTACACACCAGCAATGCCTATCAATGCTCAAGTTAACTACTATACACCAGCAATGCCATCAAAGCTCAAGTTAACTAGTACACACCAGCAATTCCCTAAAATGCTCAAGTTAACTAGTACATACCAGCAATGCCTATCAATGCTCAAGTTAACTAGTACACACCAGCAATGCCCATCAACACTCAAGTTAACTAGTACACACCAGCAATGCCTATCAATGCTCAAGTTGACTAGTACACTCCAAAAATGCCCATCAACACTCAAGTTAAAGAGTACACGCCAGCAATTACGGTCAACGCTCATAATAACTGGTACACACCAAAAATTCCCTTCAACTCTCATGTTAACTAGTACACACCAGCAATGCCCATCAACACTTAAGTTAAAGAGTACACACCAGCAATTACCGTCAAGGCTCAAAATAACTAGTACACACCAACAATTCCATTCAACGCTCAAGTTAACTAGTACACACCAGCAATGCCCATCAATGCTCAAGTTAACTAGTACACACCAACAACGCCCATCAACACTCAAGTTAACGAGTACACACCAGCAATTACAGTCAATGCCAAAGTTACCTAGTACACACCAGCAATACCCATCAACACTCAAGTTAACCAGTACACACCAGCAATTACTGTCAATGCTAAAGTTGACTACTAAACACCAGCAATGCCCATCAAAGCTCAAGCTAACTAGTACACACCAGCAATTCCCTCGTCCCCCAGATCCCCAGGCCCAGGTGGTACTGCACCTGCTGCGCTGTAGAGAGTAAGCAAACCTCCCCCATAGAACCTGGCTGTTGGTTTATTACGCGGGGATTAGTTTATGGCCAACGTCCGGCTGTGCACAGCAGTTTATTGGGTACAAAGTACTCCCTGGTGGGGCCCGTAAACCTGTTCTGAGGAGGAGGAGGCGGGCACAGGTTACAACCAAACACCGCCCGGACTTCACCAAACAAACCCAGTGACACGACAGGTGCAAAGTTTGTAAAACCAGGCAGAGAGGAGGCTGGAGACCCTTCTAACGGCAGAGGGAGGCTGGGGACCCTGGATGGGAACCCTTCTAAAGGCAGAGGGAGGCTGGAGGCCCTTCTAAAGGCAGAGGGAGGCTGGAGGCCCTTCTAAAGGCAGAGGGAGGCTGGAGGCCCTTCTAAAGGCAGAGGGAGGCTGGGGACCCTTCTAAAGGCAGAGGGAGGCTGGGGACCCTTCTAAAGGCAGAGGGAGGCTGGGGACCCTTCTAAAGGCAGAGGGAGGCTGGAGGCCCTTCTAAAGGCAGAGGGAGGCTGGAGGCCCTTCTAAAGGCAGAGGGAGGCTGGGGACCCTGGATGGGGACCCTTCTAACGGCAGAGGGAGGCTGGGGACCCTGGATGGGAACCCTTCTAAAGGCAGAGGGAGGCTGGGGACCCTTCTAAAGGCAGAGGGAGGCTGGAGACCCTTCTAAAGGCAGAGGGAGGCTGGAGGCCCTTCTAAAAGCAGAGGGAGGCTGGAGGCCCTTCTAAAGGCAGAGGGAGGCTGGAGACCCTTCTAAAGGCAGAGGGAGGCTAGGGACCCTTCTAAAGGCAGAGGGAGGCTGGGGAACCTGGCTGTGGACCCTTCTAAAAGCAGAGGGAGGCTGGGGACCCTTCTAAAAGCAGAGAGAGGCTGGAGACCCTTCTAACGGTAGAGGGGGACTGGGGACCCTTCTAAAGGCAGAGGGAGGCTGGAGACCCTTCTAAAGGCAGAGGGAGGCTGGAGACCCTTCTAAAGGCAGAGGGAGGCTGGAGATCCTTCTAAAAGCAGGGGGAGGCTGGGGACCCTTCTAAAGGCAGAGGGAGGCTCGAGACCCTTCTAAAGGCAGAGGGAGGCTAGGGACCCTTCTAAGGCAGAGGGAGGCTGGAGACCCTTCTAAAGGCAGAGGGGGGCTGGAGACCTTTCTAAAGGCAGAGGGAGTCTGGAGACCCTTCTAAAGGCAGAGGGAGTCTGGAGACCCTTCTAAAGGCAGAGGGAGGCTAGGGACCCTTCTAAAGGCAGAGGGAGGCTGGAGGCCCTTCTAAAGGCAGAGGAAGTCTGGAGACCCTTCTAAAGGCAGAGGGGGGCTGGAGGCCCTTCTAAAGGCAGAGGAAGTCTGGAGACCCTTCTAAAGGCAGAGGGAGGCTGGAGACCCTTCTAAAGGCAGAGGGAGGCTGGAGGCCCTTCTAAAGGCAGAGGGAGGCTGGAGACCCTTCTAAAGGCAGAGGGAGGCTAGGGACCCTTCTAAAGGCAGAGGAAGTCTGGAGACCCTTCTAAAGGCAGAGGGAGGCTAGGGACCCTTCTAAAGGCAGAGGGAGGCTGGAGACCCTTCTAAAGGCAGAGGGAGGCTGGAGACCCTTCTAAAGGCAGAGGGGATGCTGGGAACCCTTCTAAAGGCAGAGGGAGGCTGGGGACCCTTCTAAAGGCAGAGGGGGGCTGGAGGCCCTTCTAAAGGCAGAGGAAGTCTGGAGACCCTTCTAAATGCAGAGGGAGGCTAGGGACCCTTCTAAAGGCAGAGGGAGGCTGGAGACCCTTCTAAAGGCAGAGGGAGGCTGGGGACCCTTCTAAAGGCAGAGGGAGGCTGGAGACCCTTCTAAAGGCAGAGGGAGGCTGGAGACCCTTCTGAAGGCAGAGGGAGGCTGGGGACCCTTCTAAAGCAGAGGGAGGCTGGGGACCCTTCTAAAGGCAGAGGGAGGCTGGAGATCCTACTAAAGGCAGAAGGATGCTGGGGACCCTTCTAAAGGCAGAGGGAGGCTGGAGATCCTTCTAAAGGCAGAGGGAGGCTGGGGACCCTTCTAAAGGCAGAGGGAGGCTGGGGACCCTTCTAAAGGCAGAGGGAGGCTGGGGACCCTTCTAAAGGCTGGGGACCCTTCTAAAGGCAGAGGGAGGCTGGAGACCCTTCTAAGGGCAGAGGGAGGCTGGAGACCCTTTTAAAGGCAGAGGAAGTCTGGAGACCCTTCTAAAGGCAGAGGGAGGCTGGGGACCCTTCTAAAGGCAGAGGGAGGCTGGGGACCCTTCTAAAGGCAGAGGGAGGCTGGGGACCCTTCTAAAGGCAGAGGGAGGCTGGAGACCCTTCTAAAGGCAGAGGGAGGCTGGGGACCCTTCTAAAGGCAGAGGGGATGCTGGGAACCCTTCTAAAGGCAGAGGGAGGCTGGGGACCCTTCTAACGGCAGAGGGGATGCTGGGAACCCTTCTAAAGGCAGAGGGAGGCTGGGGACCCTTCTAAAGGCAGAGGGGGGCTGGAGGCCCTTCTAAAGGCAGAGGAAGTCTGGAGACCCTTCTAAAGGCAGAGGGAGGCTGGGGACCCTTCTAAAGGCAGAGGGGATGCTGGGAACCCTTCTAAAGGCAGAGGGAGGCTGGGGACCCTTCTAACGGCAGAGGGGATGCTGGGAACCCTTCTAAAGGCAGAGGGAGGCTGGGGACCCTTCTAAAGGCAGAGGGGGGCTGGAGGCCCTTCTAAAGGCAGAGGAAGTCTGGAGACCCTTCTAAAGGCAGAGGGAGGCTAGGGACCCTTCTAAAGGCAGAGGGAGGCTGGAGACCCTTCTAAAGGCAGAGGGAGGCTGGAGACCCTTCTAAAGGCAGAGGGAGGCTGGGGACCCTTCTAAAGGCAGAGGGGGGCTGGAGGCCCTTCTAAAGGCAGAGGGAGGCTGGGGACCCTTCTAAAGGCAGAGGGGGGCTGGAGGCCCTTCTAAAGGCAGAGGAAGTCTGGAGACCCTTCTAAATGCAGAGGGAGGCTAGGGACCCTTCTAAAGGCAGAGGGAGGCTGGAGACCCTTCTAAAGGCAGAGGGAGGCTGGGGACCCTTCTAAAGGCAGAGGGAGGCTGGAGACCCTTCTAAAGGCAGAGGGAGGCTGGAGACCCTTCTGAAGGCAGAGTGAGGCTGGGGACCCTTCTAAAGGCAGAGGGAGGCTGGGGACCCTTCTAAAGGCAGAGGGGGGCTGGAGGCCCTTCTAAAGGCAGAGGAAGTCTGGAGACCCTTCTAAATGCAGAGGGAGGCTAGGGACCCTTCTAAAGGCAGAGGGAGGCTGGAGACCCTTCTAAAGGCAGAGGGAGGCTGGGGACCCTTCTAAAGGCAGAGGGAGGCTGGAGACCCTTCTAAAGGCAGAGGGAGGCTGGAGACCCTTCTGAAGGCAGAGGGAGGCTGGGGACCCTTCTAAAGCAGAGGGAGGCTGGGGACCCTTCTAAAGGCAGAGGGAGGCTGGAGATCCTACTAAAGGCAGAAGGATGCTGGGGACCCTTCTAAAGGCAGAGGGAGGCTGGGGACCCTTCTAAAGGCAGAGGGAGGCTGGGGACCCTTCTAAAGGCAGAGGGAGGCTGGGGACCCTTCTAAAGGCAGAGGGAGGCTGGAGACCCTTTTAAAGGCAGAGGAAGTCTGGAGACCCTTCTAAAGGCAGAGGGAGGCTGGGGACCCTTCTAAAGGCAGAGGGAGGCTGGGGACCCTTCTAAAGGCAGAGGGAGGCTGGGGACCCTTCTAAAGGCAGAGGGAGGCTGGGGACCCTTCTAAAGGCAGAGGGAGGCTGGGGACCCTTCTAAAGGCAGAGGGAGGCTGGGGACCCTTCTAAAGGCAGAGGGAGGCTGGAGACCCTTCTAAGGGCAGAGGGAGGCTGGAGACCCTTTTAAAGGCAGAGGAAGTCTGGAGACCCTTCTAAAGGCAGAGGGAGGCTGGGGACCCTTCTAAAGGCAGAGGGAGGCTGGGGACCCTTCTAAAGGCAGAGGGAGGCTGGGGACCCTTCTAAAGGCAGAGGGAGGCTGGAGACCCTTCTAAAGGCAGAGGGAGGCTGGAGACCCTTCTAAAGGCAGAGGGAGTCTGGGGACCCTTCTAAAGGCAGAGGGGGGCTGGGGACCCTTCTAAAGGCAGAGGGAGGCTGGGGACCCTTCTAACGGCAGAGGGGATGCTGGGAACCCTTCTAAAGGCAGAGGGAGGCTGGGGACCCTTCTAAAGGCAGAGGGGGGCTGGAGGCCCTTCTAAAGGCAGAGGAAGTCTGGAGACCCTTCTAAATGCAGAGGGAGGCTAGGGACCCTTCTAAAGGCAGAGGGAGGCTGGAGACCCTTCTAAATGCAGAGGGAGGCTAGGGACCCTTCTAAAGGCAGAGGGAGGCTGGGGACCCTTCTAAAGGCAGAGGGAGGCTGGGGACCCTTCTAACGGCAGAGGGGATGCTGGGAACCCTTCTAAAGGCAGACGGAGGCTGGGGACCCTTCTAAAGGCAGAGGGAGGCTGGGGACCCTTCTAAAGGCAGAGGGAGGCTGGGGACCCTTCTAAAGGCAGAGGGAGGCTGGGGACCCTTCTAAAGGCAGAGGGAGGCTGGGCAGAGGGAGGCTGGGGACCCTTCTAAAGGCAGAGGGAGGCTGGGGACCCTTCTAAAGGCAGAGGGAGGCTGGGGACCCTTCTAAAGGCAGAGGGAGGCTGGGGACCCTTCTAAAGGCAGAGGGAGGCTGGAGACCCTTCTAAGGGCAGAGGGAGGCTGGAGACCCTTCTAAAGGCAGAGGAAGTCTGGAGACCCTTCTAAAGGCAGAGGGAGGCTGGGGACCCTTCTAAAGGCAGAGGGGATGCTGGAGACCCTTCTAAAGGCAGAGGGAGGCTGGAGACCCTTCTAAAGGCAGAGGGAGGCTAGGGACCCTTCTAAAGGCAGAGGGAGGCTGGAGACCCTTCTAAAGGCAGAGGGAGGCTGGGGACCCTTCTAAAGGCAGAGGGGAGGCTGGAGACCCTTCTAAAGGCAGAGGGAGGCTGGAGGCCCTTCTAAAGGCAGAGGAAGTCTGGAGACCCTTCTAAAGGCAGAGGGAGGCTGGAGACCCTTCTAAAGGCAGAGGGAGGCAGGGGACCCTTCTAAAGGCAGAGGGAGGCGGGAGACCCTTCTAAAGGCAGAGGGAGGCTGGGAACCCTTCTAAAGGCAGAGGGAGGCTGGAGGCCCTTCTAAAGGCAGAGGAAGTCTGGAGACCCTTCTAAAGGCAGAGGGAGGCTAGGGACCCTTCTAACGGCAGAGGAAGTCTGGAGACCCTTCTAAAGGCAGAGGGAGGCTGGGGACCCTTCTAAAGGCAGAGGGAGGCTGGGGACCCTTCTAAAGGCAGATGGGGTCTGGAGACCCTTCTAAAGGCAGAGGGAGGCTGGGGACCCTTCTAAAGGCAGAGGGGATGCTGGAGACCCTTCTAAAGGCAGAGGAAGTCTGGAGACCCTTCTAAAGGCAGAGGGAGGCTGGGGACCCTTCTAAAGGCAGAGGAAGTCTGGAGACCCTTCTAAAGGCAGAGGGAGGCTGGAGACCCTTCTAAAGGCAGAGGGAGGCTGGGGGCCCTTCTAAAGGCAGAGGGGGCTGGAGACCCTTCTAAATTCAGAGGGAGGCAGGGGACCCTTCTAAAGGCAGAGGGAGGCTGGGGACCCTTCTAAAGGCAGAGGGAGGCTGGAGGCCCTTCTAAAGGCAGAGGGAGGCTGGAGACCCTTCTAAAGGCAGAGGGAGGCTGGGGACCCTTCTAAAGGCAGAGGGAGGCTGGAGGCCCTTCTAAAGGCAGAGGGAGGCTGGAGACCCTTCTAAAGGCAGAGGGAGGCTGGGGACCCTTCTAAAGGCAGAGGGAGGCTATGGACCCTTCTAAAGGCAGAGGGAGGCTGGAGACCTTTCTAAAGGCAGAGGGAGTCTGGAGACCCTTCTAAAGGCAGAGGGAGTCTGGAGACCCTTCTAAAGGCAGAGGGGGCTGGAGACCCTTCTAAAGGCAGAGGGAGGCTGGAGACCCTTCTAAAGGCAGAGGGAGGCTGGGGACCCTTCTAAAGGCAGAGGGAGGCTGGAGACCCTTCTAAAGGCAGAGGGAGGCTGGGGACCCTTCTAAAGGCAGAGGGGGGCTGGAGACTCTTCTAAAGGCAGAGGGGGGCTGGAGGCCCTTCTAAAGGCAGAGGGAGGCTGGGGACCCTTCTAACGGCAGAGGGGATGCTGGGAACCCTTCTAAAGGCAGGGGGAGGCTGGGGACCCTTCTAAAGGCAGAGGGAGGCTGGAGACCCTTCTAAAGGCAGAGGGAGGCTGGAGACCCTTCTAAAGTAGCGCATTTTTAACTAACAGCGCATTTTAAGACTTGTGGTTTTAATTTACTCAGCGCACGATCCCTTGAGAGCGCTGCTCGAAATTGTTTAATTCTTTTTTAAAATACCTGTATCTTCATCATTATTACTTCACCGGAGTGCTGACCCGATTCTTCTTCCTGCCCGCCTCGGTCCGACTCGGTAATTCATTACCGTTGTGCGGAGGGCGGACAGGTGAGGGCCAGGCACTTCCGGGAGCGGTTAGCGCTCTAGTTGTCCACTGGGGGCTACTTAGCCATCGCCTCTCCGGAAGCGCGCAGCGATTGCGCGCAGCCTCATTGCAGCCGAAGACCAGCCAAAGAGCTGCCCGTCTGCGCCCGTCCGCGACAGTACGCGGCAACGGGGCAAGACACTTACAACATGCCGCCTTTACAAGCGGATAATCATATCAGGTATGAGGCTACCTTTCTGAAAACCTTAAACCAACAAACATCTCCGTGTCATTCAGAGGATAGCAGACCTTGCTTTGTAGGATCGTTTTCATGCAGAAAATGTCATTACTCCTCAATGTCTTTTACTGAACCCCATAAACCTTGCAAATCACCTCATGATTTACACTGTATCCTAATCAATGCTCGATCAATGCCCAAACATCAAATCGAGATCTGGGATTTGATACATTCTTTGACTCCTGATCTCTGTTTCATTACTGAAACTTGGTTAAAACCCCACACGGTATCTGCCATTGCATTGGGAGTACCTCTGGGATACAAACTTCATCACTCTGACCGTCCTGACAAAATAGGTGGCGGCATCGCCATAATTTATAAAGAGTCCCTCAAGCTAGACATTTTGGACACACAATGTTGCAAAGAAATGGAAACTATGGTTTTCAGAATCATTTTCCCTAACAGAAAAGCTAGTAAAGGCGTACTTATATATAGACCTCCTCCTCCTTGTCCCAATTTTTCTACATCTCTTTTAGAGATGCTTGAGCCCCATATACGGGCCAATGAGGACTTTCTCCTTCTTGGAGATTTTAATATTCATACGGACCAACCTGACTCCATAGGCGCTAAAAGTCTGACTACCGATATGAACATCATCGGTCTGACACAAAAAAATCAGGATCCCACTCATGAAGGTGGACACTGTATTGACCTGATATATACCAACTTTGACAACATACTGTGTCATAAACCAATCCAACTCAACTGGTCAGACCATTTCTTACTACAATTCACAATTTTTAAAGCCAATGCAGGTCCCCACAAGAAATCCCTACCCCCCGCTATGCGCAGACAGTGGCATAAACTCACACTGGAGTCGCTACAAAAGGTATGGGAAAAACCCGAGATCAGAGACACCGAAGACGTAGTATACAAGCTAACTATGTTCCAACAATCTCTTACAACTGCCATTGATAAAATTGCTCCCATGAAAACATTTAAACAACTTCCTGTAGCTAAGCAGGAGAAATGGTATACTGAGGCCCTCAGGAAAGAGAAACAAGAGTGCAGGAGGATAGAAAAAAGGTGGAGGAAATTACACTCTGAGGAGAACGAAAAGGCACACCGTGCAGCGCAAAACAACTATTACAAACATATTAAAGCTGCCCGTAAAAATACTATTGCTCAACAACTATTAGAAGCAGGCAATTCTCCTAAAGAATTGTATAGGATTTTAGAAACTTTCACCAAACCCATGGCCTGCACAAGTCCAGATGACTTCTCACAAAACCTATGTGAAGAGGTCTCATTATACTTCGAAAACAAAATAGAGGCAATCTATGAAAAAATTCTGGCATCCCAACCTAATAATGATACCATGAATATCTCCTCCCCTAATAACAATACCAACCTCACACTAACCACATTTCCTCCTGTCAACACCGAAGAGCTCCACACAATTATGTCCCAAGTAAAATCTGGCTCACCGAATGACCTCATTCCTGCTAAAACCCTGGCCTCTCTCCGCACCTTGCTAGCCCCCCACATTCAGGATGTAATAAATCAGTCTTTGAAAGAGGGAAATGTACCAGCTGAGTGGAAAAACGCAGTGGTGAACCCCATCCGCAAGAATGCGGCACTCCCATGGACAGAGCTTTCCAACCTCCGTCCCATCTCCCTTCTGCCCTACTACAGCAAGATGGCCGAGAAACATGTTAATGCACACCTGTCTAGTTACATCGAGGCAGCGGGCGGCCTAGACCACTCGCAATCCGGTTTTAGGCCTAACCATAGCACCGAATCAGCTCTCCTCTCAGTGACAGATAACATCAGAATGTCACTTGATAGGGGGAGCTCAGTGATTCTGGTGCTATTGGATTTGTCCGCTGCCTTCGACACGGTGTCGCATGAAATTCTTCTCGACCGTCTAAAGGCAGTGGGAGTAAAAGGGACCGCTCTTGCATGGCTCAAAAGCTTTCTTGAGGACAGACAACAAGGGGTCAAACTAGGCTCCCATAAATCTGTCTGCAGGAAGCTTACCAAAGGTGTGCCACAGGGCTCATGCCTGAGCCCCACGTTATTTAACGTATATGTGGCCCCTTTGGCAGAGATTATAAGATCCTACGGGTTCTCTCCAATCTCCTACGCTGACGACACTCAGCTGCTGTTTCCCTTTCAGACCATCACTCCTGCTGTCATGAAATCCTTCCAAGATGGCATGAGAGCAGTGGCGGGTTGGATGGCCCAGAACTTCCTCCAGTGCAACGTGTCCAAAACAGAGGTCATGTTGTTTGGAGGGGCCACCTTGCTCTGGTCACCAGATTGGTGGCCACTTGAGCTAGGACCTGTCCCAGCGCCCAAAACCACCATCAAAAATTTGGGAGTACGCCTAGACCAAGCTCTGATTATGAAAGATCACGTTAGTCAGGTTACGGGAACATGTTTCCGTACAATTGGTCTTCTACGGCGTATCTTCCCCTTCCTACCTAACATCTATAGGAAAACGCTGGTACAGGCACTTATCCTTGGACGAGTGGACTATTGCAATAGTCTTCTCATCTCCGCCAACCAGGAACAACTACGCAGACTGCAGGTGGTGCAGAATACTGCGGCAAGACTCATCCTGAATGCCCCCCCCCGTACTCCTTCCCGCCCTCTTCTCTCCCATCTCCATTGGCTTCCAGTGCAACAGCGTATAAACTTCAAAATCTGCTGCATTATACACAAGTGCATATATGGATCTGGCCCCAAATATCTAAGAGGAATCTTTCTTCCATATTCTCCTGGACGGGCTCTGCGCTCCAGCAACACCATGCTGCTGCATGTTCCTAAAGTCTCCAGAGCTAGACAGGGGGGGCGTGCACCCTCCTACAAAGGCCCCTTGCTGTGGAATTCTCTTCCTCCGCAGCTGAGGCTGATTCCCAATCTTTTTTCCTTTAGAAAAAAATTAAAAACTCATCTGTTCTCACATGAATAACTAGGCCACTCTCTTTGTTTTCCCCTTTTACTACAGTCTGCCCAATTCCTGCAAGCTAAGCGCAGAGATACCCCTTCGGGGCTGATTCAGGCGCGATACAAGAACTTAAATAAATAAATAAATAAAGGCAGAGGGAGGCTGGGGACCCTTCTAAAGGCAGAGGGAGGCTGGAGGCCCTTCTAAAGGCAGAGGGAGGCTGGAGACCCTTCTAAAGGCAGAGGGAGGCTGGGGACCCTTCTAAAGGCAGAGGGAGGCTGGGGACCCTTCTAAAGGCAGAGGGGGGCTGGAGGCCCTTCTAAAGGCAGAGGGAGGCTGGGGACCCTTCTAAAGGCAGAGGGAGGCTGGGGACCCTTCTAAAGGCAGAGGGGGGCTGGAGGCCCTTCTAAAGTCAGAGGGGGCTGGAGGCCCTTCTAAAGGCAGAGGAAGTCTGGGGACCCATCTAAAGGCAGAGGGAGGCTGGGGACCCTTCTAAAGGCAGAGGGAGGCTGGGGACCCTTCTAAAGGCAGAGGGGGGCTGGAGGCCCTTCTAAAGTCAGAGGGGGCTGGAGGCCCTTCTAAAGGCAGAGGAAGTCTGGGGACCCATCTAAAGGCAGAGGGGGGCTGGAGACCTTTCTAACGGCAGAGGGGATGCTGGGAACCCTTCTAAGGGCAGAGGGAGGTTGGAGACCCTTCTAAGGGCAGAGGGAGGCTGGAGACCCTTCTAAAGGCAGAGGGAGGCTGGGGGCCCTTCTAAAGGCAGAGGGAGGCTAGGGACCCTTCTAACGGCAGAGGGAGGCTGGAGGCCCTTCTAAAGTCAGAGGGGGCTGGAGGCCCTTCTAAAGGCAGAGGAAGTCTGGGGACCCATCTAAAGGCAGAGGGAGGCTGGGGACCCTTCTAAAGGCAGAGGGAGGCTGGGGACCCTTCTAAAGGCAGAGGGGGGCTGGAGGCCCTTCTAAAGTCAGAGGGGGCTGGAGGCCCTTCTAAAGGCAGAGGAAGTCTGGGGACCCTTCTAAAGGCAGAGGGAGGCTAGGGACCCTTCTAACGGCAGAGGGGATGCTGGGAACCCTTCTAAGGGCAGAGGGAGGTTGGAGACCCTTCTAAGGGCAGAGGGAGGCTGGAGACCCTTCTAAAGGCAGAGGGAGGCTGGGGGCCCTTCTAAAGGCAGAGGGAGGCTAGGGACCCTTCTAACGGCAGAGGGAGGCTGGAGACCCTTCTAAAGGCAGAGGGAGGCTGGGGACCCTTCTAAAGGCAGAGGGAGGCTGGGGACCCTTCTAAAGGCAGAGGGAGGCTGGGGACCCTTCTAAAGGCAGAGGGAGGCTGGGGACCCTTCTAAAGGCAGAGGGAGGCTGGAGACCCTGGCTAAGGACCCTTATAAAGGCAGAGGAAGGCTGGGGACCCTGGCTAGGGACCCTTCTAAAGGCAGAGGGAGGCTGGGAACCCTGGCTAGGGAGTGGACCCTTCTAAAGACAGAGGGATGCTAGGGATCCTTCTAAAGGCAGATGGGAGCTGGAGACCCTTCTAAAGGCAGAGGACTGAAGCTAAGAACCCGAGACTGACCATTGGCTGTGTCACAATGGCGTCTGCTTCGCCCCCCTTCCAATGTAGACCCCCAAGAACACAGTTATAACAGAATGTACGGCAATGTGTATTTGTAAAGTGCACGTTCTCCCCGATTGGAGTATCTTGGTGCTGAATAACAGATGTTTATTGTTACCCAACTCAATCATACTCATTTTAATCAACATCAGAAGGATAAAAGGCTGGGTGGACCGGCCATTATTTGAACCTGTGGCCATGAGGTCAAACACAGGCCACTGTAATGGACGCATTAGTCCATTAAGCCACTAGACCCGCTATCAGCTCCCCACCTCGCCCCCTGCAGCGCCTTCATCAAAACAGCCTTCGGGGTCCCTTCCCTCCAGGATGTAAAACTATCATTGTTTCAGAAAACACCAAAACTCACTTCACAGCACCCCCTGAGATGCCACGATCTGCCCACGTCCAACCTACACCGGACCCCCCCCCCCCTCCCCCAACCCTCTCCCCGCTGCAGCACACACATGAAATCACTGCACCTTCTGCGCACGGTGCTGGCAGCTGACAGAGAGTTTCCACCAGACATGACGTGTATTAGGCATGCGACCACCCCTGGGGCATCTTGTGGTGAATAAAGTATGTTGACGGTAGATCTTGGTGTTGTTCACGTCCAGCTGGACCCCGAAGACTCCATGCAGAGTTCCATGAGGGGGCTAAAAAGTTTTGGGGCTAGGATGGAACTTTGGGGTCCCCCATAATGACCGAGGGCAGACTCCAAGGTCTTGCCTTCATTCTCCTCTGTGTGGGACAGGAAAGAAGACAGCCAATCAGCACCGAGCTGAACATTCTCCAGCAACATGTTCAATTAGGCCTTCAAGGCGCTCGTGACTAAAATCACCAAACGCTGATGTGGGATCTAGAAAAAGCTCATGGTGCCTGCAAAGTTAGTTATTTCCCGCCATTCGGCACAATATCCTTCCCTTGCTATTTATAACGTTTCTCTTAAAAGTGTTATCAAAACTACTGTTTGTCAAGGGACATCTATAAGGGGTCAGAAACTGATACAGGCGATAGTGAGGTGGGGGCCCCCCTGGTTCCACCCTGGTGCCGCGATGGAGGCCGCGAGCTGTTGGACAGCTCAAACACGGCCATGCTTCTGGAACGAGGGTTCCACTTGGGGGTAGCACTGGAAGAGGCTCGGTCTGTGGGGAGCCTCCTTGTAGTGCCCTTCCTCAGTGCACCCAAGTGCTTTGAAGACCTCTCTTCACCAACCAGTGCTGGCCGCCAACCCTGCCTTGGCTCAACGCGCAGTCTTCAGAACCATGCAGCTACAGGATTTAGGGTTCAGAGGTCATAGATTGCGGGTTTCAGTAGCCACAAGGCCCAAGGTTTGAGGTTTCATTGTAGAATCAAATAAGATGAAAATAAATGTATAAAGCACTCAAATTCCATGAGGCTTCTAGGTGCTACAATCCCTATCTTTATTCTTCAGGCGAGAATACAAGCGATTAGGAAGAAGGTAGGCCGGTCTACAGAGAGAAGAGCCAGGCTTTTAAATCCTTTTTAAAGGCCAAATGGTTTTCCAACGCGCTCCAAGATTGAGGAAAAGAGTTCCACAGTTTGGCCGTTGCTATAGAAGACAATCTTCGCCCCAATCTCGCCTTCCGAAATCTAGGAATGATCACCAGCTTGTTCTTGATGGAGCACAGAGGCCCTCCTGGTTGGTACCACTGACATTTGGTTCTATTCCTCGAGGCCCTGAATTCTAAAGCGCCTTGGCCACACAAGGCCTTCAAAGAGACGCGCTTGCTGATGGGCAACCTTTGAAGCTTGACTAGCTCATTAGCCACAGGTTGATGCCGGGGAGGTCTGGAAGGAGCCTTGGGCTGCATTCTCTGCAGATTTCAGTTTCTGATGGAGAACGTGCTGATTAAGTACAAGGCATTACAGTCATCAATTCTGGACAAGAATAGCGCCACAACAACTGTTTGGCGCTCAGCCTGTGGATTACAGGGAAGGACTTTCCACCCTCGTCTGAAACCAGAGGGAACAAGAATCCAGCAGCCTCAGGGCTCTCTCATTGGATAACCGCGCCCTACAAATGTCCCCACTCGGAGGCAGATATCACCGCTGTGAAGTGTGCCACATCCTGTGTGCATAATGTGTGATTGCTAATTGCACATTTCTGTACACACAGGTTAGCACATTGATCGCTGCACGTCGGTAAACAGCATTGCACTACGCACACACTTGTCGCACAGTCACCTGGGTGGCGGAGCGTGGCGCGTCCGCGCATTGTTGCTGGTGCCTCTGACACCACGCGGGCTTCCTGGTCGGTTGGCAGGAGTTTCCCAGTCGTTAGTGAGTGCCAAGAAAACATGCCTGTCACGTACGAAACCGCACAGGTGGGGACTGGATTAAAAAGAAAAAACGTCGCCAACCGCAAAGTCAACGCAAGTCATTGCAATCAAAGTCAACGCCAAGCGCCTAGTGAGGGCGCGAGGTGCAGCCCCCCCTCTGCTGCCTCACGTATGTGTTGAAACTTCTGCCCGCTTTCATTGGACATTTTCAAATTAGAGACCATGTTCCATGAAACTCTTCACCCTTCCCCCTCATCCCCACCCCAACCTCCCATGGACTTTAAAACAGCTTACAAACTTTTTAAAAGCAGCGTGGCTGGTCAAACTCCGCGTATTTCCGCTCTTCTCATCTTCGCGAAGTTTCCTGGGTGGGTGATGCGTTTACCTGCACAGTGTCTGCGGGGTTATTTTTAGGGCGTTTAGGGCGAGGTGGTTGTCACACCCATTGGACCCGGCAAAAATGGAAAGAGCATGCGAAGATTCTCTCTGCCATTCCTCTTTCCGCACTTTTTGAATGGACATTGGCAAACATATACATACAACATTCTGCTAGCTTATGTTTGTGACACAAATTGCAGCAAAAGTCATGATTGGGGACCCTTCAGAAAGTTGCAAAGTCACCCGCACAACTTCGCCAAAGTGGTTAAGAGCGCATCTTGCTCCCCTCTACCCACAAAGACTTGTACAACGAATACGCTCCAGTGTTGGACTTTCGCAGCCCGGGCGTGCGCCAAAGTCTCCTCATTTGCTTTTGCACGATTATGTAAAATTATAGCAATATTATGTAAAATGATGCATAATTACATGAAATGCAAAGCGGTCCTTTCGCTCTCTTTTTTAGTGCGAACTACATCTGTGTGTCAATTTGTGGCGAGAGGATGCATTTAAACAAGAGCACGCGAACAACAGCCCCTCAGGGGTTCTACTCACACATTGTAAATTGTTACAGCGCTTTTGGCCAACTGCTATAAATGTTCTCAAAAAATGACATGGAGCTATGAAAAGTGGTGCATTGGCGTAATGTCAGGAGCTTTGCGTAACAAGCATAGCATGAATTTCTCACTATGATGTGAAGTGCATTGGCGTAATTTAAACTAGTCTACGCCCAGGCATCGCACCTATGAGCACATACCACATGCCCCACGTGTCTGCGCCGACTTAAGTGTTCATACCATGAAATTGGGGTCGCTCCTCCCGCGCGCGTGCGCGGGGTCACTCCTCCCGCACCCGCGCGGGGTGGCTCCTCCCATCTCGCGGTCTGAGTGGGATCATACATGCCGCAAGCTTTGCTCGCATTGTCCAACCGCTCTCACGCAGAACCCCTGGGTGAAACACTTCCCAGTAATTCACTGTTACTCATCCATAATTCTATTTATTGACAACCACATACAAACAATGGTGTGTGATGTTGTGGTTGTAGTACACAAGTGCGCAAACAGCTGATCCAGGGTCATGGCTCCAGGGGACTTATAAAGATAATACCAGCGAGCTAAGTCCAAACGGAGGAACACGAATGAAGGAAATATAAGGATGTTTTATAGACAGTGTCACCCGTCAGGTAAGTAGCTTTGATACGAGTAATCTGTTGTGAGATTGCATTTAATTATTCTTTGATTTCATTGGTTGTCAGAGGAATCTAGGAGGATGTTACATTAGGTTTTCATTAATGTATACATGAGTGAAGACCCATATGTATATGGGGGACACATCCATTACAACGCAGTCATTTAATCGCACTGCTTTTACAACGCAACTGCCTTTGCATTGCAATCCATTACAACATGTGCCAATACAACGCATTATAAGGTATGTAATGGAGATTTTTATGTTTTAGGGTGGGTATGGGTTTTGGGGTACATTGGATTAGTAATTCTTACCTCTACGCTATTCAACATTTTCCCTACTTTTGCACTCAATGGAGTGGGTATAGTCATTTTTACCCCTACACTAGCCAACACTTACCGTACTGTTGGCCTAAAAGTATTATTCGTTGTAATGGTATGCATTGTAAAGGAATGCGTTATAATGGAATGCATTGTAATGGTAGTTTTTAACAATGCGTTGTAAAACATTGCAATGTAATGGTAGTTGCGATATAAAAACCGAGTTGTAAAAGCCTGCATTCTACTTGTTTGAGTTGTAAGATCATATATGGTCGCCAACATCATATTTTCGTGTATGGTTGCCAACAATAAATGTAGAATTCAGATCGTTTTCTAGAGAGAGTCACCGGTCACATGAACAGCAATAGTGTGATGCTGTGCATGTAAGGGCACATGTTCTGTAATCTTTCCTTATGCACGTGAGGGCAAGTCTTCTTTGTTCTTTTACCTTTCCTTATCTCACCGTGCATTTTATTTGGCCATGAACCCTTAACTCGTATGTCAATCTGTCGCTTTTATCTGATTGCTTGCTTTAATTAACCGTGCAATGACCTCCTTATTGGAATTATAAAATAAAAACAGTATGTTGTTGGTGTCACACAGGCTCATTCCGTTGGCAGTGCCCCCAGCAGCCGCGGGTAACACTTTTTGTGCCAACTGTGCCCACATCCATCGCTGGGCGTGTTTCCTCCCTGTGGTTGAGTGCTGTACGCTGTGCCACGTAGATTACTTTTAATCTACGGTGGCCAGATTCAGAAAACCAAAACTGAGACATCCAGAAAAATAGACGCAGGACTATAGTTTTCCATCAACATAAGAAAGGGTGGTGTACGAGGATCCATACAAAAATATTTGTCTTTGGTACAATTTGGAACCTATTAGAAAACAGAATGGCCATTTTAGGTCGCGCCTGGGCAGCGCATGTGCTGCTCTGCGAGGCATGCAGTATTCAGGTATAGAATTTAAGCCCCGCCCACTCCCCGTCCATCTTTTCAATTGGTTGCTGTGACTATTCTTCATAAGTGTTGGCTTTTGATTTGTTAATAGGCTTATTAGTACCTCCTTAGTACGTCCCTGTTTTCTTTTGTAACCTCCCATCAGTACTGGATCTTTTACGTGTTCCCTTGCGGTACTGCTTGCATTTGCCCTTTGGGCAAACTCTTTGCTTAAATAATCTAAAGAGCACTGGTGGGACGACAGCTTTAGAAATTGTGGGCGCTTTAAGAAAAAAAAAAGAAATGTTTAATTGCAGCGCAATATGCTCCCTTTCAATTTTACAATGGGGCCATGCACCACTTGCGGCAGGTGCCCTGCAGTTTGCTGTGTCTTTGTGTACCCCTTGCATTTTTGGGGTGTAAATGATACGCATTGTTTCGTACATTTTATGCAACTTTCTGTGCACGACCCCGGGACGTCTTTGGGCCCCGGAAGAGTGATGGGCACTCTCTCGGAGCTCTGTCATGGCTGCAGCTCCAGGTCTGAACCTGGGCCCCCCTCTACCTGCAGTGCACAGAGCTGCACCCTCACACCACGTCCACCCCCTTTGGCCTCTGCCTCTCCAGTGCACCTCAACTTCTCCTGTTCATCACCAAACTCACTCCTGCCTCTCCCATCCCTACAAACGCTGCTCAACCATTCATATCTCGAATGCACCCGCCCTAGCCACCTCAGCGTCTCTCCATCAAAGCCCTACCCACTAGTCCCTCATGTGCACCCTCATGCCAGCCATACACCTTGTGCATTAAATGCTTCTATGCCACCCACTGCTAGGGTCAGTCGCAGCCCGTCCCCTGCCAAAGTGGCAGGGCGGGCCAAAGGAGGAGCGGGTGGGAGAGGGGGGGAACTCGGGGGACAAAGTAAAAAAAAAAATACCAGACTGCCTCTGCCGTCCGCTCGATCCCTCTCTACCTGCTTCTGGGACAGCCTCCCAGACTGCACTGCGGCCAATCATGACGCTGCAGGAAAGCAGCGTCAGGACTGGCCTGAGCGCTACAACTTTGCGCTCCTAGGCAGCCTGGGAGACTCAATGCAGCTGGGGCTGGAGAGAGCTTCACTGCACATGAGGGTTTTACCGGCCTGAGTCGGCCCTAATGGAGGGACCGCTGCTGGCTAGGGTTGGCATCTGTAATACACTGGGTCTCGCATTTGCAAGAATTTGAGCTATTGGCTTTGTAAATGACAATGCATTTTATTTATTTGTTCGTTTTTAAAACATAAATAAAAGGCATTGTCATTTACAATGCCAATAGCCTACACTCTCGCAAATGCAAGACCTATTGTATTGCAAATGCTTGTTTGAAACGTGATATAGCATTAACGTTTGCCTGTTTTTCATGTCAAATTAAAACAGTGCAAATAAGCCCTTTCCTTCTTTCCCACAAGGTGTCGTGAGGGGACCGCTCGTGTGTCAGCTGGGGTCTTATGAAATGCTGATTTGCCCCTCTTTGCACCCGCTGCGCGCCCTCTGAGACACTAGAGCGCAGCGGGAGAGTCTTAGACAAGTTTAAAAAGATAGATTTTTTCCCCGTAGTAATGTCACGGGAGAGAGCAGTGGGACGTGTGAGCCTCCACTCTTGTGCATCGAACGTGCACGCGCACAGACCCTCTCCCCAAAACCGGGGCAATAAATACGTTGAATTAGACATGTCAGGACGCCGGGACAGAACACGTAAAACTAGGACCGTCCAGGGGTATCCGGTACGTCTGGTCACCCTAGTTTGACCCCTATTCACGGTGCTTCTGGGGTCACCGAACCGTGGGCACACAGTGCGTTCTGGCGCACAACTACTTGTAGGGACGTTGGTGCGACTCACGCATGCGGCGGCTCGTGTTTTACAAGGAGCTATCTTTAATAGACTCGGGGTCTGCAGGTGCCCCCATGCGGTGCAGCGCCCCTAAAAGATTAAGGATAATGCTACTGTTAGGGGAGAGAGGCCTCCTCTGTGGGCTGCCCGTGGTCCATGAAGGGGACCCTCATAAGAGGGCGGCCGCCTTAGTGCCACATGAGGGCACACACAACAGTCTAGTGTGTGGGACCCCCCCTTGAGGGGTCTGCGCGTAGAGTCACTTCCGGTAGGGGGTGAGCAGGGATGAGGTATAAGTGCCTCTCCCCACCCACCTGGCGGCCTCTTTGCCACTGCCCTTGATGTTGTTTCCCTCCCTACCGCTTACCCAGCGTAGGAGCAAGGGTGGGGGGGAGAAGTGTTCTAACTTGTTATTTTGTGTTACAGGCAGAGTTACAGGGGGATCCAGAGGCTGTAAGGCACAGAGGGGTACCCTCTACAGGAGCAGAGGACAACAAGGGTGCAAAGGCCAAATATCACCAGGGACGTCCTTGCGCTGTACCCTGAAGGAGCAACGGCGCCTTGTTAGTCCTACCAGCGGTTGTGGACCTGAGCAACCGGGGGTTGCCTGGAACGCTCCTCCCTTTCAGGGGCTTGAGTATGGGGGTGGACTGGCGGTAAGCACTGATTGGCGACGGCCACGGTGTAATTTGGCTCATCAGGCGGGCAGTGGAGGGGTTGCCAGTGAGATAACCCACCATGTTGGCATATTTGGTAGGCAAATAAACCTGCAGCAATTTTCTCCACAAAGAAGGTGTCCTGTGTTTATTTCCCAATAATCTTGCTGTATGTGGGATGGTGAGTGTTGCTGATATTGGCACTATGCAAACATATAGTGCTCTTGAAAGATGGCCGCCCTGCTGGGCTTTCGCTTTTATAGTGAGCGGGAGCTCCGCGCTAAACCTCACACTCTCTCATCACCTGCACTTGAGGTCAGACAATACAAATGCGGCCAGGCACATCCCGCGGGATGCAGCTCTACTACAAGAGTTTCAGTAACACGGCTTGTTGCAAGGAGGAGTGCTCTGAGGGGTGCTGGAGTAGAGGGGTGCTCTGAAGAGGGGGGCGGTACGGAGGGGGGCTCTGAGGGGTGCTGGCAGGGAGGGGGGTTCTGAGGGGTATTGGCAGGGAGGGGGGCTCCGAGGGGTGGTGGCAGGTGGGGAGGGTTCTGAGAGGTGTTGGCGGTGGGGGTCTGAGGGGTGCTGGCAGGGGGTGCTATGAGGGGTACTGGCAAGGGGTGCTCTGAGGGGTGCTGGCAAGGGGTGCTCTGAGGGGTACTGGCAAGGGGTGCTCTGAGGGGTGCTGGCAAGGGGTGCTCTGAGGGGTGCTGGCAGGGGGTGCTCTGAGGGATGCTGGTGAGGAGGAGGGCTCTGAGGGATGCTGGCAGGGGGTGCTATGAGGGGTGCTGGCAGGGGGTGATCTAAGGGGTGCTGGCAGGGGGTGCTCTGAGGGATGCTGGTGAGGAGGAGGGCTCTGAGGGATGCTGGCAGGGGGTGCTATGAGGGATGCTGGCAGGGGGTGATCTAAGGGGTGCTGGTGAGGAGGAGGGCTCTGAGGGATGCTGGCCTGAATGAATGAAGGAGTCTTTTATCGCGCAACTTAGCCCAAGGGCATCAAGGCACCTACACTGGTCATGTAATGTACAGACACCAATAAGAGCATTTACAGATATACCTCAGAAAAAAGAACGGTTTTCAATGCTTTACGGAACAAAGCGGGTGAAGGTTGCCCTCGAAGTTCAGGGGAGAGGGAGTTCCATAACCTCGGTCCAACCGTACAGAAGGCTCTACCTCCCCACTTGGCTCTTACAAAGCTGGGGACCTCAAGAAGGTTTTTAGTAGATGAACGGAGGGATCGACTAGGAGAGTAGAGATGGATAAGTGCTCCAAGACCCTCAGCACCTGTACCGTGGAGAGCCCCATGGGCAAGACAGAGAATCTTAAGAGAGATCCTGGATTCAATGGGAAGCCAATGTAGGCTTCTCCGGGCTGCAGTGGCTGAGGCCAGTCTAGGTACATTTAGGACCATCTTTGTCGCCGCGTTCTGGACCATCTGAAGACGGTGTATAAGGCTTTTGCTAATGCCCACACAAAGCGCATTACAGTAGTCCAGTCTTGAGGAAACTAATGCCACGGTGGCCTGTTTCCGGGCATCAGGGGAGAGATAATGAGCAATTTTTCTAAGAACCCTAATAAGACCACAGCAGGTGGAGACAGTGCTACTGACCTGACGGTCAAAGGAAAGAGTAGTGTCTATCACACCCCTAGGCCTGGAGGGATGCTCTGAGTAGTGTTGGCAGGGGTTGCTCTGAGGGGTGGTGGAAGGGAAGGGGGTGCTCTGAGGGGTGGTGGAAGGGAGGAGGGCTCTGAGTAGTGTTGGCAGGGGTTGCTCTGAGGGGTGGTGGAAGGGAAGGGGGTGCTCTGAGGGGTGGTGGAAGGGAGGAGGGCTCTGAGTAGTGTTGGCAGGGGTTGCTCTGAGGGGTGCTGGAAGGGAAGGAGGGGTTGCTCTGAGGGGTGGTAGAAAGGAAGGGGCATGCTCTGAGGGGTGATGGAAGGGAGGAGGGCTCTGAGGGGTGTTGGCAGGGGTTGCTCAGAGGGGTGGTGGAAGGGAAGGAGGGTGCTCTGAGGGGTGGTGGAAGGGAAGGGGGTGCTCTGAGGGGTGGTGGAAGGGAGGAGGGCTCTGAGGGGTGGTGGCAGGGGTTGCTCTGAGGGGTGGTGGAAGGGAAGGAGGGTGCTCTGAGGGGTGGTGGAAGGGAAGGAGGGTGCTCTGAGGGGTGGTGGAAGGGAAGGAGGGTGCTCTGAGGGGTGGTGGAAGGGAAGGGGGTGCTCTGAGGGGTGGTGGAAGGGAGGAGGGCTCTGAGGGGTGTTGGCAGGGGCTGCTCTGAGGGATGGTGGAAGGGAAGGAGGGTGCTCTGAGGGGTGGTGGAAGGGAAGGGGGTGCTCTGAGGGGTGGTGGAAGGGAGGAGGGCTCTGAGGGGTGTTGGCAGGGGTTGCTCTGAGGGGTGGTGGAAGGGAAGGAGGGTGCTCTGAGGGGTGGTGGAAGGGGAGGGGTTGCTCTGAGGGGTGGTGGAAGGGACGGGGGTGCTCTGAGGGGTGGTGGAAGGGAAGGGGTGCTCTGAGGGGTGGTGGCGAGGAGGAGGTCTCTGTGGGGTGTTGGCAAGGAGGAGGGCTCTGAGGGATGCTGGCGTGGAGGGATGCTCTGAGTAGTGTTGGCAGGGGTTGCTCTGAGGGGTGGTGGAAGGGAAGGGGGTGCTCTGAGGGGTGGTGGAAGGGAGGAGGGCTCTGAGGGGTGTTGGCAGGGATTGCTCTGAGGGGTGGTGGAAGGGAAGGAGGGTGCTCTGAGGGGTGGTGGAAGGGGAGGGGTTGCTCTGAGGGGTGGTGGAAGGGACGGGGGTGCTCTGAGGGGTGGTGGAAGGGAAGGGGTGCTCTGAGGGGTGGTGGCGAGGAGGAGGTCTCTGTGGGGTGTTGGCAAGGAGGAGGGCTCTGAGGGATGCTGGCGTGGAGGGATGCTCTGAGTAGTGTTGGCAGGGGTTGCTCTGAGGGGTGTTGGAAGGGAAGGGGGTGCTCTGAGGGGTGGTGGAGGTGCTCTGAGGGGTGGTGGGAGGGGAGGGGGTGCTCTGAGGGGTGGTGAAAGGGAAGGAGGGCTCTGAGGGGTGTTGGCAGGGGTTGCTCTGAGGGGTGGTGGAAGGGAAGGAGGGTGCTCTGAGGGGTGGTGGAAGGGAAGGGGGTGCTCGGAGGGGTGGTGGAAGTGAGGAGGGCTCTGAGGGGTGTTGGCAGGGGTTGCTCTGAGGGGTGCTGGAAGGGAAGGAGGGTGCTCTGAGGGTTGGTGGAAGGGGACGGGTTGCTCTGAGGGGTGGTAGAAGGGAAGGGGCATGCTCTGAGGGGTGGTGGAAGGGAAGGGGGTGCTCTGAGGGGTGGTGGCAGGGGGTGCTCTGAGGGGTGCTGGCGGGGAGGAGGGCTATGAGGAATGCTGGTCTGGAGGGATGCTCTGCGTGGTGTTGGCAGGGGTTGCTCTGAGGGGTGGTGTCAGAGAGGGATGATGTGAGGGTTGTTAGCAGGGAGGGAGTATGCAGAACTCGAAATATTAATGGGAAGGTTGTAGCTTTTCAAAATGTAGTTTTATTTCTAAAAGAAAGAGCCTACTTTTGGCTTGTGAATTAAAAAAAATTGTGTATGAATTTGAAGTTTGAATCTAAGAAATATGGTAGGCGGGGGTCCGCAGCGTCCAGTAGGCATTCAGTAGGGGACCACAGAAGTCATGAGGTAAAGACCCGCTGTACTAGCCCTTAGAAGGAGTCAGACCCAAGGAGTGAGCTTGGGTCTGGTTCCTCGAGGCGCTTTATTAGGAGGAGGAAGAACAGATGCCTTACAGTGCAGACATTTTGAATAGGGCCGTTGGTTTTCTGCGCTGCTCTGTGGTGAAATCCGGAAGGCTGCTGTATGAAGCAATGTTTGTGAGTCACCACGGCTTGTAATGTTGGATTTCTGTTTGCTTTTTGTGTTTGCTTTCAATGGCAAACAGTGCACCTTGTTCCATATATTCATAAAACAAACAGTGCTGAAAGGATGTGTTCCCGAGCCCGCGCGCCTCTGCAGTTGCTCCTTGACGCGGGTCCAAGACAAAGGCTGGCCATGACTGGACCTCAAAATGGCCGCCGCTTGTTGGGCAGAGGACAAGCCGTGCACCCTCAGAGCTCGACGGGGGAGCCAATGGGATACGGGAACGGGGTCCTAGGGACAAACCAATAGGGGGTCACATGGGGTGCGGCTATGGAGAGTGAATGGGGGATTGAAGAAGTGCCCAAGGACGAATTTAGACTCCAGTTGCTGCTGGTGGTGTGAGGTGATCGGAGACATCGAGTTGATTCTTGGTTGTGTAAGACGATCTGAGACATCCAGTGGACGGTGGTACTGCAAGACGATCTGAGACATCCAGTGGATGGTGGTGGTGGTGGTGGTGTAAGACGATCGGAGACATCCAGTGCACTGTGGTGGTGGTTTAAGATGATTTGAGACATCGACTTGACTGTGGTGGTGTAAGACGATCTGAGACATCAAGTTGACGGTGGTGGTGTAAGACGATCTGAAACATCGAGTTGACCGTGGTGGTGTAAGACAATCTGAGACATCCAGTTAATGGTGGTGGTGTAAGACGATCTGAAACATGCAGTGGACGGTGGTGGTGTAAGACGATCTGAGACATCCAGTCAATGGTGGTGATGGTGGTGTAAGATGATCTGAGAAATCCAGTTAATGGTGGTGGTGGTGGTGTAAGACGATCTGAGATATCCAGTTAACGGTGGTGGTGGTGTAAGATGATTTGAAACTAAAGTCTATGGTTGTGCACAGCCTCTGTGTTTATCCAAATGTTAATCTCTTTACCGTGCTTCCAAGATGATTTGAGACATCCAGTTAATGGCGGTGGTATAAGACGATCTGAGACATCCAGTGGACGGTGGTGTAAGACGATCTGAGACATCCAGTGGTGGTGGTGTAAAATGATTTGAGACATCCAGTGGACGGTGGTGGTGGTGTAATACGATCTGAGACATCGAGTGGACGGTGGTGTAAGACGATCTGAGACATCCAGTGGACGGTGGTGTAAGACGATCTGAGACATCCAGTGGACGGTGGTGGTGGTGTAAAATGATTTGAGACATCTAGTGGACGGTGGTGTAAAATGATCTGAGACATCCAGTGGACGGTGGTGGTGTAAAACGATCTGAGACATCGAGTTGACGGTGGTGTAATACGATCTGAGACATCGAGTGGACGGTGGTGTAAGATGATCTGAGACATCGAGTTGACGGTAGTGTAAGATGATCTGAGACATCGAGTGGACGGTGGTGTAAGACGATCTGAGACATCGAGTGACGGTATTGTAAGACGATCTGAGACATCGAGTGGACGCTGGTGGTGGTGTAAAATGATCTGAGACATCCAGTGGACAGTGGTGGTGTAAGACGATCTGAGACATCGAGTTGACGGTGGTGTAAGACGATCTGAGACATCGAGTGGACGGTGGTGTAAGACGATCTGAGACATCCAGTGGACGGTGGTGGTGGTGGTGTAAGACGATCTGAGACATCGAGCTGATCGTGGTGTAAGATGCTCTGAGACATTGAGTGGACGGTGGTGTAAGACGAACTGAGACATCCAGTGGCCGGTGGTGGTGGGGTAAAATGATCTGAGACATCCAGTGGATGGTGGTGGTGGCGTAACATGATATGAAACATCCAGTGGACGGTGGTGGTGTAAGACGATCTGAGACATCGAGTTTACGGTGGTGTAAGGTGATCTGAGACATCCAGTTGACAGTGGTGGTGGTGGTGTAAGACGATCTGAGACATCCAGTTGACGGTGGTGTGAGCCCCCTCATGTTTTTAGAACACTCAGCGATGTTCGACACAGTTGAATGCTAGACATCTCTAATCAACATCAAGAGCCCTAATTTCGAGAGAGTCCTCACTTGGCCGGATTTGTTTCTAAGATATGAAGACGGCGGGCTGTCTTTCCAAAGATAGAAGATCCCTCATATCTCCAACTCTTATACTTGAAGTCTTTGCCCTGGCCTTATTTTGTAGGGATTCCACGGTGTGTGTACAGTGGAGATACCGAGTCGGACCTTTGCCTTCACCGCGCCAGTCGTTCATTAGCGACTCTATGGGTTATAGAGTGCTGCTTCGTAGATGCACCCACAGTGGCGATTCCCCTGGGTGATCACCCTAAACATTTCTTGGTTTCACTGTGTAAACAATGGTGAAATCTTGCGGGACACAGGAAAGGGTCTTGACTTCAGTTCATCTTGCAGAGAGCTCTCGAGAGCCGCTGCGGGTCCTGAGAAAGTCTCACTTGGGGCTTGGGCAGCTCGGATTCAAGATACTTCTAAGCAAAGAGACAGCTCCCGCTTCGGAGTCCTCTTTGACCTCCAGAGAGGGGGCGGGGGGGGGGGAAGGTCAGCCAGGAATGTGGGGTTACTCGAAGGCACTGCCCTGTAGTTCAGGTAACTCATTTAATTTCAAGTTTTACTTCAAGGGCAAGAAATGGAAGCTGCTAAAGTTTGGGGGTGATGTTGAAAGATAGGAGTTTGACCATGGGGTGTTACAAGGCCTTGTGGGGGCCACCCCATAAAGAATGGTGATGCCGAAGTCCATAGTTTGATGGCCTTTTATCCATGGTCTAGAGATGTGTGCCTCCTCTCAAGAAAGCAGATTCCTCTTCTGAATCTACCTCCTCGGTCCCTCAAACGTTGGCCAACAAAAACACATCAGTGTACCTTGGCAGCATCGCTGCATTCTTCTTGAATCTCAAATAGCCAAGTGCATCCAACAAGCTTCTTTCACTCCTTGAACGTGTGGTTGAAAGCTGCTCGGCCTTCTAGGCTAGACTTATGAGGCGGCTCGGCCGAAGCCCCTGCACTAACCGTGATTCAGTAGCGGCAGTCTTACCCAGAACTGCGGCGGCGGCCGCCTCTACCCGGTCCTCTTCGTCGTGTCCAGCAGCAGGAAGCCCCGGGCTAGAGGGCCTAAGTTCACCTCACCTCGTTCACCATTTTCCATTCGAGCATTGGAAGTAGGCGAGTCCTTCTGCACTTGTGATGGACACCTCTCACTAGATTGAGGGCCTGGATTCATGTCATCTAGGCAGCCATCTTTCATTTCCAGCCTTGGAACAGCGAGAGTCCTTCCATACGCCTGATGGACGCCGCTTCCTTCCGTGAGGTGCCCACATGGAGGGCCTGTGTTCACCCCATCCTTCATTCAAACATTGGTTGGAGCGTGAGTCCTTCCACAAGAGTGATGGACACCGCCTCCTTTGGGGAAGTGCCCACATGGAGGGCCAGGGTTCATCACATCTAGGCCGCCATTTTTTATTCGAGCATTGGGAGGAGCGCGAGTCCTTCTGCACTTGTGATGGACCCCGCTTCCTTTGGTGAGACCCCCACATGAAGGGCTTGTCTCGCCACATCTTGGGTGCCTAGAGCCACCTGGAGGACACGTGTCACGTGGGTGACGCGTGATGGACCCCGCTTCCTTTGGTGAGACCCCCACATGGAGGGCCTTGTCTCGCCACATCTTGGGTGCCTAGAGCCACCTGGAGGACACGTCTCACGTGGGTGACGCGTGATGGACCCTGCTTCCTTTGGTGAGACCCCCACATGGAGGGCCTTGTCTCGCCACATCTTGGGTGCCTAGAGCCACCTGGAGGACATGTGTCTCGAGGTACACGCGTGATGGACTCCGCTTCCTTTGGTGAGACCCCCACATGGAGGGCCTTGTCTCGCCACATCTTGGGTGCCTGGAGCCACCTGGAGGACATGCGTCGCGTGGTACACGCGTGATGGACTCCGCTTCCTTTGGTGAGACCCCCACATGGAGGGCCTTGTCTCGCCACATCTTGGGTGCCTGGAGCCACCTGGAGGACATGCGTCGCGTGGTACACGTGTGAGGGACTCCGCTTCCTTTGGTGAGACCCCCACATGGAGGGCCTTGTCTCGCCACATCTTGGGTGCCTGGAGCCACCTGGAGGACATGCGTCGCGTGGTACACGCGTGATGGACTCCGCTTCCTTTGGTGAGACCCCCACATGGAGGGCCTTGTCTCGCCACATCTTGGGTGCCTGGAGCCACCTGGAGGACATGCGTCGCGTGGTACACGTGTGATGGACTCCGCTTCCTTTGGTGAGACCCCCACATGGAGGGCTTGTCTCGCCACATCTGGGGTGCCTAGAGCCACCCGGAGGACACGTGCCACGTGGTACACAGGTGATGGACCCCGCTTCCTTTGGTGAGACCCCCATATGGAGGGCCTTGTCTCGCCACATCTTGGGTGCCGCAGCCACCTCAAGGGCAGGTGTCACGTGGTACAGGTGCTTTTAACTGTGCCCCTCTCAGCCAATCACTTCCTTTCAGCCACTTGTAGAAGCCAAGGTGCTCCATTCGAGGTAAGGTTCGGTGGAACCGGTTCTGCTGAACTTACAGCCCGTGGCGGGTCAAAGCAAAACAAAACACAGATTGTGGTGAGAGGGCGGGGCGGGGGCAGAAACAGCCTCAATAAAGGGCCGAGCAGAAGAAAGAATGTGTGGGGCGGGAGGAGGCCCGCGAAATGCAAAGACGAACGGCTGGAAGGGATCACAGAGCATCTGAGAAAACCCAGCGCTGAACACTGCATTTCAATAAAACCCAGCGCTGCGCGTCCTGCATTTCAATATAAAAAGGCACCGCGCGTCTCACAGCGCTGCACACTGCGCATCTCAACAAAACACAGCGCTGTGCGTCTCAGAAGAGCACAGCGCTGCACTGCGCATCTCAACAAAAACACAGCGCTGCACACTGTGCATCTCAACAAAACACAGCGCTGTGCGTCTCCATAGAGCGCTGCACACTGCGCATCTCAACAAAACACGGCGCTGTGCGTCTCCATAGAGCGCTGCACACTGCGCATCTCAACAAAACACAGCGCTGTGCATCTCAATAGAGCACAGAGCTGCACACTGCGCATCTCAACGAAACACAGCGCTGTGCGTCTCAGAAGAGCACAGCGCTGCACACTGCATCTCGATATAACACAGCGCTGCGAGTCTCAGAAGAGCACAGCGCTGCACACTGTGCATCTCAATATAACACAGCGCTGTGCATCTCAGAAGAGCACAGCACTGCACACTGTGCATCTCAATATAACACAGCGCTGTGTGTCTCGGTGGAGCACAGCACTGCACACTGCATCTCGATATTACACAGCGCTGTGTGTCTCAGAAGAGCACAGCACTGCACACTGTGCATCTCAATATAACACAGCGCTGTGTGTCTCGGTGGAGCACAGCGCTGCACACTGCATCTCGATATAACACAGCGCTGTGCGTCTCGGTGGAGCACGGCGCTGCACACTGTGCATCTCGATATAACACAGCGCTGTGTGTCTCGGTTGAGCACAGCGCTGCACACTGTGCATCTCGATATAACACAGCGCTGTGCGTCTCGGTGGAGCACGGCGCTGCACACTGTGCATCTCGATATAACACAGCGCTGTGTGTCTCGGTGGAGCACAGCGCTGCACACTGCATCTCGATATAACACAGCGCTGTGCGTCTCAGAAGAGCACAGCGCTGCACACTGTGCATCTCGATATAACACAGCGCTGTGTGTCTCGGTTGAGCACAGCGCTGCACATTGCATCTTGATATAACACAGCGCTGTGCGTGTCAGAAGAGCACAGCGCTGCACTGTGCATCTCGATATAACACAGCGCTGTGCGTCTCGGTGCAGCACAGCGCTGCACACTGTGCATCTCGACATAACACAGCGCGTCTCAGTGGAGCACAGCGCTGCACACTGTGCATCTCGATAGAACACAGCGCTGTGCATCTCAAAAGAGCACAGCGCTGCACACTGTGCATCTCGATATAACACAGCGCTGTGCGCTGTGCATCTCGGTGGAGCACAGCGCTGTGCACTGTGCATCTTGATATAACACAGCACTGTGCGTCTCGGTGCAGCACAGCTCTGCACATTGTGCATCTCGATATAACACAGCGCGTCTCAGTGGAGCACAGCGCTGCACACTGTGCATCTCAATATAACACAGCGCTGTGCGTCTCAGAAGAGCACAGCGCTGCACACTGCGCATCTCGATATAACACAGCGCTGTGCGTCTCAGAAGAGCACAGCGCTGCACACTGTGCATCTCAACAAAACACAGCGCTGTGCGTCTCGGTGGAGCACAGTGCTGCACACTGCATCTCGATATAACACAGCGCTGTGCGTCTCGGTGGAGCACGGCGCTGTGCACCGTGCATCTCGATATAACACAGCGCTGTGCGTCTCGGTGGAGCACAGCGCTGCACACTGCGCATCTCAACAAAACACAGCGCTGTGCGTCTCAGAAGAGCACAGCGCTGCACACTGTGCATCTCGATATAACACAGCGCTGTGCGTCTCAGTGGAGCACAGCGCTGCACACTGTGCATCTCAATATAACACAGCGCTGTGCGTCTCAGAAGAGCACAGCGCTGCACACTGTGCATCTCAACAAAACAGCGCTGTGCGTCTCAGAAGAGCATAGCGCTGCACACTGCGCATCTCAACAAAACACCGCGCTGTGCATCTCAGAAGAGCACAGCGCTGCACACTGCATCTCAACAAAACACAGCGCTGTGCATCTCAGAAGAGCACAGCGCTGCACACTGCATCTCGATATAACACAGCGCTGTGTGTCTCGGTGGAGCACAGCGCTGCACACTGCATCTCGATATAACACAGCGCTGTGCGTCTCGGTGGAGCACGGCGCTGTGCACCGTGCATCTCGATATAACACAGCGCTGTGCGTCTCAGAAGAGCATAGAGCTGCACACTGTGCATCTCGATATAACACAGCGCTGTGCGTCTCGTTGGAGCACAGCGCTGCACACTGCGCATCTCAACAAATCACAGAGCTGTGCGTCTCAGAAGAGCACAGCGCTGCACACTGTGCATCTCAATATAACACAGCGCTGTGCGTCTCGGTGGAGCACAGCGCTGCACACTGTGCATCTCGATATATCGGTATGCTCAGACGTGAGTCCTAGGCTCTCCACACCACTGGAGTCAAGCTATCCAGGATGATGTTATCGGTATTTGTTGTGCGCACAGCTGCTCCAGCGAAGGAGCGTCCTGGCGCCGTAACAAGGTAGGACATAGCATAACTGAGGCCAAGACAGAGAAGGAAAGCTAAAAAGGATGACTAGAACAAAAATGTTTTAATGGCCTTCCGAAAAAGCATAATATCCTCCTGCAGGCGAATTTCAACCAGGAGGGAGTTCCAGATAGTTGCAGCTTTGACACAGAAAGAGCATCCACCGGCACGACAGAGCCTGAATCTAGAGACCACGGCAAGAGCCTGGCCCAGGGAACGCAAAGCGCGTGTAGCCACATAAAAAGACAGGAAGTTAGACAGAATCTGAGGACCTATTCCCTTCAAAATTTTAAAGGTCAAACAAAGGACCTTAAAGTGGATTTGCTTCCTCACAGGAAGCCAATGCAAGGAGCGAAGGACATTGGAAACAGGGCAGAATCTGGGCAGGCCGACTATCGTTCTGGCCGCGGCATTTTGTACCCGTTGTAGGCAGGTAATTTCTGCCAGATTGGCCCCCACCTGGAGGGAGCTGGCGTAATCCAGGCGAGACATAACTGTGGCCTGAATCACCAGCTGCCTGGTTGGGGCATCGAAGAATTTAAGAACCGGTCTTAAGCCCCGAAGAAGGCCAAAGCAGCAAGCTGCTGTTTTCTTGGTATGGCCGACGAAAGTGAGACCAGCATCCAGCCAGACTCCCAGATTTTTTAGTTCCGACACCGGACTCGGAGTCGGTAACAACTCTGACGGCCACCATCGGTCACCCCAAAGTTCCACTCTATTACCGACAATCATAATCTCTGTCTTGGTGGCATTAAGCTGGAGACAGTTCGTCGTCAACCAGCTGGCCACCGCCTTCAGTCCATTCTGAAACCTGGGGGCATCTTGTTCCGCATCCCCGCTGAGAGTAACCGCCAGCTGAGTGTCATCGGCATATGAGACCAAAGTCAGGCCCCACTGCCTAGCGACCTCAGCCAGCGGTCTCACGTACAGGTTGAATAACGTGGGGCTCAGCGAGGATCCCTGCGGAACCCCCATGGCCAGCGGCTGGAATTTGGACTTGAAGGGAGGGATGGCCACACAGAAAGAGCGATTGTCGAGGAAGGAGCGGAACCACTGCAAAGCCTGTCCTCTAACGCCGATCTCCTCTAGCCGGTGCAATAAAATGCTGTGGGAGACAGTGTCAAAGGTGGCGCTGAGGTCTAATAATACCAGCGCCGCCGTCTGACCAGCATCCAACACCGCTCGTAGGTGCTCTACCATAGCAAGAAGGGCAGTTTCCGTGCTGTGCCCAGCACGGAAGCCATTCTGCGTGGGGTCTAGGGCATTAGTTCGGACAAGATGTTCTGATAGGGCCAAGTTGACATGAGCCTCCACAATCTTCGCCGGCCAGGATAACAATGAAATGGGGCAATAGCTTTTGGGTTTCGAGGGGTCCAACGTTGGCTTCTTGATGATTGGAGAAACCACCGCCTGCTTCCATTTAGTTGAAACCACACCTGAGTCCAGTGAGAGATTAACTAGGGAACATACTGCCGAGCGTCCCAAGAAGGCCTGTTCTCTAAAAAGAGCGGGTCTAACTGGATCCGACGGAGAGCCAGATTTGACCTGCAAAGCAAGTTTATTAAACCCATCCAGAAGTAGTGGGGGAAAAGAGTGCAGGGTTGGGTGGCTTTGAACCCTATCTAGGACTCCCAGATCAGTCCCCGTACTGGGGAAGGCCCGGTAGATAGCCTGGACCTTTCCCAAGAAGAAAGAGGCCAAGGACTCACAGTGGGAGATAGACCCCACAACCACAGAGGAAGTCCTTTTTGCCAAGAGATCTTTCACGGCCTTAAATATGGTCTTGGACGGGTTTGAGCTGCTACGGAATTCAGCGGCGTAAAAGGCCGCACGAGCTCTACAAATGGCACGATGATAGGTCTTGACGGAAGCAACATATGTGGCTTTCAAATCAGCCCCATAAGACTTCCGCCATGCTCTTTACGCCCGTCTACAAATACCCTTCAAGGCACGTAGTGCACTATCGTACCAGGGACTCGACTCTCTGGTGCTGACTTTACTCGAGACAATGGGAATCAGAGAGTCCAAGGCCCTGGAAATCCAAGTGCAAAACTGATCATAGCCCGTTTCCACATCGTTCAATGGGCCCAGCGGCTCTTCCGCTAGGAGACGATGCAGATCATCCAGTCTAATTTTATTCCAATGCCGCCTAGAGACCCTTCTAACCGAAGGAGGCTGATAGCCAGAAACCGGTCCTAGGATGCTTGATTCCAGTCCAGGGAAGGCATGGCTTGGTAGTTCGGGTCGGACTGTTCCCATGAGGCACAGGGTCAGACTGATTTGCATATGGCCATGTCTGACCTGGGGTGGTGTGGAGTGCAAAAAAACCGATGGATTTAGGCCCAGATCTCTGTACTGGGGTGAATGTATGACATTTTTCTGCATTCTGTCCATCAACTGTGGTTTTTGCATCTCGATATAACACAGCGCTGTGCGTCTCGGTGGAGCACAGCGCTACACATTGTGCATCTCGATATAACACAGCGCTGTGCGTCTCAGAAGAGCACAGCGCTGCACACTGTGCATCTCGATATAACACAGCATGTCTCAGTGGAGCACAGCGCTGCACACTGTGCATCTCGATATAACACAGCGCTGTGCATCTCAGAAGAGCACATCGCTGCACACTGCGCATCTCAATAAAACACAGCGCTGTGTGCCTCAGAAGAGCACAGCGCTGCACACTGTGCATCTCAACAAAACAGCGCTGTGCATCTCAGAAGTACTTTATAAACAACAGTGGTCCCAAGGAGTCTGTGGATATAAATTTATCAGATAAAATACAGTCCACAATAGGAGCTATATTGGCCACTGTCCAGCCGGACAGGGTATTTTTATTTTTCAGTGAAATATATAGTAGAGTAGACAAAGGCACAATCCTGTACCGTTTTGTGAACGAACAAAGAGGGTTTTTTAGGCAAGAAAGAGCATAGTTGGCCACTTGTAATTCGATAGGGTTTTTTAAGTAGTGCCAAGCAAGTGCTAGTCACAGCATCAATCAAACAGAATCGTTAGGCTGTAAGAACACTTTTAACAAGTCGACGTTTCGATCCCTTATGCTCAATATTACGGGATCATCATCAGGACTAACAATACATTTGCTTGCCTGGTATAAACATTTTTAACACACATCCGCCCAGTGGGGGTCGAAAGGGTTCAGGGATAAGATTGCAAAAGTGGACACTGCTTTAAGAGAAACCTGGTGAATACCGGTAGTGATGTGTACTCTGCCACAGGTGACTGTAATTCTACAGAACACCCAGGGTAACGGACACCGAGGAGGCTCTTTCCTCTTAAGACTCGATTTCGAGCAGACAATGGACCACACGGGCCAACAGTAACTCTAAGACATTTCTTGTTTAATTGAAGACGAGGCACAAAACAGTACAGGATTGTGCCTTTGTCTACTCTACTATATATTTCACTGAAAAATAAAAATACCCTGTCCGGCTGGACAGTGGCCAATATAGCTCCTATTGTGGACTGTATTTTATCTGATAAATTTATATCCACAGACTCCTTGGGACCACTGTTGTTTATAAAGTATAGCTACCCACGGTCCCTGGATAACCGAATGGGTTCCCTTGTTGTTTAAAATAGTGCATCTCAGAAGAGCACAGCGCTGCACACTGCGCATCTTAACAAAACACAGCGCTGTGCATCTCAGAAGAGCACAGCGCTGCACTGTGCATCTCGATATAACACAGCGCTGTGTGTCTCGGTGGAGCACAGCGCTGCACACTGCATCTCGATATAACACAGCGCTGTGCGTCTCGGTGGAGCACGGTGCTGTGCACCGTGCATCTCGATATAACACAGCGCTGTGCGTCTCAGAAGAGCATAGCGCTGCACACTGTGCATCTCGATATAACACAGCGCTGTGCGTCTCAGAAGAGCATAGCGCTGCACACTGTGCATCTCGATATAACACAGCGCTGTGCGTCTCGGTGGAGCACAGCGCTGCACACTGCGCATCCTAACAAAACACAGCGCTGTGCGTCTCAGAAGAGCACAGCGCTGCACACTGTGCATCTCGATATAACACAGCGCTGTGCGTCTCGGTGGAGCACAGCGCTGCACACTGTGCATCTCGATATATGGGTATGCTCAGACGTGAGTCCCAGGCTCTCCACACTACTGGAGTCAAGCTATCCAGGATGATGAAGGCTGATAGCCAGAAACCGGTCCTTGGATGCTTGATTCCGGTCTGGGAAAGACATGGCTTGGTAGTTCGGGCCGGACTGTTCCCATGAGGCACAGGGTCAGACTGATTTGCATAGGCCATGTCTGACCTGGGGTGGTGTGGAGTGGAGTGCAAAAAAACGATGGATTTAGGCCCAGATCTCTGTACTGGGGTGAATGTATGACATTTTTCTGCATTCTGTCCATCAACTGTGGTTTTTGCATCTCGATATAACACAGCGCTGTGCGTCTCGGTGGAGCACAGCGCTGCACATTGTGCATCTCGATATAACACAGCGCTGTGCGTCTTTGTGGAGCACAGCGCATCTCAATGGAGCACAGCGCTGCACACTATGTCAACAAAACACAGCGCTGTGCATCTCAAAAGAAGACAGCGCTGCACACTGTGCATCTCAACAAAACAGCGCTGTGCATCTCAGAAGAGCACAGCGCTGCACTGTGCATCTTGATATAACACAGCGCTGTGTGTCTCGGTGGAGCACAGCGCTGCACACTATGCATCTCGATATAACACAGCGCTGTGCGTCTCAGAAGAGCACAGCACTGCACACTGTTCATTTCAATATAGCACAGCGATGTGCGTCTAAGTGGAGCACAGCGCTGCACACTGCGCATTTCAATATAACTGCGATGTGCGTCTCAGTAAAGAACAGCGCTGAACACTATGCATTTGGATATAATACAGCGCTGTGCATATCAGAAGAGCACAGCGCTGAACAATGCATTTCAGTACAACACAGCGATGTGCGTCTCAGTTGAGCACAGCGCTGCACACTGTGCATTTCAATATAACACAGCACTGTGCCTCTCAGTAGAACACAGCACTGCATGTGAGGCGTTTCAATTGAACTCAGCTCTGTATATTGTGCCACTTAGTATAACTCAGCACTGTATAATGTATCTCCCAGTCCATTTCCATTTCACCAGACTTTATTTCGGTCTGTAAGACCTTGAAAAGTACACAATACAAGCAATAGCACAAAAAACAATGAATATATGAACATAGAATAAGAAGAAAACTCAGTTTAAAAACTCCAAAAGATTCACCATAAAAACCGAAACTAGTAGATGATGGGTGCTGCCAGCCAGGAAGCACCGGGGGCCCCTTTTCAAGTTAGCAGCTTCTAGATTCGATGTGTTCAGTACAATCAATATTTAAAATACACCAGGTTGAAAACTGTTTAAAAATGTGTTAAAAGTTTAAAACAAGTGAAATGAGTAACAGATGTCAAAATAATGACTGTGAGAGACTTGTTTGGTTACAAAACGAAATGTAGCCACGTCCTTTCAAAAAGCGAGAAACAGCAAAAACTATGGGTGGACGGGTGTCCGTTCGCAGTGATCTAAAAGCCTCCGCAAACTGCCTAAACACCTGCAATTCCATCCAGGGCATCCCAGGGGAGAGGCTTTTGAACATTGATTCGTAAAGGCACGGAGCGCCAAGGTCCCTGTTCTGAACTGGAAAGTCCGTTCCTTGCCAAAAGAGGCTGGACAGGGTCACGCAGTGCTCAAAATGATGCTCGGCTTTGATGTTTAAATGTCAGCTGTCCAACACCCAGCTGGGTATTCCCCTGAATTTGGACCAATTTGAGCGATCTGTATGCTCTGACCACTACAAGGCGTGGGGTGGCCTGGCACGCGACTTCCGGGTTATTCCACAGATTTGGAAGGCCTAGCGTGTAGCATGTGTCCCTTATATAGGCAAGCCATGGCAACCTGCCCACACCTGGTAAAGCCAGAATCTCTTTAATCTCTGACGGATAGCCTGTGAGTTCCGGGGGGGCCCACAAACTGCGCCAGAATGTTAGTGGTCGGAGGCTAATCTCCTCTGCTATTGGTCTAATACCAAGGTCCATACATAGAGGGATAAGGGGAGTACTTGGAGGAAGACCCAACAACTGCCTCAGGAGGTTATTCTTGATTTTAGACAAACCTCCAGCGTGGCAAAGCGCAGCCCCATCAACTGCAGCGCTCCCGATTTGCAGTTTATAAATCTCGGCCACCGTGGCAGCCATTTTTAAGAGGAGTTCCTGTAAGTTTTTAATACTCCACCTACCATCTGGGCACGTTTGAGGCTTGCTTTGGCTAACTGCTTTTCAGATAGAGTGACACCAAGATAATCAAAAACAGTCACCCGTTCTAGCAGGGCACCACTTAGGGGTTGGGGCGAGTGGGTTTAGATGGATTGAAAACCATAAATTTGGTTTTGAGAGTGTCGATCTCCAGCCCCCTGATTATACAGAATGTTACAAAGCTATCGAGACCCTCTGAATGCCCTTTGGTGACTTGGAGAGGAGCAAGGTGTCATCCGCAAACATCATGGTAGGCACTTTGCTGTGCGTCAACTTGGGGGCGTCGTTCTCCACAACCTCGTTTAGATGGGCAACCAGAGCGTTGATGAAAAGGCAAAAGAGGGTTAGGGAACACTCACACCCCTGTCTTGCTCCTCTATTGACTTCAAAATGGGGGGTTAACTCCCCAAATTTACCGTACCTTACTTGGGCGTAATTGTCCACATGCAATCTCATGATCAATGTCAAGAGACAAGGTGGTTTTCTCAATTGTTTGAGTCCCTCCCACAATTTACCTCTTGGTACCAGATCAAAGACAGTTTTCAGGTCGGCAAATTTCAAATAGAGACTGCCACCCTCTATTAACACCATCGCTGCTAATGGTTTTCCCCTCCTGTGCTGATTGATCGGTAAATCCCATTGTTCATGACGAGCTCAGCTCGTCATCAGCACAGCTCAACCGTGCCTCATGACGAGCATCGAAGGCATTATTACCGTCATCCAATATAAAAGCTGTAGCCTTAGAGTTTGTTCGATAGTGGAGGGGTTTTTCCTAAACCCTGCCTGGTAGGGACGCAAGATTTTACACTCCTCCATCCACACTTGAAGGCGATCGAGGAGGACTCTAGCAAACAGTTCCTGAGAGACATCGATCAGAATGATCGGACTATAGTTTGTCGGTAAAATAGGTGAGGCCTTTTCGAAAACAGGGGAGTTTTCAATGCTATCCTGCGAAGTATAGCGATCCCGGGTAGCTGGCTGGGGGCTGAAATGTATCCTGATTAAAAGTACTGCAGCCCTGCTGAGAAGCACAGGTACTCTCCCATTAAAAGTACTGCACCCCTGTTGAGAAGCACCGGTACTCTCCCATTAAAAGTACTGCACCCCTGCTGAGAAGCACCAGTACTCTCCCATTAAAAGTACTGCCCCCCTGCTGAGAAGCACCGGTACTCTCCCATTAAAAGTACTGCACCCCTGCTGAGAAGCACCAGTACTCTCCCATTAAAAGTACTGCACCCCTGCTGAGAAGCACCAGTACTCTCCCATTAAAAGTACTGCACCCCTGCTGAGAAGCACCAGTACTCTCCCATTAAAAGTACTGCAGCCTTTCTGAGAAGCACTAGTACTCTCCCATTAAAAGTACTGCAGCCCTGCTGAGAGGCACCGGTACTCTCCTATTAAAAGTACTGCAGCCCTGCTGAGAGGCACCTGTACTCGCCCATTAAAAGTACTGCACCCCTGCGGTGAAGCACCGGTACTCTCCCATTAAAAGTACTGCAGCCCTGCTTAGAGGCACCAGTACACTCCCAATAAAAGTACTGCAGCCCTGCTGAGAGTCACCGGTACTCACCCCTTAAAAGTACTGCACCCCTGCTGAGAAGCACCGCTACTCTCCCATTAAAAGTACTGCACCCCTGCTGAGAAGCACAGTACTCTCCCATTAAAATACTGCACCCCTGCTGAGAAGCACTGGTACTTATCCATTAAGTATACTGCAGCCCTGCTGAGAAGCACCAGTACTCTCCCATTAAAATTACTGCAACCCTGCTGAGAAGCACTGGTACTTATCCATTAAAAGTACTGCAGCCCTGCTGAGAAGCACTGGTACTTATCCATTAAAAGTACTGCAGCCCTGCTGAGAAGCACTGGTACTTATCCATTAAAAGTACTGCACCCCTGCTGAGAAGCACCGCTACTCTCCCATTAAAAGTACTGCACCCCTGCTGAGAAACACTGGTACTTATCCATTAAAAGTACTGCAGCCCTGCTGAGAAGCACCGGTACTCTCCCATTAAAAGTACTGCAGCCCTGCTGAGAAGCACTGGTACTCTCCCATTAAAAGTACTGCACCCCTGCTGAGAAGCACTGGTACTTATCCATTAAAAGTACTGCACCCCTGCTGAGAAGCACCGCTACTCTCCCATTAAAAGTACCGCACCCCTGCTGAGAAGCACCGGTACTTATCCATTAAAAGTTTTGCAGCCCTGCTGAGAAGCACCAGTACTCTCCCATTAAAAGTACTGCACCCCTGCTTAGAAGCACCGTTACTCTCCCATTAAAAGTACTGAACCCCTACTGAGAGGCACTGGTACTCTTCCATTAAAAGTACTGCAGCCCTGCTGAGAGGCACCGGTACTCTCCCATTAAAAGTACTGCAGCCCTGCTGAGAAGCACCAGTACTCTCCCATTAAAGGTACTGCAGCCCTGCTGTAAGGCACCAGTACTCTCCCATTAAAAGTACTGCAGCACTGCTGAGAGGCACCGGTACTCTCCCATTAAAAGTACTGTACCCCTGCTGAGAAGCACCAGTACTCTCCCATTAAAAGTACTGCAACCCTGCTGAGAAGCACCGGTACTCTCGCATTACAAGTACTGCAGCCCCGCTGAGAGGCACCGGTACTCTCCCATTAAAAGTACTGCACCCCTGCTGAGAAGCACCAGAACTCTCCCATTAAAAGTACTGCACCCCTGCTGAGAAGCACTGGTACTTATTCATTAAAAGTACTGCAGCCCTGCTGAGAAGCACTGGTACTTATCCATTAAAAGTACTGCACCCCTGCTGAGAAGCACCACTACTCTCCCATTAAAAGTACTGCACCACTGCTGAAAAGCACTGGTACTCTCCCATTAAAAGTACTGCAGCCCTGCTGAGAAGCACTGGTACTCTCCCATTAAAAGTACTGCACCCCTGCTGAGAAGCACCGGCACTCTCCCATTAAAAGTATTGCAGCCCTGCTGAGAAGCACTGGTACTTATCCATTAAAAGTACTGCACCCCTACTGAGAAGCACCGCTACTCTCCCATTAAAATTACTGCACCCCTGCTGAGAAGCACCGGTGCTCTCCCAATAAAAGTACTGCAGCCCTGCTGAGAAGCACTGGTACTTATCCATTAAAAATACTGCACCCCTGCTGAGAAACACTGGTACTTATCCATTAAAAGTACTGCAGCCCTGCTGAGAAGCACCGGTACTCTCCCATTAAAAGTACTGCAGCCCTGCTGAGAAGCACCGGTACTCTCCCATTAAAAGTACTGCACCCCTGCTGAGAAGCACTGGTATTTATCCATTAAAAGTACTACACCCCTGCTGAGAAGCACCGCTACTCTCCCATTAAAAGTACCGCACCCCTGCTGAGAAGCACCGGTACTTATCCATTAAAAGTACTGCAGCCCTGCTGAGAAGCACCAGTACTCTCCCATTAAAAGTACTGCACCCCTGCTTAGAAGCACCGTTACTCTCCCATTAAAAGTACTGAACCCCTACTGAGAGGCACTGGTACTCTTCCATTAAAAGTACTGCAGCCCTGCTGAGAGGCACCGGTACTCTCCCATTAAAAGTACTGCAGCCCTGCTGAGAAGCACCAGTACTCTCCCATTAAAGGTACTGCAGCCCTGCTGTAAGGCACCAGTACTCTCCCATTAAAAGTACTGCAGCACTGCTGAGAGGCACCGGTACTCTCCCATTAAAAGTACTGTACCCCTGCTGAGAAGCACCAGTACTCTCCCATTAAAAGTACTGCAACCCTGCTGAGAAGCACCGGTACTCTCGCATTACAAGTACTGCAGCCCCGCTGAGAGGCCCCGGTACTCTCCCATTAAAAGTACTGCACCCCTGCTGAGAAGCACCGGAACTCTCCCATTAAAAGTACTGCACCCCTGCTGAGAAGCACTGGTACTTATTCATTAAAAGTACTGCAGCCCTGCTGAGAAGCACTGGTACTTATCCATTAAAAGTACTGCACCCCTGCTGAGAAGCACCACTACTCTCCCATTAAAAGTACTGCACCCCTGCTGAAAAGCACCGGTACTCTCCCATTAAAAGTACTGCAGCCCTGCTGAGAAGCACTGGTACTCTCCCATTAAAAGTACTGCACCCCTGCTGAGAAGCACCGGCACTCTCCCATTAAAAGTATTGCAGCCCTGCTGAGAAGCACTGGTACTTATCCATTAAAAGTACTGCACCCCTACTGAGAAGCACCGCTACTCTCCCATTAAAATTACTGCACCCCTGCTGAGAAGCACCGGTGCTCTCCCAATAAAAGTACTGCAGCCCTGCTGAGAAGCACTGGTACTTATCCATTAAAAATACTGCACCCCTGCTGAGAAGCACCGCTACTCTCCCATTAAAAGTACTGCACCCCTGCTGAGAAACACCGGTACTCTCCCAATAAAAGTACTGCAGCCCTGCTGAGAGGCACCGGTACTCTCCCATTAAAAGTACTGAAGCCCTGCTGAGAGGCACCGGTACTCTCCTATTAAAATTACTGCATCCCTGCTGAGAAGCACCAGTACTCTCCCATTAAAAGTACTGCAGCCCTGCTGAGAAGCACTGGTACTTATCCATTAAAAATACTGCACCCCTGCTGAGAAGCACCGCTAATCTCCCATTAAAAGTACTGCACCCCTGCTGAGAAGCACCAGTACTCTCCCATTAAAAGTACTGCAGCCCTGCTGAGAGGCACAGTACTTTCCCATTAAAAGTACTGCACCCCTGCTGAGAAGCACCGGTACTCTCCCATTAAAAGTACTGCATCCCTGCTGAGAAGCACCGGTACTCTCCCATTAAAAGTACTGCAGCCTTGCTGAGAGGCACCGATACTCTTCCATTAAAAGTACTGCACCCCTGCTGAAAAGCACCGGTACTCTCCCATTAAAAGTACTGCAGCCCTGCTGAGAGGCACAGGTACTGTCCCATTAAAAGTACTGCCCCCTGCTGAGAAGCACCAGTCCTCTCCGATTGGGTGGACTCAGGAGTCACGTGTGACTGGCCTGCACATGTCTGAAGGTTTCCCTCTGTGGGCGCCGCTCTGCGGGCTCCTGAGAGGCGCTTCGAGTTCAAACTCGCATCCTCTGGCTGGCGTCCAGCGCATTACAACACCCCGACTCCTGCGAGGCGCTAGACCCCGCAAACACCCAGCATTCCTGCCCCGACAAGACTCCGCACAAAAAGTCTGAGCATGAACTGTGGGGGGTGCGGGTTTGCACGCGGCAGCACATCTTTCAAAACAAACTCAGACGGCTTCATGAAACGTGTCGATGTCTAGAGACTCTGGGATTAGGTAAACCAGGCCCTGCTGCCCCCCCCCCCCCGCCCCTCCTCTCCTCTCTCCCTTCAGCTTTGTGAAAACACCCCGCTTAGTAAGGGTAACTTCCTGCAGCTCCGAGCTGCACATTCCAGCACAGCTCATCCTCCCGTCTCCCAGCCTGACCCCCGGGAAGGAAGCTCCACCCAGAAACCTGCTATGTTCAAACTTGCCCCATCCCTCTCACCACCCCCCTCCGAGCCGAAGTGAACCCTTCCAAACCCCCCACCCCCCAACGCACTGTGACTGACCTCCCCCATCCAGTCCAAAGTGAACCTTCCCAACCTACCCCATCCCTCCCACCGCCCCCCACCCTAAGTGAACCCTTCCAAACCTACCCCATCCCTCCCACCGCCCCCCCAGCCTAAGTTAACCCTTCCAAACCTACCCCATCACTCCCACCGCCCCCCCAGCCTAAGTGAACCCTTCCAAACCTACCCCATCCCTCTCACCACCCCCCTCCTAGCCGAAGTGAACTCTTCCAACCCCCCCCCCCCAACGCACTGTGACTGACCTACCCCATCCAGTCCAAAGTGAACGTTCCCCATCACTCCCACCGCCCCCCCAGCCTAAGTGAACCCTTCCAATCCTACCCCATCCCTCCCACCGCCCTCCCCAGCCTAAGTGAACCCTTTCAAACCTGCCCCATCCCTCTCACCCCCCTCCTAACCGAAGTTACCCCTTCCAAACACCTCCCCCCAACGCACTGTGACTGACCTCCCCATCCAGTCCAAAGTGAACCCCCATCCAAACCTACCCCATCCCTCCCACCGCACCCCCAGCCTAAGTGAACCCTTCCTGTGACTGACCTCCCCCATCCAGTCCAAAGTGAACCCTTCCAAACCTGCCCCATCCCTCTCACCACCCCCTCCTAGCCGAAGTGAACCCTTCCAAACCCCCCCCCCAACGCACTGTGACTGACCTCCCCCATCCAGTCCAAAGTGAACCTTCCCAACCTACCCCATCCCTCCCACCGCCTCCCCAGCCTAAGTGAACCCTTCCAAACCTACCCCATCCCTCCCACCGCCCCCCAGCCTAAGTGAACCCTTCCAAACCTACCCCATCCCTCCCACCGCCCCCCCAGCCTAAGTGAACCCTTCTAAACCTGCCCCATCCCTCTCACCACCCCCCTCCTAGCCGAAGTGAACCCTTCCAAACCCCTCCCCAACGCACTGTGGCTGACCTCCCCCATTCAGTCCAACGAACCCTTCCAAACCTACCCCATCCCTCTCACCACCCCCCTCCCAGAAGAAGTGAACCCTTCCAAACCTACCCCATCCCTCCCACCGCCCCCCCAGCCTAAGTGAACCCTTCCAAACCTGCCCCATCCCTCTCACCACCCCCCTCCTAGCCGAAGTGAACCTTTCCAAACCCCTCCTCAACGCACTGTGGCTGACCTCCCCCATTCAGTCCAACGAACCTTTCCAAACCTACCCCATCCCTCTCACCACCCCCCTCCCAGAAGAAGTGAACCCGTCCAAACCTACCCCATCCCTCTCACCGCCCCCCCAGCCTAAGTGAACCCTTCCAAACCTGTTCCATCCCTCTTAACACCCCCTCCCAGCCTAAGTGAAGCCATCCAAACGTGCCCCATCCCTCTCACCACCCCCCTCTTAGCCGAAGTGAACCCTTCCAAACCCCTACCCCACAACGCACTGTGACTGACCTCCCCCATCCAGTCCAACGAACCCTTCCAAACCTGCCCCATCCCTCCCAAAGCAGTGGTCTCCCCTCCCAGCCGAAGTGAAAAATAATCCTCTGTTTCAATTTTCTTCACATTTACTGAGCATTTTAAAATGTAGTGCTTTCAATTCAGCCTTCTAAGGGCATGTCTCAATCAGTCACCTGCAGTATTGAGTCAAGAACTTTATGTCGATCAGGATACCTGAAGAGCACAGTCGAGAACTTTATCCGAATCAGTATACCTCCAGCGCAGGGTTGAGAACTTTGTCTCAATCAACATACCTCAAAAGCGGGGTCGAGAACTCGGTCTCAATTAGTATACCTCCACAGAGGAGTAGAGGACTCTGGGCCTGGTTCACAGAACTAACTTAAGACAAAATCATAGACTTACTACTTTTGGTATTCACAGAAGGCATTTAGTAGTAGTAAAGTTAGGATTTTGTCTTAAGTTTGATTTAAGACAAACTTAACAGACTTAAGTTAGGATTTTGTCTTAAGTCTGTCTTAAGACAAAATCCTAACTTTACTACTACTTAATGCCTACTGTGAATACCAAAAGTAGTAAGTTTTAGGATTTTGTCCTAAGTTAGTTCTGTGAATCGGCCCCTCTGTCCTAATCGGACATACCATAATATAGTGTATTGGTTTGTGTTCCCACATTATAGGTGACTGTATAAGAAATTCCATAATAGCTATAGGAACCTACACAAGTTGTGTAAGTACCTTCTGTGTATGTATTATTGACTTTTGTCCTGACGAAAGCTCTACAGACCCGGCTGGGCTCATAGAGCTGAAACATGTTGACGCATCCATATATATATGGTAATCTAGTTGCCCGATTACATATATATCGAATTTTTTAACAACAGTGCCAACCTTTTCATTAAAAATTCTTTTTTGGTGACACACTGTTTTAAATTGTTCCCTTTCCTATTATTTCTGGACACTTCTACCTGGACCAGAGGTAGCCTCGGGGGAGGCAGGCATACCGCACGTTATTTGACTACCCTATGAATATGCCATGACGCCTGATGGGGCGGATAAAAGATGCACCGCATCGACTAAATCAGGCTGTCTATGAGGGTTTTCAAAGACTAACCGAAGGTTTAGTAGACACCAGTGTCCATTCCCTTTTGATTAATTCGCTAATCGGTATACCTTCAGAGGGGAGTAAAGAACTCTGTCTCAGTCAGTATACCTCAAGAGCGGAGTAGAGAACTGTGCCTCGATCAATATACCTTTAAGAGCGGTATACCGACAGCGCAAGGTAACAAACTCTGTCTCAGTCAGTGTACCTCAATTGTTGGAGACGTGAACATGGTCTCAAATGGTATACATTTCATCTTGAAGTCAAGAACTTTGTGCAGCTCAACATATATTGATTCTAGTGGTTACAAAAATCTGAGTAAGATCTCTGCAGTACTCGATTCAAGAATGTTCTGCTGTTGACTCCATCTCACATCCTAGTCCACTAACATTGCAATCTTGCTGATGAACGTATATTGGTGTTGAACATATCTCCAGTCCTGGCATCAAGAACAGTCCACTGATGAGTTCACCAGTACTGATGTAGCTGAGAACAAACCACTGATGAGCCACCCTCCTCTCTTGTATCCAAGAACATGCCACTGATGAGCCATCCTCCTGTCTTGTATCCAGGAACATGCCACTGATGAGCCATCCTCCTGTCTTGTATCCAAGAACATGCCACTGATGAGCCATCCTCCTGTCTTGTATCCAAGAACATGCCACTGATGAGCCATCCTCCTGTCTTGTATCCAAGAACATGCCACTGATGAGCCATCCTCCTGTCTTGTATCCAGGAACATGCCACTGATGAGCCATCCTCCTGTCTTGTAGCTGAGAACATGCCACTGATGAGCCATCCTCCTGTCTTGTATCCAAGAACATGCCACTGATGAGCCATCCTCCTGTCTTGTATCCAGGAACATGCCACTGATGAGCCATCCTCCTGTCTTGTATCCAAGAACATGCCACTGATGAGCCATCCTCCTGTCTTGTATCCAAGAACATGCCACTGATGAGCCATCCTCCTGTCTTGTATCCAAGAACATGCCACTGATGAGCCATCCTCCTGTCTTGTATCCAGGAACATGCCACTGATGAGCCATCCTCCTGTCTTGTATCCAGGAACATGCCACTGATGAGCCATCCTCCTGTCTTGTAGCTGAGAACATGAAACTGATGAGCCACCCTCCTGTCTTGTATCCAAGAACATGCCACTGATGAGCCATCCTCCTGTCTTGTATCCAGGAACATGCCACTGATGAGCTAGCTGAGAACATGAAACTGATGAGCCACCCTCCTGTCTTGTATCCAAGAACATGCCACTGATGAGCCATCCTCCTGTCTTGTATCCAGGAACATGCCACTGATGAGCCATCCTCCTGTCTTGTAGCTGAGAACATGCCACTGATGAGCCATCCTCCTGTCTTGTAGCTGAGAACATGCCACTGATGAGCCATCCTCCTGTCTTGTATCCAAGAACATGCCACTGATGAGCCATCCTCCTGTCTTGTATCCAAGAACATGCCACTGATGAGCCATCCTCCTGTCTTGTATCCAAGAACATGCCACTGATGAGCCATCCTCCTGTCTTGTAGCTGAGAACATGCCACTGATGAGCCATCCTCCTGTCTTGTAGCTGAGAACATGAAACTGATTAACCATCCTACAATCCTGTGGGTGAGAACATTCCTCTGATAGGCCACCACCCTCTCTTGTAGCTGGGAACATGCCACTGATAAATCATCCTACAGTCTTGTAGCTGAGAACATGTCACTGATGAGCCATTCTACAGCTTTGTTAGTCAAAAATATTACCTTGATAAGCCACCCTTCCCTTGTGTATTGAGTACATGCCACTGATGAGTCAACCTACAGCCTTACAGTCAATAACATTCCCCTGATGAGTCTTCCTTCAGTCTTGTATCAGCGAATATACCACTGGCGAGCAGGCCATCACTGTACTAACATGTATACATCCAATCCTCATGTCTAGATACATCCACGCCAGACATCCAAGGTTTCGAACTGATCTGACTGCAAGGTTATGGGTTCTCATTTTTGGAAGCTACTTTCACAAAATAGTCAATCTTTGTCAAGTCGCAAAATGTTCAGAAAGGATATTGAAATATGGACGTCTGTCTATTTGTTTTTTCTTGGAGACTGTTTGCTGTTCTCTTAATTCTAGCACAAAGAAACCTCCGGGTGTTACAGCTCTGTATAAAACTCTGATCAGATCTAGAAATATCCACTGAAGATCAGATGAACAAATGACCACTTATGGCTTGCAGAAAGTTCCGCTGCTAAGCATATCTCCAACCCTGTTGTCAAGAACATTCCACTGAGGAGCAAACCCCAAATCCTGGCATGCAGGATATTGTTCTGTTGAGCATTCCTTTGGTCCTTGCACCAAGAACATTCCACTGGGGATCATACCTCCAGTCCTTGCATCAATACCTCCAGTGCAGACATCAAGAACATTCCACTGGGGATCATACCTTCAGCCCTTGCATCAATACCTCCAGTGCGGACATCAAGAACATTCCACTGGGGATCATACCTTCAGCCCTTGCATCAATACCCCCAGTGCGGACATCAAGAACATTCCACTGGGGATCATACCTTCAGCCCTTGCATCAATACCTCCAGTGCTGCCATCAAGAACATTCCACTGTGGATCATACCTTCAGCCCTTGATCACCTCCAGTGCTGACATCAAGAACATTCCACTGGGGATCATACCTTCAGCCCTTGAATCAATACCTCCAGTGCGGACATCAAGAACATTCCACTGGGGATCATACCTTCAGCCCTTGCATCAATACCTCCAGTGCTGCCATCAAGAACATTCCACTGTGGAGCATACCTCCAGTCCTTGCATCAATACCTCCAGTGCTGACATCAAGAACATTCCACTGTGGATCATACCTTCAGCCCTTGAATCAATACCTCCAGTGCGGACATCAAGAACATTCCACTGTGGATCATACCTTCAGCCCTTGCATCAATACCTCCAGTGCGGACATCAAGAACATTCCACTGTGGATCATATCTTCAGCCCTTGCATCAATACCTCCAGTGCTGACATCAAGAACATTCCACTGTGGAGCATACCTTCCGCCCTTGCATCACTACCTCCAGTGCTGACATCAAGAACATTCCACTGTGAAGCATACCTTCAGCCCTTGCATCACTACCTCCAGTGCTGACATCAAGAACATTCCACTGTGGAGCATACCTCCAGCCCTTGCATCAATACCTCCAGTGCTGACATCAAGAACATTCCACTGTGGAGCATACCTTCAGTCCTTGCATCAATACCTCCAGTGCTGACATCAAGAATATTCCAGTGTGGAGCATACCTTCAGTCCTTGCATCAATAACTCCAGTGCTGACATCAAGAACATTCCACTGTGGAGCATACCTCCAGTCCTTGCATCAATACCTCCAGTGCTGACATCAAGAAAATTCACTGTGGAGCAATCCTTCAGTACTTGCATCAATACCTCCAGTGCTGACATCAAGAACATTCCACTGTGGAGCATACCTTCAGCCCTTGCATCAATACCTCCAGTGCGGACATCAATAACATTCCACTGTGGATCATATCTTCAGCCCTTGCATCACTACCTCCAGTGCTGATATCAAGAACATTCCACTGTGGAGCATACCTTCAGTACTTGCATCAATACCTCCAGTGCTGACATCAAGTACATTCCACTGTGGAGCATACCTTCAGCCCTTGCATCAATAGCTCCAGTGCTGACATCAAGAACATTCCACTGTGGAGCATACCTCCAGTCCTTGCATCAATACCTCCAGTGCTGACATCAAGAACATTCCACTGTGGAGCATACCTTCAGTCCTTGCATCAATACCTCCAGTGCTGACATCAAGAACATTCCACTGTGGAGCATACCTTCAGCCCTTGCATCACTACCTCCAGTGCTGACATCAAGAACATTCCACTGGGGAGCATACCTCCAGTACTGGCACCAATACCTCCAATGCTGACATCAAGAACATTCCACTGGGGAGCATACCTCCAGTACTGCCATCAAGAACATTCCACTGTGGAGCATACCTTCAGTCCTTGCATCAATACCTCCAGTGCTGACATCAAGAACATTCCACTGTGGAGCATACCTTCAGCCCTTGCATCAATAACTCCAGTGCTGACATCAAGAACATTCCACTGTGGAGCATACCTTCAGCCCTTTCATCACTCCCTCCAGTGCTGACTTCAAGAACATTCCACTGTGGAGCATACCTTCAGCCCCTGCATCAATACCTCCAGTGCTGACATCAAGAACATTCCACTGTGGAGCATACCTTCAGCCCTTGCATCAATACCTCCAGTGCTGACATCAAGAACATTCCACCGTGGAGCATACCTTCAGTCCTTGCATCAATATCTCCAGTGCTGACATCAAGAACATTCTACTGGGGAGCATGCCTCCAGTACTGCCATCAAGAACATTCAACTGGGGAGCATACCTTCAGTCCTTGCATCAATACCTCCAGTGCTGACATCAAGAACATTCCACTGGGGAGCATACCTCCAGTACTGCCATCAAGAACATTCCACTGGGGAGCATACCTCCAGTACTGGCACCAATACCTCCAGTGCTGGCATCAGGAACATTCAACATTCTGCTGAGGAGCATACCTCCAGTCCATGCATCAATACCTCCAGTACCTTCTATCAATACCTCCAGTACCTTGCATCAATACCTCCAATTTCCTTCCATCAATACCTCCAGTCCTTCCACCAATACCTCCGGTCCTTGCATCAATTACCCCAGCCCTGCATCAATACCTCCAGTTCTTGCATCAATACCTCTAGTCTCTTGCACCCTCCAGTCCCTTGTGTCAATACCTCCAGTCCTTGCGTCAATACCTCCAGTCCCGGCATCAATACCTCCAGTACTGGCATCAATACCCCCAGCCCTGGCATCAATACCTCCAGTCCCGGCATCAATACCTCCAGTCCTCGCATCAATACCTCCAGTCCCGGCATCAATACTTCTAGCACTGTCATCCATACCTCCAGTCATGGCATCAAAACCTCCAGTCCTGGCATCAACAACATTCCACTGAGGAGCCCACCTCTAGTCCTTACATCAAGAGCATTCCACTGGGGAGCATACCTCCAGTGCTGGCATTAATACCTCCAGTACTGTCATTGATACCTCCAGTCCTGGCATCAATACCTCCAGTCCCGGCATCAATACCTCTAGCACTGTCATCGATACCTCCAGTCCTGGCATCAATACCTCCAGTCCCGGCATCAATACCTCTAGCACTGTCATCGATACCTCCAGTCCAGGCATCAATACCTCCAGTCCCGGCATCAATACCTCCAGTCCCGGCATCAATACTTCTAGCACTGTCTTCCATACCTCCAGTCCCGGCATCAATACCTCCAGTCCTAGCATCAATACCTCCAGCCCCCACATCAATACTTCTAGCACTGTCATCCATACCTCCAATCATGGCATCAAAACTTCCAGTCCTGGCATCAAAACCTCCAGTCCTGGCATCAACAACATTCCACTGAGGAGCCCACCTCTAGTCCTTACATCAAGAGCATTCCACTGGGGAGCATACCTCCAGTGCTGGCATTATTACCTCCAGTACTGTCATCGATACCTCCAGTCCTGGCATCAATACCTCCAGTCCCGGCATCAATACCTCTAGCACTGTCATCAATACCTTCAGTCCTGGCATCAATACCTCCAGTCCCGGCATCAATACCTCTAGCACTGTCATCGATACCTCCAGTCCAGGCATCAATACCTCCAGTCCCGGCATCAATACCTCCAGTCCCGGCATCAATACCTCCAGTCCCGGCATCAATACTTCTAGCACTGTCATACATACCTCCAGTCCCGGCATCAATACCTCCAGTCCTCGCATCAATACCTCCAGTCCCGGCATCAATACTTCTAGCACTGTCATCCATACCTCCAGTCATGGCATCAAAACCTCCAGTCCTGGCATCAAAACCTCCAGTCCTGGCATCAATACCTCCAGCCCTGGCATCAATACCTCCAGTACTTGCATCAATACCTCCAGTACTGGCATCAATACCTCCAGTCCTGGCATCAATAACCCCAGTCCTTACATCAATACCGCCAGTCCTTACATCAATACCGCCAGTCCTTACATCAATACCGCCAGTCCTTGCATCAATACCTCCAGTTCTTGCATCAATACCTCCATCCTTGTATCTATTCTATTCTTTCTTTATCCATCCTTCCAAAGACAGGACATAAGATACACATAGATATAAACATCATATAAAATTAATCTTGTCGCAGCAAATACAAATTAATTTTCCATTTTAAAAGAATACAACAGCTCACAAATACAGTACCTTTTCTCAAAACTAAAGTGGCACTGCAAAACACTTGGGTTCGTAAGTGACAGCACATTTATCAGATGTGAACTAAAGTGCCAGTGCAAAGCGCTTAGGTTCCTAAATAGCAGCAAATATTAGCTGATAGTGCAACAAGAAGAGATAACTGCAGCCATCAATAACAGCAATTGTTAACTAAAAATACACGAATAATAAAATTGGGCCTACAAAGTAGTTAGCAAATCAGGTAAACATTTTAGCAGCAATACCAATGCATTCCATACAGAAAAACAGCATACTCCTTCTATTTGCTAAAATACACTTCAAAAACTGCCAACAGCAAAACAGACATCGAAATCATTAAGTTGCTGCAAAAAGTACAAAGCAGCTTTGCGCTTAGAAAATTTGTGTCTGCGCAAGAGAAGTATTAAAAATGTCCTGGTAACGGAGCTCCAGGGCCAAATGGGATCCCGCCAATAGTCTACAAAACTGATCCGGACTTCTGGTGCAGAAAATTAAAAAAATTATATGAAGAGATCATAAGCGAAAACCAAATACCATCAAGTTGGCAGGGCTCCATAATCTCACCCATTTTTAAAGGAGGAGACAGAACATCCCCAGCTAATTATAGACTGATCGCTCTCCTAGATGTGGAAGCGAAGTACTTTGCTTCCCTCGTCCTGGAAGATCTAATAAATTGGTCCGACGACACAAAGAGAATACCGTTAAACCAAACAGGCTTCAGGAAAGGGACTGGGACACTGACAAATATTATGACTCTCTCAGTGCTAGCCAACAAATATCTCCGAAGAAAACAGCCCCTTCACCTGTGTTTCATTGACTTAAAGGCAGCAATCGATAGCGTAGATCGTAACATCTTATGGAGGAAATTACGCAGCTGGAACATTCCGGATAAAATCCTGAGAGGGATCTTACTCCTTTATTCCAACACTTGGATGGAAGTTAAATTGGGGAAAGGAACACGGCTCTCAAGAAAAATCAATACCAGCAGAGGTCTCAAGCAGGGCTGTGTCCTAGCCCCCCATCTTTTTAACCTTTTTATGGCAGACCTAACATCAAGTCTAAATAAGATCCCATCCCATCCACCTAAACTTGGCTCCTTTCCGCTAACTCATCTATCCTATGCTGACGACGTGGTACTGTTGAACCTAACGAAGATTGGCATCCAAAGGTTATTAGTAGGGCTGGTAGAATTCATAACAAACAACAACCTGGAGATAAATACAACAAAAACAAAAACAATGCTCATCACCAGGCGGCGGACAGCCAGTGCACACATCTACCTGGAGGGAACAAAGCTAGAGGCCGTGTCCAACTTCAAGTACTTGGGCTTCTACTTTGATAATCGACAAAGCCACCAGCAGCAAATGTCACACATCACTCAGAGATCAAACTCACTTTCATTTGCTTTCAGATCTCTGGCTAAAAAGCTCACGGGCCATCATATAAACCTCTACTGGCAACAATAAAAGCAAAAGTCCTTCCAACCCTGTCATATGGCAGTGTAGGATTGCATGGGAAAGATGCGGATCTGCTTAACAAAATGCAGACAGCCATCTTTAAATCCACCTTCCAAATACAACAGGGAGCCTCACCAGCTCAGACGAGGTTAGAATTTGGAATAACAAATGAAATACTGGGAAGAAAGTATGCAAATATCAAGTACTGGTATACACTGAAACAGAACACGTCAGCCTCGGAATTGCACCAAGCACTATGGGAAGAAATAAGATCTGATGTTAAGTCCCCATACGATCAGTATCTTGAAAAGGCAATAACAGACTGGAACAAGGAAACTTTTGGAACTCAACCTGCCTTACACGGCGTTCAAACATGCTGTAAACAAGTCGACAAAATTCCACTCTCTCTTACTTGATAAAGCTACGTTTAGCACCAGAAAACACGCATGGATGGTCATATCAAATTACAAAACACTTGTGGCATCCCCATACCTAACAATCACATTCCCAGCTCACAGAAAACAGAAATTAATGGGACTTTGTTTGGGGAAATTTCCATCGATTATGGACCAACCAAGCTGGGTGCACGACGGACCCAAAATCTGCAGACTATGCGGGAGGAGCAATGAGGACTTCATTCATCTTGTCTGTATCTGCCCGAACCTAGCTCAAGCTCGAATCTCTCTTTTTAAAAAGTCTATGAACGAGCGGGGCATAAGAACGTGCAGATCTGCAATTATGGGAACCTTGAACCCAGCAGACACGCGATTGAACTGCCTACTTTTAAAGTTCCTTGCAGCCCACTCCCAAGCGCTAAAACAAAGCTTAGCACCATGTCCACAATAGGATAACACGACAGTGGTAGCTAGTGGGGAGGGCTCTCCGGAACTTAACAGAGAAAAAAAACAAGAACTCCTGAACTAAGCTAGACAGATTGTATTCTAATTACACTGTATTCTATTTGAAATAACAAGCTCCATCTTAGAATGAGAATGTTTTAGAACCTATTAACAGATATTGCACCCAAAAATTAAGAAATTTTAAACACACTAGTCGATTCTTTTAAAATGTATTGTTGTGGTTTTAATTAACTGAAACAATAAAAAAATTCATTTCATTTCATTTTAATTTCCTGGTAAATGGAAGATAAAATTGACAAAAAAATACAAAATGTAAAATGGTTTGACCCGAATGTTCATCACAAGGGTAGACCATAATAGATTCTGAAGAATACTGACCAAGGGGGAAGCATATAAACCATCTAAAAGATGCCAGCCTGAATCTAGATAACAGATTGCTTTCATGAACATTATTTACATATATTAAATACGGGCAGTGTATACCTCCAGCCCTTGCATCTATACCTCCAGCCCTGGAATCTATACCTCCAGTGCTGGCATCAATACCTCCAGTCCTGGCATCAATACCTCCAGTACTGGCATCAACAACATTCCACTGAGGAGCCCACCTCTAGTCCTTACATCAAGAGCATTCCACTGGGGAGCATACCTCCAGTGCTGGCATCAATACCTCCAGTCCTGGCTTCAATACCTCCAGTCCTGGCATCAAAACCTCCAGTCCTGGCATCAATACCTCCAGCGCTGGCATCAATACCTCTACTACTGGCATCAAAACCTCTAGCACTGTCATCAATACCTCCAGTCCTGGCATCAAAACCTCCAGTCCTGGCATCAATACCTCCAGCGCTGGCATCAACCCCTCCAGTACTGGCTTCAATACCTCCCATCCTGTCATCAATACCTCCCGTCCTGGCTTCAATACCTCCAGCCCAGGCATAAATACCTCCAGTGCTGGCATCAATACCTCCAGTGCTGGCATCGAGAGCAGAGGTGCGCCTCCTTCCTTGAAGTGGGGCAGGGCTGGGGTGGTCCTGGTGGGCAGGGAGTTGCTCTTCGTCATCCTGGGTGTACGGATGGCGAGGCCTGTTGCCCTATTTTGCTTTGCTGCTCTATTTCGGATGTGCTGAGCTCCTCTGGGTGGATGGGGCGTGTGGGGGGGGGGGGGGGGCAAGGGAAGGTGTTTGTGATGATGGCTCTGTAGATAATGCAAGTACCTTGACATAGGTGCTGGCTGTCCAGTAACTCCAATTGGGGGAACAGCGCTTCAGCGTCTCGTCGAGGTAGTAAGCGCTATATACATGCAATTACAGTGCAAAGATTGCTGTCTGCTGCTTCAATGAGCTGTGCTGTTTGTTTCTCGTGTGTGTTTGTGTGGGCGCAGCGAGGGTCGCAGGTCCCTGCTGACCTCGGATCATATGCAGCACTAGGGAAAAATACCACAGCAGAGAGCAGTGGGCAGACTCTGCCTGGCACAGGAGGGGCATGTCTTTAAAATCAGAGAGGGTTCTTTGCCCCTGAACTGGTGCCCCAGCATGACCTCTGCTGCCACCAGTGCTTTAATCATGCAGGTACTCTCCAGTACTGAGTTCCACCTTGTATAATTGGGGCCACCCAGTGCCCCTCAGAACCTGGGTGTACACCAAGGTAGAAAGTGCTGGCTCTGTCGGGTACAGAATTGATTCTAGGTTTACTGAATAATAACAACTAGAAGACAGTACTCAAACGTTTCAGTAATCAGTGAAAATGTAAGCGAAGGAAGGACAAACAACACACCGAAGAAATTGAGTAAATCTGAAGTTGTATTTTGGGATAATTCAATGTGTTCTTTTACATTTTATGGTGTCAAGATAACATTAGACGGCTGTCACAGTTCATGAACATATGAGTTGTTCAAACGGTGCAAGTGCTATGGTGAAATAAAAGTTTTTTTTAAAGTGCTAAGTGTGAACGAGAGATATACAGTGCTGTACGGATGGATAAGAACTGGTCATTCAAAGAACATCCATCCCTAGGTACATAAATCTCCACTCTGCTTGGGATTTAAATTTCCATTTCATGTGGGGTGGAGAGAGTAGGGTCATTGTTATGACAAGCACGTCGACGTTTCGACCCAGAGAGGTGTGTGATTGACTGGTAGGCACAGTGGGTCTTCCTCAGGACAAAACGAATCAAGGGACAGCCTGCACAATTAAAAATGGCTGGATTTAGATTGGTGCGTTTGATACAGGGAAAGGAACAGCATGGTAAGTGAACTGAGGACCTGCCCGATTCGAAGAAGGAAAGAAAGGAGGTCTTCAGGGGATGGTCCACCACAGGTTGGATTCAAAGAAATGACTGTACTGAGTTCAGGCACTTTTTTCACTTGAAGGGGAGAGTACCTGCCCTACTCAGCCCTGGTGCAGTACATTTAACTGGAGAGTACTGGCACTTCTGAAGAGCAAACAGGCACTGTGAATAGCGAATGCCGGATCTATCTTTTCACTTAAAGCACTGACACCACAGCACGAGGAGCTGCAGTCTGTGTCAAAGAGGAGAGATGACTGTACCTCACCTGGCACCACTGCATGAGAAGCATCAGTCTGTGTCAAAGAGGAGAGATGACTGTACCTCGCCTGGCACCACAGCATGAGAAGCATCAGTCTGTGTCAAAGAGGAGAGATTACTGTACCTCGCCTGGCACCACAGCATGAGAAGCATCAGTCTGTGTCAAAGAGGAGAGATTACTGTACCTCGCCTGGCACCACAGCACGAGGAGCTGCAGTCTGTGTCAAAGAGGAGAGATTACTGTACCTCGCCTGGCACCACAGCATGAGAAGCATCAGTCTGTGTCAAAGAGGAGAGATTACTGTACCTCGCCTGGCACCACAGCATGAGAAGCTGCAGTCTGTGTCAAAGAGGAGAGATTACTGTACCTCGCCTGACACCACAGCATGAGAAGCATCAGTCTGTGTCAAAGAGGAGATGACTGTACCTCGCCGGGCACCACAGCACGAGGAGCTGCAGTCTGTGTCAAAGAGGAGAGATTACTGTACCTCGCCTGGCACCACAGCATGAGAAGCATCAGTCTGTGTCAAAGAGGAGAGATTACTGTACCTCGCCTGGCACCACAGCATGAGAAGCTGCAGTCTGTGTCAAAGAGGAGAGATTACTGTACCTCGCCTGACACCACAGCATGAGAAGCATCAGTCTGTGTCATAGAGGAGAGATTACTGTACCTCGCCTGGCACCACAGCATGAGAAGCTGCAGTCTGTGCCGAAGAGGAGATGACTGTACCTCGCCTGGCACCACAGCATGAGAAGCATCAGTCTGTGTCAAAGAGGAGAGATTACTATACCTCGCCTGGCACCACAGCATGAGGAGCTGCAGTCTGTGCCAAAGAGGAGATGACTGTACCTCGCCTGGCACCACAGCATGAGAAGCATCAGTCTGTGTCAAAGAGGAGATGACTGTACCTCGCCTCGCACCACAGCATGAGAAGCATCAGTCTGCGTCAAAGAGGAGAGATTACTATACCTCGCCTGGCACCACAGCATGAGGATCTGCAGTCTGTGCCAAAGAGGAGATGACTGTACCTCGCCTGGCACCACAGCACGAGGAGCTGCAGTCTGTGTCAAAGAGGAGAGATGACTGTACCTCGCCTGGCACCACAGCATGAGAAGCATCAGTCTGTGTCAAAGAGGAGATGACTGTACCTCGCCTGGCACCACAGCATGAGAAGCATCAGTCTGTGCCAAAGAGGAGATGACTGTACCTAGCCTGGCACCACAGCATGAGAAGCATCAGTCTGCGTCAAAGAGGAGAGATTACTATACCTCGCCTGGCACCACAGCATGAGGAGCTGCAGTCTGTGCCAAAGAGGAGATGACTGTACCTCGCCTGGCACCACAGCACGAGGAGCTGCAGTCTGTGTCAAAGAGGAGAGATGACTGTACCTCGCCTGGCACCACAGCATGAGAAGCATCAGTCTGTGCCAAAGAGGAGATGACTGTACCTCGCCTGGCACCACAGCATGAGAAGCATCAGTCTGTGTCAAAGAGGAGAGATTAAGCATCAGTCTGTGTCAAAGAGGAGATGACTGTACCTCGCCTGGCACCACAGCATGAGAAGAGATGACTGTACCTCGCCTGGCACCACAGCATGAGAAGCATCAGTCTGTGTCAAAGAGGAGATGACTGTACCTCGCCTGGCACCACAGCATGAGAAGAGATGACTGTACCTCGCCTGGCACCACAGCATGAGAAGCATCAGTCTGTGTCAAAGAGGAGATGACTGTACCTCGCCTCGCACCACAGCATGAGAAGCATCAGTCTGTGCCAAAGAGGAGATGACTGTACCTCGCCTGGCACCACAGCATGAGGAGCTGCAGTCTGTGTCAAAGAGGAGAGATGACTGTACCTCGCCTGGCACCACAGCACGAGGAGCTGCAGTCTGTGTCAAAGAAGAGAGATGACTGTACCTCGCCTGACACCACAGCACGAGAAGCATCAGTCTGTGCACAAGCTCAGAGTTTGTTGTCCCTCTGGTGGCACCACAGCACGAGGACCTGAAGCTTGTGCGCAAACATGGCGAGGATCTGCCTCCCCTGTTGGTGCCACAGCCTGGGAAAGTTTAGGTTTCGTTCGCACATTTTAAGCTGTTCCTACAGATGCCGCAGCCTGGGGGCCCGCAGTCGGTGCCCGAGCAGGGGCACAGGGTCCATGAGTGAGCCCTGCTGGCACCACAGACTGTCTAAGGCCCCTCGGTGTGTGCCAGGCACGGGCAGGGTTAGGGGTCTCGGCTGGCACCACTGCGCACAGACACAGCCAATCACTGATCTCGGCTGACACCACAGCCCTCGCGCAGGAATGCCCCTTCACTGAAGCCAAGTCCATGAGATTCCTGTGTTGTTGCTGCCAGTGGGCGTAGCCCGCCCCCGCAGGGGCCCCCAGTACACGCCGAAAACCTCCCTTTCAAACACCGCCGGAGAATGCGCCCACCCTCCGAGGAACGCGTCCTGCGAGATTTCAAAAGACCTTCTGGAGGTGCCGCCAGCCCGTGCCATGACAGCCCGGGGCAGCCCAGTGCCAGCCCGTGCCATGACAGCCCGGGGCAGCACAGTGCCAGCCCGTGCCATGACAGCCCGGGGCAGCCCAGTGCCAGCCCGTGGCATGACAGCCCGGGGCAGCCCAGTGCCAGCCCGTGCCAGGGCAGCCTGGTGCATCACAGTGCCAGTCTGTGCCAGGGCAGCCGGGGGCAGCACAGTGCCAGCCCGTGCCATGACAGCCCGGGGCAGCCCAGTGCCAGCCCGTGCCATGACAGCCCGGGGCAGCCCAGTGCTAGCCCGTGCCAGGGCGGCCTGGTGCAGCACAGCTCCTGCCTGTGCCAGGGCATCCTGGTGCAGTACAGCGCCAGCCCGTGCCAGGGCAGACTGGTGCAGCACAGCGCCAGCCCGTGCCAGGGCAGCCTGGTGCAGCACAGCGCCAGCCCGTGCCAGGGCAGCCTGGTGCAGCACAGCGCCAGTCCGTGCCAGGGCAGCCTGGTGCAGCTCAGCGCCAGCCCGTGCCAGGGCATCCTGGTGCAGCACAGTGCCAGCCCGTGCCAGGGCAGCGGGGGACAGCACAGTGCCAGCCCGTGCCAGGGCATCCTGGTGCAGCACAGCGCCAGCTCGTGCCAGGGCAGCCTGGTGCAGCTCAGCGCCAGCCCGTGCCAGGGCAGCCGGGGACAGCACAGCGCCAGCTCGTGCCAGGGCAGCCTGGTGCAGCGCCAGCTCGTGCCAGGGCATCCTGGTGCAGCACAGCGCCAGCCCGTGCCAGGGCAGCCGGGGACAGCACAGTGCCAGCCCGTGCCAGGGCATCCTGGTGCAGCACAGCGCCAGCTCGTGCCAGGGCAGCCTGGTTCAGCTCAGCGCCAGCCCGTGCCAGGGCAGCCGGGGACAGCACAGCATCAGCCCGTGCCAGGGCAGCCTGGTGCAGCACAGCGCCAGTCCGTGCCAGGGCAGCCTGGTGCAGCTCAGCGCCAGCCCGTGCCAGGGCAGCCTGGTGCAGCTCAGCGCCAGCCCGTGCCAGGGCAGCCGGGGACAGCACAGCGCCAGCTCGTGCCAGGGCAGCCTGGTGCAGCTCAGCGCCAGCATTCAGTGATCCCTGGAAGCAGCCTGGGGCTGCCAAGGCTCCAAGTATGATATATGCATATGTTGTATGTGCACTAGTGACTGTTTACATATGCACACAAGCGGCGGAATGCGGCGGTCTCATGTCAGTGTGCACACAAGCACACATGTGCACGAGGAACCCGTGCAGGAGCGTAGGACACTGCCAGACTAACCCCGGGGTCCACGGAGAAGCGCCTACCTGTTCACAGAGCGCTTCAATGTGCTATATACATTCACAATACCGCAGTAGCCAAGCTGCCGGTCTCCGTGCCCGCCTGGTCGCCTCCACGTTTAAAGTGTTTCTAAAATGTGACACTTTAATTATTTCGCATAAAAATGTCTAATATGTTTTTTGCTATTTGAACTTTTCAAAGTGCTGGAAGATACACCGGCCATGTGCACAGCGGCTCCTGACAGACACACACGTGCACTGCTTGGAGCGCGCGCCTTGGCCGGACCTTCTTTGCGCCCAGAGACCCACTGTGTCCCCTCTCAGAGACCTGGGGGGACGGTGTGCACCCCTGTCTGTATCGCCCCTCCCTCAGTGACGGGGGGCGATGTGGACTGATGCACAGATGTGTACGGACCTCGCTCGCAGGAGCTGCGGGTGCCAGGGTGGCCTGGCCTGCCACCCACGGGGGACACAGGCCCAGGCCTTGGCACCGGGTGCACGCCCCTGGCACATTTCCGAAGACCCCAGCGGAACCAGACGCGGTAACCAATACGGACAGCTATGAAACAAATCACTTATTCAATAACAAACACAGGCGGCATCCTGGTGGAAACTGCAGACTGGTACAGAGAGGGCGCCCAGGCTCTACAGCGCGCCATGAGGCCGCACACATGGTAGACATGCCCGACACACATGCTAACATGACAGATCTATGTCACAAACCACACAGGCACACATACATGAATATACACTGATCTCTCACCCAGCGCCTGTTCACATCATATATTTCCATGTGATCTGACTCGGGACCCTCTGTGCTGAACAAAAGTGGAATAAACTCTTGCGGCAGCCGGTGAAAGCATCGCCCCGCTATCCAGCATGTCGCCTCTGAGCTTGCAGCCGTAACACCTTAAAGATCGTGACCTTTCACCTGCCCCCGGCACACGAGCTCCAGACCGGTTGGTAAGGTGTTTGTCCCTCAGCCCCCATTTCGGGGCCCTAGAAGCAAGTCTAGGGGCCCCATAACGGCCCTGCCTGATGGTCTGAACTATCCGAGGTCCCTCAGACACTCAGGGCCCCGAGGCCCAGGGGCCTGGCCCCTCTCTGCTGCATTACGGGGTGCAGACTCATGGACCCTAGGAGGTCTGCCTCCCTTTCCCCAAGAGCCCACTCTCCCCCCGGAGAGCTTCTCCCAGACTGCCCCTGATCCCTTCCTGGAGGCCCCCCTCCTGCCCTCCGCACGAATCTCTCCTTTCCCTCCCTGGCACCAGCCTTGGTCCCTAGATGCCCCACTGCCCCCTCTGAAGCCCCCCCCCCCCCCCCCGATGGAGTCTCCCCTGCCCTCCCCTCCCTGGGCTAACCCTAGACATTCCCTGGAGCCCTCATGCCCCACGTAAGGGGCCTGTTACCCCTGGAGCTCCCACTGCCCCCAGATGCCCTCAGAAGCCTCCTTCCACCTCCCTTGGAGCTCCCACTGCCCCCAGATGCCCTCAGAAGCCCCCCTGCCACCTCCCTGGTGCCCCATGCTCTCTCCCCAGACCCCCACGCCCTCCCCTCGGGCCCTAAAGCCACTGGCTCCATCCTCCCTGGGGCCCGGCCTCACCTGCACCAGGTCCTGCGGGCTCTCCAGGCCCCGGAGGCCGCCCTTGGCCTCCTCAAACACCGCGCTCTCCTCGCCCGCCTCCCCGGACATCCTGACGGGCTTCAGCTGGGTGAAGACGGCGGCCTCGTCCGGCGCGGGGGCGCACAGGGTGGGGCAGCTGTCTCTCATCACCCCTGGTCCTTATCAGCACATGCACGCCTGGCAGGGAGGGTGGATGGATGGGTGGGTGGGTGGATGGGTGAGTGGGCTGCGCGCGCGCACCGGGCCAGGGGCAGCCGTGGATCCACAGACACCAGGTGAGCTGCTGCTGGGGTGTCTGCACTCAAGACTGAAACCTTACCTGTCCAGGGAGGGCGGGGCCGCAGGCACTGACAGCAGCGCGCAGCCAATCAGAGCCCGAGCACTCAGCCAATGGAAGGGACCAGGTGCGCAGGGGTCCTGTCTGTCAGCCATGGAGGCAGGAGGAGGCGAGGGAGCAAGGGGAGGGAGAGCAGGAAGAAACGAAATAGAAAGAAAGAGGAAGAAAACATAACACCGAAACACGAGAAGGGAGAAATAAAGAAGGACGAAAAGGAGAGACATAGACAAATATAAAAGAGAAAGTGAGGAAAGCAGAAACTAAGGAATGGAAAAGATAGCACCAAAGCACAAAAGGGGAGACATTGTGAGAGACGAAAAGGAGAGAAAGTTACAAATTTAAAGCAGAAAGTAAGGAAAGCAGGAACAAAGGAATGAAAAATGAGACGAAAGATGGAAAGAAAGAGAGAAGTTACCTTTACATCTAAGAGTGATGAACACAACAATGAAAAATAACGTGGGGCAAAGATGGAGAGACAGAAAAAAGAAATGAAAAAAAACCAAAAACTATAAATAACTTGGGAGACAAACAGAGAAGTTAAAAAATAGAATCAGAACACATTTAGGGAAACCACGAAAAATGTAAGGCAAGAATGACCAATAAATACAATGTATAAGTAAGAAAGACAACATGATGAATGAACATGGAGAACTGGGACAGGTAATTGCAACGTGTGCCCTCGGGGATGCCCAAAAAGGAAAACAACAAACGGTCTCTCTGCTTCAGCAACAACTGGCGCGACTCAGCCATAGCGCCAAAGGAGCCAATATAGCGCCTTTTTCTACAAATAGCTCCCAGTGGCCATCAGGATGCACTTCCTGCCGGAGGCGCCGCCCTCACTGCCTACAGCCTGGCACCAATCCGCACTGGGCAGTCCGATCTCGGCACCAGTCCAGGGGGGCCCGGGCCCCTCCACCTTCCAGCACCGTTTTCTGCGCGTGGGGTTTCACGCTAGCAGAGGAACATACGCACCTCTTTCTTTTGTGTTGTTTCAAGGAAAAATAGATTCTGTGAAATTCCAGAAATCAAACCATTGTGACACGTGGCGTAATTTCGCGTCATGAGCAGGGTTTGAGCACAGGAGCACGCGAAGGAACAGAGACTCGCGTGCGGCTGCTCGCGCCCCTTGGGGTTTTGAGCTGTCCCTAAAAGTATAACATGGGTTCTTGTATCCAAATTGGAAGCGGGGGCGCATTTCATGATAAAATATACCACTAAATTCTGGTTATGCACTTTTCATAACATTTGCAGAATTCTGCATAATTAAGCAAAAACAAATCACGCACAATTCACCCCGCCCCCTAGAAATATTGCCAGTTTGTATGCAAAATGTTCGCTACAAGTAATAATATTGGGAAACTCCATGAAATACATGCCAGCCAATAATCGTGATTTATGCACGACTTTGCACTCGCAAGAACATTTTGCACACATTTGCCCCACCTCTTTAAACCTGTGCTCAAAAGCACCGCCTGCTGCCTCTGTCCCCATTTAGCATTTTACTATTTTAAATTAGAAGTGGTACTCTTGAGAGGAAACACGGTGAACCTATATACCCCAAACTACACATTTTTAGACTCACCACCTCCTTGTTACCATGATCACCCCTTGCTTATCCTTAAAACTACTTTTGTGGGCTAAAGCTTTTCAAACAAGTTAACTTTATTTTCTTCAGTCTTATTATAATTTAAACTCAAACATTTGACAAATGCGTCACTAGTCTAATTATAATAACTTAAATTATTCGATCTGTTACCCTTCCTACAGAAAGTCACGTGCCTTGCAAACTTACAACTTCAACCAGGGCTTTAAGTGGGCCGGGTCCTGCCAGTGCTCAGCACCGGCAGCCCTAGACAGCAGGTGCTGAGACGGGCCCCGATCGGGCTCTCCATTTTTGCCCTCACCCTCAGGGTGCATGGAAAACTCTTACCTCGGCAGCAGCGCCACCCTTCCCTGCCTCATCATTCCAGAACTGAAGCACTTTCAATATTATATGCAACGGAGCCATAGTTGTTCTTTATTTATCTTATGCAACTAACAACCATTGACAAAACCAATAGTCCTGGCTTGTTGTAGGTGTAATGTTACATGTATTATATATCTCATGCAATGACAGAAGCGGCAAAATACAAGTCGGGCGGTACACTATGCCAAGCATAGGTTTGTAGCTTCTGTGTTTTTAAGCCACACCCTTAATAAATTGGCCACACCCCTTTGAGAGACCCCCGCAGCTCTGTATACTTCCTCTTTATTTGTTGGTTAGGGAAGCTCAGCAGGGTGCACGGTCCCAGAGTAATGTAATTTTATCAAATAACTAGAACACCGCGCATGTTGTCAGGCATCAGCGAGGAGAACAGCCCTACACCAGCCTGTAGGGGGTGCTCGGCCTGGGTATGGAAAAATGCCACTTTGTGCATGGTCAACCCCATGTTTCACATTTTTTTTATTGGTTTCTTGTGCTCAGACCGCTAAAACATGTAGAAATTGGCTAATCCCTGATTGGCAGAATAAAGTCTCCTATACGGCCATAGTATATGGTGTAGAAAATCTACCTATGGCATGGAAATTTAAAGGTCGCCTGTGGACTACAGCACTTAGTGTGCAATTCCACTGGTGAGACAAGAGAAACGTGGCTTCACTGCTGCACTTTAACCCTGCAGTCTGACATGCCAAAATAATCATTTTGACAGGGAAAAACCTTCCTTTTAAATATTGAGAAGTCACTCCTATGTAGGCATCGTAGCCCACAAGGCAGGGCACATACTATTTAAAAATGGGACATGTAGAATTGTAATGTTAGAATTTCCCTCCAGGGACAATACCCCAAATCTATTTCATTGTGAAAGCCCCTGCCTGTCCGATGAGAAATCCAGAGTACAGATTAAAATATGAATTCTGCTATCTGAAGTTTGGGACCAGCTAGAACATCATTAAAACGTCTTTCTAATAGTTATTGAAAAACACATTTAATGATGACGTTGGATTTTTAAAATAAATATTTAGGATAGCTAACTTTTGGAAAATTACCCTTTCCCGGTCTGAAGGTCCTGGAGGCTAATTACCATTAGCTCTCCATCAGATACAAACCACTGTGAGACAATCAGATAAACCCAGGAATCAACAGGGACTAAAGGCTTGAATGTTTACAGATCAAGCCATGGATTTTAGGAGAAATGGCAAAAACTGTGTGTAAGAAAGTCAATTATTAATAAGGGTGGATGGTAGTCCATCACAAGCAACAAAGTCACTAACCTGTTAGGTCCAGTCAAAGGTTTCAGTAATATAAACCTGGTCTCAAACCCTGGTATCTAAGGGAAGGAGCAGAGCACTTGTCTAAAGCATACAGAAGTACCAGCTCAGCAAAAAAGGCAAACACACAACACAAAAAAATCGCTCTCCAATTCATAAAATAGAGAAAAATATAAAGAGCAAAATGACACCAAAAAGCCAAACATTTATAAGGAGAACCATAGATACATATAAAAAAAAAATATGTAAGTGAAAAAACATCAAGAAAAACAGTAGGCAGAGCTTGAAACGGGCACAAAAAACAAGACTAAGAACAAAATAGGCACAAAGGATGGGGCAAAGCACAAAACTGGCACAATAATGGAATCAAGAGTGAAAGAGAGCACAGGTGAGAGCAGAAGGAAGCAAAAACACGCAAGTCTCTAGTTCACTAGTTAACCTCTTCCACAAATCTCATTGTCCCTAGTTCACTAGCTTCCCTTTTTCGCAATTCCCATTTACCCTAATGCACAAGTTCCCCTCTTTCACACCTCACATTGTCTCTAGTTCCCCTCTTCCACAGATTTCATTGCCTCTAGTTCACTATGTTCCCTCTTCCACAGTTTCCACTGTCTCTAGATCACTAGTTCCCCTCTTCCACAATTCCCATTGACCCTAATGCACAAGTTCTCCTCTTCCACACCTCACATTGTCTCTAGTTCCCCTCTTCCACAGATTTCATTGCCTCTAGTTCACTATGTTCCCTCTTCCACAGTTTCCACTGTCTCAAGTTCATTAGTTCACCTCTTCTACAGATCTCATTGTCTCTAGTTCACCAATTCACCTCTTTCACAGTTGCCATTGTCTTTAGTTCACTAGTTCCCCACTTCCACAGATCTCAATGTCTCTAGTTCACCACTCCCACATATCCCATTGTCTCTAGGTCACTAATTCCTTCTTCCACATTTCCTAGTGTCCCTAGTTCATTAGTTCCCTCTGTTAACAGATCGCATTGTCTCTAGTTCACTCGTTCCCCTATTACACAGATCTCATTGTTTCTAGTACATTAGTTCCCCCTTCCACGGCTCACATTGTCTCTAGTTCACTAGTTCCCCTCTTCCACATACATGAGTGTCTCTAGTTCACTCATTCCCCTCTTCCATAGTTCTCATTGTCTCTAGTTCACTAGTTTCCCTCTTACACAGATATCATTGTCTCTAGTTCACTCGTTCCCCTCTTCCACGGACCTCACTGTCTCTAGTTCACTAGTTACCCTCTTCCACAGACCTTATTGTCTCTAGTTTACTAGTTCCCCTGTTCCAACGATCTCATTGTCTCTAGTACATCAGTTCCCCACTTCCACAGATCTCAATGTCTCTAGTTCACCACTCCCACATATCCCATTGTCTCTAGGTCACTAATTCCTTCTTCCACATTTCCTAGTGTCCCTAGTTCACTAGTTCCCTCTTCCACAGATCTCATTGTCTCTAGTTCACTTGTTCCCCTATTACACAGATCTCATTGTTTCTAGTACATTAATTCCCCCTTCCACGGCCCACATTGTCTCTAGTTCACTAGTTCCCCTCTTCCACATACATGAGTGTCTCTAGTTCACTCATTCCCCTCTTCCATAGTTCTCATTGTCTCTAGTTCACTAGTTTCCCTCTTACACAGATATCATTGTCTCTAGTTCACTCGTTCCCCTCTTCCACAGATCTCACTGTCTCTAATTCACTTGTTTCCCTCTTCCACGGACCTCACTGTCTCTAGTTCACTAGTTACCCTCTTCCACAGACCTTATTGTCTCTAGTTTACTAGTTCCCCTGTTCCAACGATCTCATTGTCTCTAGTTCATCAGTTCCCCTCTTCCACAGATCTCATTGTCTCTAATTCACTTCTTCCCCTCTTCCACAGACATCATTGTCTCTAGTTCACTTGTTCCCTTCTTACACAGATCTCACTGTCTCTAGTTCACTAGTTCCCCTCTTCCACAGATCTCATTGCCTCTAGTTCACTAGTTCCCTTCTTCCACAGGCCTCACTGTCTCTAGTTCACTACTTTCCCTCTTACACAGATCTCATTGTCTCTAGTTCACTAGTTCCCCTCTTCCACATTTCCCACTGTCTCTAGTTCACTAGTTCCCCTCTTCCACATTTCCCAATGTCTCTCGTTCACTAGTTCCCCTCTTCCACAGATCTCATTGTCTCAAATTCACTTCTTCCCCTCTTCCACAGACATAATTGTCTCAAGTTCACTAGTTCCCTTCTTCCACATTTCCCAATGTCCCTAGTTCACTCGTTCCCCTCTTCCACATTTCTCAAAGTCTCTAGTTCACTAGTTCCCCTCTTCCACAGATCTCATTGTCTCTAGTTCATAGTTTCCCTCTTCCACAGACATCATTGTCTCTAGTTCACTAGTTTCCCTCTTCCACGGACCTCACTGTCTCTAGTTCACTACTTCCCCTCTTACACTGATCTCATTGTCTCTAGTTCACTAGTTCCACTCTTCCACAGACATCATTGGCTCTAGTTCGCCTCGTCCACGGACCTCATGGTCTCTAATTCACTAGTTCCTCTCTTTCACAGATATCATTGTCTCTAGTTCACTAGTTCCCTCTTCCACGGATCACAGTGTCCCTAGTTCACTAGTTCCCCTCTTCCAAAGACATTATTGTCTCTAGTTCACTCGTTTCCCTTTCACACAGATCTCATTGTCTCTAGTTTACTAGTTCCCCTCTTCTACATTTCCCACTGTCTCTAGATCACTAGTTCCCCTCTTCCACATGCCCTAATGTCTTTAGTTCACTAGTTCCCCTCTTCCACAATTCCACATGTCCCTAATTCACATGTTCCCCTCTTCCACACCTCACATTGTCTCCAGTTCATCTCTTCCACAGATCTCATTGTCTCTAGTTCACCAATTCACCTCTTTCACAGTTGCCATTGTCTTTAGTTCACTAGTTCCCCTCTTCCACAGATCTCATTGTCTCTAATTCACTAGTTCATCACTTCCACATATCCCATTGTCCCTAGTTCACTAGTTCCTTCTTCCACATTCCCCACTGTCTCTAGTTTACTAGTCACACTCTTCTACAGTTGCCATTGTCCCTAGTTCACTAGTTCCAATCTTCCACGGACCTCACTGTCTCTAGTTCACTCGTTCCCCTCTTACACAAATCTCATTATCTCTAGTTCCCTAGTTCTCCATTCCACGGCTCACATTGTCTCTAGTTCAGTAGTTCCCCTCTTCCACAGACATGATTGTCTCTAGTTCACTCGTTCCACTCTTCCACAGTTCTCATTGTCTCTACTTCACTCGTTCCCTTCTTACACATATATCATTGTCTCTAGACCACTTGTTCCCCTCTTACACAGATCTCACTGTCTCTAGTTCACTAGTTCCCCTCTTCCAAAGATCTCATTGTCTCTAGTTCACTAGTTCCCCTCTTCTACAGACATCATTGTCTCTAGTTCACTAGTTCCCCTTTTACACAGATCTCATTGTCTCTAGTTCACTAATTACCTTCTTCCACATTTTCTGGTAACTACACAAAATATCGAATTCAGAATATCGAATGGACAATATATCGAAGTCAAAATATAGAATGGACAAAATATCAAATAGACAGAATATAGTGGTGAAAAATATCAAATTGAAGGTAAGTAATTTAATATCGAGTTTTAAAATATAGAAAGTCAAAATATCGAATTATTAATTATATCAATTTTTTATAGTGTTTTGTATGTTAGTATGTGTGTGAAAAGTGTATATTATTTTTGTAATTTATTTTAGGTAATTCATTTTTTTATTTAATTTTTGTGTAATTTAATTCTGTAGCGGGTTGTGGGTTTATAGGGAAATAGGGTAGGTAGTAATTTAATTATATTAAATTAAATATTAATTTTTAGAAATTACTAATTATTTTTAATTTAATTTTGCGTTTTAGTTCTGTAGCAGGTTGTGGGTTTGTAGGGGAATAGGGTGGGAAGTAATTTAATTGTAATTAATTACATTTTTTTATATATTTATTGGTATTTATTTTTAATTAATTGCTAATTAATTTTTAATTGCTAATTCATTTTTATTAATTGATTAATTGATAATTATGTTAATTTTATTAATTTATTTTCTGTAGCGGGTTGTGGGTTTATAGGGGAATAGGTTGGAAAGCAGTTAAATTGTAATTAATTAAATATTAGTATTTATTTATTGGTATTCATATTGAATTAATTGTTCATTAATTTCTAATTGGTAATTTATTTTTATTAATTGATTAATTGATAATTACGATAATTGTATTAATTTATTTTCTGTAGCGGATTGTGTGTTTATAGGGGAATAGGGTGGGAAGTAATTTAATTGTAAATAATTACATATTAAATATACTTTTTGTGTATTGACAATTAATTTACTGTTAAATTATTATTAATTGGTATTAATTTGTATTATTAATTAGTTTTTGTTATTGAAAATTAATTAGTTTTTAATTAATTATGAATGAGGCTCCTGGTTTTCCGTTCTTACTGATTTTTACAGATAAATACAGACAGAAAATAATGTGTTTTCTGTCTGCATTTATTTTTAAAAGTGGATAAATACAGAAAATTGGTCTTCTTATAAGGGACTCTGGGCTGTGTTTCATGAATTATAGGACAACAGCTGAGCAGATGGACAGAAATGGAAATTAAAAAAACAGAATGCAATTTCATCAAATAATACATTTGTGGTATAATGCTAATTTTTGCCAGTGGATGTTTTGTTATATAATATTTTGCAGCTGAAAAAGCAAAAAAACAGACAGATATGAAAGCATAAGTGCGCATCAATCAGTTAAATAAATATGGAAATGTACAGTTTTACAACTTCATTTATCCGCAAAACACAAAATAAACATGGATAAATACAGACGGAAATGCTAAAAAAATAAATACCATAAAACTGGGAGCCCTAATTATGTATAGGAAATCTAATTATAGGCCCATTAGCCTTATAGATACAACTAAAAAACTAATGGGTAGGATCATACTGGAAAGGATACAAGGATGAATGGAGGAACATGAAATACTTACTACTCTCCAGGCCGGATTTAAATCTGGTATTTCGATCCTGGACCAAATTTTTAGGCTCCTGGTCCTCTTCTGGAAAACTGCAAGAGTAGAGGGTGGCAGCCTCTACCTTGTCTTTGTGGACCTGCGGGCCGCATTCAATCTTGTGCCCAGGGAAAGATTGCGGAAGGTGTTGGAAAAATTGGGCCTCCTGTCCTATTTACTCAATATTTTGATTAGATTCCATGCAGGGAACTATGCCCAGGTTAGGTGTGGAGGCATGGGGATCTTTCGGCCCATTTCCCTGTATCCAGGGGTGTTCGTCAGGGGTGCGTCCTGGCTCCAACACTCTTTAGCCTTTACATCAACGGCCTGGTGGATGCCCTAAATGGTGTCAAGGATAATGACGCTCCCTGGTTAGCCAATGGCCGGGTGCCCGCTCTGATGTTCGCTGATGATCCTCTCCTGCTACCCCGAACGTCAACGGGCATCCAGTGGGTTCTAGATTGGGTTTGTAACTTTCTGTGCCTCGCGGGGATTGTAGGTAAACTTGGAGAAAACAAAGTTTATGATCTTCAATCCCCGAGGCACACCCGCCTTAACCCTGTTTTGAGCAGTATCCCCCTTGAACGGGTGAAAACCTTTGTCTACCTTGGTGTCACGTTGACAGAAGATTTTGATTGGGGCCACCAAGTATCTAAATCTACCCTGAGACTCTCACAGACTTTGGGGGGTATCGGTAAACTCCACAAAACATCGGATTTCAAACCGGTTACTCCTGTCCTTGAGATCTATGGACTCCAGGCCAGGACAGCAACCATGTATGGCGCAGAACTCTGGGGACACAAGAATACACTGAGCCTCTTAAAGGTTGAGCAGTCCTTTATGAGAAATCTGGTGGGCCTACCTCAAAGTACACCGCTCACACCCCTGCGACTAGATTTGGGCCTGGAGTCCATTAAGGAATTGGTAGCTGCACGACCCCTGCTCTACTGGAGAAGGCTCGGGTCTGTACCGGAGCTTTCAGCCTATAGAGCGGAATTTTTTGAGATTTATGGATAAATAAAGAACAAAAACATTCCTTGGTTATCCCACATCAAGGCTCTTTCCTATTACGTAGGTTTGCCTCAGCTATGGGAGACCCCCGAGCTGAGCTGCCCGAGGATACCTAGGTCAGAGTTGCTGGCCTCTGTGAGGTATCAAAACCTCCATGCATTACAGTGCTCGACAACTCTGGGCAGGATGTCTGCTGAGTTTCTGTTAGTAAAAACTGATTCCCAGAGGGAGGAATTCCTAGATGTAGTGCAACCTCCCCTCGCGAGGAAATTATATACCCAATTGAGACATGGCTGCCTGCCCATTAGGGCGTTCACTTCTAAATGGGCCAACACAGAAGAGGGAACCTGCCCAGCCTGTAACTGTAGCCGAGAAGATGTTGTGCATGTTATGTTCTTTTGCCCGGCGTATAGTAAAATACGAAAATGTTGGCTGATTCGCCCTATGTAGAAACCTGGGACTTAGGCAATGTGTGCAGGCGTGTAGGGTTTTAACATATGATACCTCCCCCCCTATTGTCTTTGCTGTTTCCCGTTTCCTACATGGTATGTGGCGTAGAAGGAAAGGCTTTGTTTAAGTTCAAACAGAAATAACTTGGATCAACTGTCCCCCTTTTTTTTTTAAATACAATTTTTCTCAGCTGAGCTCCCTTTTGATAACTTACTGTTTAATAACTTTTTATCCTCTATTTTAACTGTTTATATTTATGGATTTTATTACTCTGCTTTGTATGTATTTTATCTGCACCTTTATGGTCTATGACCAAAATAAAGTTATCAAATGAAAAAAACGAATATTTATTTGTATTTTGAATTGATTAATTATTACATAATGTTTAATTGGTAATTAATTTTAATACATTTTTAATTTCAAATTTGTTTTATTGGAAGCAAAAGCTGCGAAAGGCAGTTCAAAACAGCATGTGAATAGCAGGTATATAAAGCGAGCGAGACAGACAGGCACGTCTTCTCTAGAAATCAGCAAGCGAGCAAGAGTAATACACCAACGTAGAGATGTAGAGCCCGTGCTATAACCAAAGTGCCATGCGAGAGGGTCAATTGACCAGAACAAAAGGAACCCAACCCCCCCCCCTTCCCAACTCCCCTTCCCTCCTCCCACCCCGACCAGTATGCCGTGCACATGAGACCTGTGGTATGACGCTGTTAAAGACGCGTATTAATGGGTGTTCGAACTCACAGCGGGTTACGCGGTGGCCCTGTGAGTCGCAGGATGCGAAGATACTTGGGGCAGGTGATTTCATTAAATTCTTTGGACAACAAGGATAGAAGCGGCTGCCATGCCTTCTGAAAGGAGTCTGTGGAGTGTGTCAACGTGACCTGGATGCGCTCCATGCCTAACGTAAACCATAATTTGTGTAACCAGCCTGCGTGGGTAGGGGCAGTGGGTGAGCCCCAGAGTGATAGGATATGCTGTGACGCTGCTTGCATGGCGATGCCCATCTGTTTGCCGCGCATGGACCTCAGGGGGAATGTGAGCGCGTTGGGTAATCCTAGAACAGCATATGCGGGGAAGCGTGGGATTTCGGTCTGGAAGGTGGAGTCGATGTCATCTAGGACCTCTTTCCAGTAGTCCCGGACAATGTGGCAGTCCCACAGTAGATGAGTTAACGTACCCTGCTCACCGCAGCCTCTCCAGCACAGCGCACTCCGAAGGGGGTTGCCCCGGTTGAGTCTGACTGGGGTAAGATGCCAATATATGGCCAGTTTCATCGCTGCTTCCCTGGCAGCAGTGTTACGGGTGGTATGCGCTGCTCTGTAATAGATAAACCCCCATTCCTTGGGTGACAATGTCCTGCCAAGTTCCGATTCCCAGCGTTTCTGCCCCACCGTTTTGTTTGGGCTAGTTGCCGGAGAGAGCATCTTGTAAATGTCTGAGATAAGGTGTCTGTCGGAGTCTTTTGTGATCAGCCATTTTTCGAACGGTGTTAACAGCTGATACATCAAGGGAGCACGATCGGGGTTCGACATCCAATGACGTAACTGGAAGTACTGGAATATGTGAGGTTTGGTTACCCCATAGTCCTGCACAATGTTGGCAAGGGAGAGGAAACTTTCGGATTCAAAAAAGTAACCAGCCGAGCAGCATTCTGTACCGCGCCATTGCGGAAAGGCGCGGGGGTTATTGCCTGGTGGGATATCCAGATTGTCTAGAATCGGGGTAAGTGGGGAGGGGAAAGTTGGTAATCTTCTTTTGACCGCTACTACGTCCCAAGCTCTCATGATGGTACGCATAATGGGGGAATTAAGGAGATACCTCGGCCTATGTTGACGGGCGAGAAATGGTATCTTCCATAGGGAGGTCTGGGCCATCGCTCTGTCCTGGAACAGCCACCTTTTTTCGGATTCCGGTCTATACCATTCCACCAGGTAGTGGATTTGCGAGGCGCGGAAGTACTGTAGGAGGTTGGGGACCCCCAGACCACCCTCATCCACCGTTCTGTATGCAACTTGTTTGTGCAGGTATGCGCGCTGTTTTCCCCAGATGAACTGGTGGAGAGCGGTTTGCAGATTCGACAATGCGCCTGCCGGCGGGGAGATTGGGAGGGTTTGAAAGATGTACAGAATCTTAGGCAAGGCTGACATTCTCACCGCCGCTATGCGACCTAACAGGGAAAGGGGTTGTTTTGACCAGCGGGCAAGATCAGCTTGGATCTGGGAGGTGAGCGTTTTATAATTAAGGGATGCCGTTGCGGCAGAGCTGGAAGTGAGGGTGACTCCCAAGTATGGGAGTTATGAGGAGGTTTGGAGGTCGCACCCAAAAGTTGGTGTAGGGGTGTGCGAATAGGCATTACTACCCAGAGGCAGAATCAGAGATTTCCCCCGATTGATCTTGAAGCCAGAGATTGCTCCGAATGTGTCCAATTCCTCTAGGAAGGCGGGTATAGAGCGGGATGGATCGTTGAGAGTGGCAATGATATCATCAGCGTAGAGGCCCACCACGTGCGATTCACGGCCGAAGGTGATACCGTGAATGTTAGGGTTATCTCTAAGTTTCTGCGCCAGCGGTTCCACGTAAAGGGCGAACAGGAGGGGTGGGAGAGGGAAACCTGACGCGTTCACCGTTGCATCTCAAAGGGGTTTGATTTAAGACTGCCTAAGCGGACCTTGGCTTGAGGGTGATAGTAGCAGCTCGCTATCCATGATTGGAATCGGTCGCCCAGCTGATATCGTTGCAGGACTTTCTGCAGGGAAGTCCAGTCGACACGATCAAATGCATTCGCTGCGTCTATGGCTAACAGTGCCGAATCCGAGTTCTGAAAATGTGTTTTGTCTACCAAGTGCAGGAGCCTTTTAGTGTTGTCGCTGCATTGGCGATTCGGGACGAATCCCGATTGATCTGGTTCGAGGATTCCCGGGAGGCAGGGGCCTAGGCGTGCTGCCAGTATCCCAGTGAGTAACTTCAAGTCCAGGTTAAGTAATGAGATGGGACGGAATGCCGAGCAATGTGTAGGGCTCTTGCCTGGTTTAGGCACCACTACTATATCCGCTGCGAGCATGTCTGGGGGTATGGAACTCGGGCCTTCAAACGAGTTGAATAGCCTCGTGAGTATCGGCGCCAGAAGTGGGCCAAATAGTTTGTAGAAGCCTGATGAGAAGCCGTCAGGGCCCGGAGATTTGAGCGGCCGTAAGCGGGAGATTGCGGGCAGGACTTCGTTCAATCGAATGGGGACATCTAGGGCGTCTGAAATCGATTTGGACAATGGTGTGATATTCGTCGAGTGCAAATATGCATCGATATCCATGGGTGGTATTTTGTCCTCCCTATATAGGGAAGCGTAAAAAGAGCGGAAGGCATCTGCAACCTTTGCCTCGTCAGTGATGGTCTCCCCAGAGTCATTCAGGAGAGTGGTGATTTTAGAGCGCTGGGTTTTGGCTTTGAGAGCACTAGCTAAAAGTCGCCCGGTGCGGTTGCCCCCCACATAGTAGGAATGGCGGAGTCTGAGGGCAGCGAATTCAGCCCTGTGGGTATCAAGGCTAGCTAATTGGGCCCTGGTAGCTTTTAACTGCCTCCAAACTCTCGGGGCTCCAGTGCGGCTGTGAACCCGTTCAAGTTCAGCCACCTGAGCCGTGAGGTCGTCCCTTTTTTCCACTCGTAGTTTGGCGTCTGCTGCCGCTATAGCGATCAGTTCCCCCCTTACCACAGCCTTCAAAGCGCCCCAGAGGGCCGAGATGGAAGTGACAGAGCCATCGTAAGTGGCAAGATATTCCGAAATGCATTTACGGATTTGCGCAGCGACAGCCGGTCTCTGCAGCATGGTTTCGTTGAGCCTCCATGAGGCCGGAGTGCGTGCGGTGGTGGGAATGGTGAGCGTCAGTTCTACCGCGTTGTGGTCGGAGAGAGCTGCTGGGGTTATGGAGACGTCGGTGATGAGGGTTGCTAGGCCGGAGGAGCCCAGGAAGTGATCTAAGCGCGCGTAGGGTGGACATGGGAGAAGAATGTGAACTGTGTCGAGTTGGGGTGTACCGCTCTCCAGAGATCTAACAGGCCCCTTTCTTTTAGCCACAACCCGCCTGCTTCAGATAACGCTCCAGTGTCCCCATAGCGGTGTACAGACCTGTCTTTATGTGTGTCCATAACGAGGTTGAGGTGCCCCCCAATGAGCAAGTGGGTGCTAGGGGGCTGCAGCGCTTCCGAGAGTGCATTCTTAAGAAAGGCTTCCTGGCCAGTGTTAGGGGCGTATATGGAACCAACTGTCATTGTACTAGTGCCCACCAGAAGGGTGTATGATAGGAGGCGGCCCTTGATTTCTCCCGCTTTGACCCCCACCCGGCCCCGAAAGCGTTGGGACACAAGCATCGCCACCCCCGCCTTTTTAGTGGTGAGTGATGAAAAAAATTGTTGAGGAAAGGCTCTGGAGCGCATCCTGTGCCAGTCCTTAGCTAAGAGGTGGGTTTCCTGCAAAAGGCATATGTCCGCCCCTGAGTGTTCTAGATATGAAATCTCAGCCCGCCTCTTAATGGGATTGTTGAGGCCTTTTACATTGAGAGATAATATCTTAAGTGTATCGGGCATCTTGGGGTGTTGCGGGTGTAGCATAGCGCAATGGCAGTTCTATCCTCTTGCGCGGCAAACAGTTTGCAGTGTACGAAGCTTGTTCATGTCCCTTGGCAAACTGGTCCCCTCCCTCAATCCCACCCCTACCCCCCCATCCGAACGAACTTTGTCTGGATCCCAAACCTCACCCGGAGTGGCGCATTGTCCGCAGTCCCGCCGGGTCAGAACTGTCCCCACTCCCACCACCCAGCAACTATGTCCTCCCCTTCCCACCCTAACCCCAACTTCCAACAATCAACCAGTAGTCATAGTCCCGGGCCTATTCAGAGTCAGTTCAGGCCCGTGGGGTGAAAAAATAGAAGAGGCTGTGGCAGTGGCGACCCATGTGGCCCCCCGCCCCTTACCCCTCCCCCCCCACTCAGAAGAAGTGAGATTGCTATGGCTCCCCCGTTGAATCAGGCTTAAGAAGGAGCGGCGGTGTCCTTAACGACTTCCTCTATGGCTGCAGCTTTGTCTTTGGCAATGGTCCCCAGATCTGGGCGGAGGCGATGCTTGGGTGCACAGCGTCTTCGTACAGTCATTGACTGGGGGTTGCGGGCGGTTAGCTGGGGAAGATCCCAGGGTGGATTCTCCGTCAGAAACATCATCTGGCAGTTCCAGGCCCAACAGGGCGCATGTGTCCTGCAGCGAGCGGAGCTGGTGCAATTTGCCCTCCCACTTAAAAATCAGGCGGAACGGATGTCCCCAGGAGTAGGGCACACCCTTGTCCCTCAGAAACATGGTGACCACCTTGAAGTCCTTGCGTTTCTGAAGGGTAATGGCGGAGAGGTCTTGGAAGAGCTGAACAGAATTGTCTCGGAAGCGGATGTGCTGCGCTCGGCGCGCTTCTCTCAGTATCCTTTCCTTCAGGGAAAGTCTGGGAGGAAAGCCAGGATGTCCGGTGGGGGTGCAGGGGCACGGCAGGGTAGACCCACTCGGTGCGCTCTGTCAATACGGATGGGGAATTCAGCGGATTCAATAAGGATCTCTCCGAAGAGGTCTTGGAGGTATTCCGTGACGCTATTCCCTTCTGCTTTCGATGGCACGCCTCTGACCCGTATGTTATTCCGTCGGGAACGGTTTTCGAGGTCCTCCGCGTGTGCCTGAAGGCCCACCTGCTGTTCCTGAAGGCAGAGAACTTCTTGCTGGAGGAGCGCCAGGTCTTCGCCACGGGTCTGACTAGATTCCTCCACTGCCACCACTCTCTCCCCCAGCCCATCCAGATCCCTGCGCAGTTCTCTCTGTTCACTGACCAGTTCGTGTTTCAGGGTCTGGAAGTCCATGTGCAACGTATTGAAGAGGCTTTTCAGAAACGACTTCGTTATAGGGGCATCTTCAGCTTCCTTGGTTGGGGTGGCCGTCGACGTCTACGGTGATGTGGGTGCATGGGATTTCTCGGATTTAGAAGACGTTTTCATGAGTAGTTCGTTAATCGGTCGGCCCCCTCTGCGATTGGTGGAAGACATCGTGGTGTGAGATGGGGATCAATCCTGAGCCTCAGTGATCAGGGGCGCGCCGCTAGAGTGTGAGCACCAAAAGACAGTCCCGGGAAGGCCCAGAAACAGTCACCGGGCGCGGCTCGCACCGGCGTAGCAATTCTTGGCGCGGAGGGGTCGTGGGCGGATTCGAGCCGCACCGGGGGCCCGATCCGCGCCCCCCGAGTGTAGATGAGGGCCAGGTGTCGCCGTACAGGTCGGTGTCCAGGGCACAGTGTCTGCTTAGGGTGCTGGCTGAGCCCAGGCCGTGTCCGCCCCTTTCTCCAGTGCGAGCTCCAGTGAGTCTAAAGGGGGGTTAGCAGTAGGTATGTGTCAGCTCTCCTCCCGCCGGGGGCGTGACCACCAGGCCCCCCGAGCACCCCCTCTCCTCACCTCGGGGTCCTGTAGACATGGTTCGCTGGGCACCTCACAGATGTCACCAAGAGGTCTGCTCACAGCCGGGGAAGGGTCCAACACCTTAGAAGAGAGCGAGTCCCGGTCGCTCACTGGAGGTGAAGCGTCTTGTCGTAGGCCGCAGCGTCGCACACGTGGCATGCGTGGCTCCGCAGGGGCCTTTCAGAGGTTCCAGGCCACAGGTGGCACAGGGTAGTAGGGGCCCACTAAAGTGGACGGGCAATGTGACTGCTCCTGCTGCAGCGCCGGATTCAGGCTGATGGGGGCTCCCGCCCAGGCTGCCCTTCAGTCTAGGCCCAGGCCGGGGACCTGCGCAAATCGCACCCGGGCCGCAGTCCGCCCAGGTCGCTCTCGTGCTCACGCAATAGCGCTATGGTGCAGGGGGGGCAGGCAGCTACCCACTTGCTCCAGCAAGGGTCCTGCGCTGGGAGGCAGCGCCGGCGGTGTGGGCCGCGCCGTTGCAGGCTTCCCCCGCAGCCGAGCAGGCCGAAGCCGGGGACTCGGGTAGAGGGGCGGCCGGCCCAGGTGGCGTGGCTGGTACTCAGGTCTCTCACTCACCTGGCAGGCAATCCATGGCCTAGGAAGGGCCGGTAGTCCCGGGAGGTCACTCCGGTCGCGGGGGAAGCAGGATTGCAGAGAACGTGTGTCTCCTCCGTGCAGCGGGGCCAGGTAGCGTTCGGCCCCGTTTCAGGCTGTCTCCCGCCGCGGCAGGCGGCTGCGGCTGCTGCGGTGAAGTCAGGCGACTGCTCCTTCCCCAGGTCACTCTGCGGGGCTGTGGGTCTCTCCACACCATGGGGTGAGCAGGGGAGCCAATTTAAACGTAATTAGGGGCGATCGTGGGGGATTCGGGGATCAAGGGCGAGGAGCTCTGCAATTATGCCTCCGTCCCGGTCGCCATCTTGGCCATGCCCCCTTAATACATTTTTTATTGGTATTGATATTTAATTTATTTTTATTGATATTTTAAATCATTACTTTCCCTAATGTTGCACTCTCTGGAGTGAGAATAGTAATTTTTACCCCTACGCTATCCTACACTTTCCCTACTGCTTCACTCACTGGAGTGGGAATAGTAATTTTTACCCCTTTGCTGTCCAACGCTTTCCCTACTGTTGCACTCTCTGGAGTGGGAATATTAATTTTTACCCCTACTCTATACAACGCTTTCCCTACTGTTGCACTCTCTGGAGTAGGAATAGTAATTTTTACCCCTACGCTATCCAACCCTTTCCCTACTGTTGCACTCTCTGGATAGGGAATAGTAATTTTTACCCCGACGCTATCCAACGCTTTCCCTACTGTTGCACTCTCTGGAGTGGGAATAGTAATTTTTACCCCTATGCTATCCAACGTTTTCCCTATTGTTGTACTCACTAGAGTGGTAATAGTAAATGTTACCTTCCCGCTATCCTGCGGTAAAAATATTGTATATATTTTTATTAATATTGCGTTAATACATATATATTTATTAAAAAATTTAATTGTATGTTTTTTTTATAACTTAAATTACTTTTTTAATAATTTTAAGGTTAAGTATTTTTAAGTATGTTTACGTTAATTATATTTAATATTTCATTAATTTTAAATTTCTATTAAGACATTTAAAAAAAATCGACATTTTGACTAACTATATTTTTTACAACAATATTTTTATTTCGATATTTTTGTACTTACCTGTTTGTAGATAGGAATTCGATATTTTTGTATTCTATATTTTGGCATCAATATTTTGGTAAGTCTATATTTTTGAATTCGATATTTTGTCACTGCTCCCATTTCCCAATGGCTCTAGTTCACTAGTTTCCCTCTTACACACATCTCATTGTCTCTAGTTCACTAGTTCGTCATCCCACAGATCAAATTGTTTCTAGCTCACTAGTTCACCCCTTCCACCATTCCCATTGTCTCTAGTTGACTAGTTCCCAGCTAACACAGATCTTATTGTTTCTAGTTCACTAGTTCCCTTCTTCCAATGACATAAGTGTCTCAAAATTACTAGTTCCTCTCTTCCACAGATCTCATAGCTCTTGTTCACTAGTTCACCCCTGCCACAGTTGCCATTGCCCCTAGTTCCCCTCTTCAACAAATCTCAATGTCTATAATTTAATAGTTCACATCTTTCATGGATGTCATTTTCTCTAGTTCACTAGTTCCCCTCTTCCACAGATCTCCATGCTCTAGTTCACTAGTCCCCCCTCCCACAGATCTAATTATTTCTAGCTCACTATTACACCCCTTTCTCAGTTTACATTCTCTAGTTTACTAGTTCACCTGTTCCACAGATCCCATTGTCTCTAGTTCACTAGTTCCCCTCTTGCACAAATATCATTGTCTCTAGTTCATTAGTTGGCCTCTTCCACAGATGTCAATGTCCGTAGTTCCCCTCTTCTACAGATCTCATTGTCTCTAGCTCCCCTCTTCCACAGATCTCATTGTCTCTAGTTCCCCTCTTCTACAGATCTCATTGTCTCTAGTTCCCCCCTACTACAGATCAACTCGTCTCTAGTTCCCCCTTCCAGAGATCTCATTGTCCGTAGTTCCCCTCTTCCACAGATCTCATTGTCTCTAGTTCCCCTCTTCCACAGATCTCATTGTCACTAGTTCCCCTCTTCTACAGATCTCATTGTCTCTAGTTCCCCTCTTCTAGAGATCTCATTGTCCGTAGTTCCCCTCTTCCACAGATCTCATTGTCTTTAGTTCCCCTCTTTTACAGATCTCATTGTCTCTAGTTACCCTCTTCTACAGATCTCATTGTCCGTAGTTCCCCTCTTCTACAGATCTCATTGTCTCTGATTCCTCTCTTCCACAGATCTCATTGTCTCTAGTTCCTCTCTACCACAGATCTCATTGTCTCTAGTTCCCCTCTTCCACAGATCTCATTGTCTCTAGTTCCCCTCTTCCACAGATCTCATTGTCCGTAGTTCCCCTCTTCCACAGATCTCATTGTCTCTAGTTCCCATCTTCCACAGATCTCATTGTCGCTAGTTCCCCTCTTCTACAGATCTCATTGACTTTAGTTCCCCTCTCCCACAGATCTCATTGTCTCTAGTTCCGCTCTTCCACAGTTCTCATTGTCTCAGATTCCTCTCTTCCACAGATCTCATTGTCTCTAGTTCCCCTCTCCCACAGATCTCATTGTCACTAGTTCCCCTCTTCCACAGATCTCATTGTCTCTAGTTCCCCTCTTCTACAAATATCATTGTCTTTAGTTCCCCTCTTCCACAGATCTCATTGTCTCTAGTTCCCCTCTTCTACAGATCTCATTGTCTCTAGTTCCCCTCTTCTACAGATCTCATTGTCTCTAGTTCCCCTCTTCTAGAGATCTCATTGTCCGTAGTCCCCTCTTCCACAGATCTCATTGTCTTTAGTTCCTCTCTTCTACAGATCTTATTGTCTCTAGTTCCCCTCTTCTACAGATCTCATTGTCCATAGTTCCCCTCTTCTACAGATCTCATTGCCTCTGATTCCTCTCTTCCACAGATCTCATTGTCTCTAGTTCCCCTCTCCCACAGATCTCATTGTCTCTAGTTCCCCTCTTCCACAGATCTCATTGTCTCTAGTTCCAATCTTCTACAGATCTCATTGTCTTTAGTTCCCCTCTTCCACAGATCTCATTGTCTCTAGTTCCCCTCTCCCACAGATCTCATTGTCTCTAGTTCCCCTCTTCCACAGTTCTCATTGTCTCTGATTCCTCTCTTCCACAGATCTCATTGTCTCTAGTTCCCCTCTCCCACAGATCTCATTGTCTCTGATTCCTCTCTTCCACAGATCTCATTGTCTCTAGTTCCCCTCTCCCACAGATCTCATTGTCTCTAGTTCCCCTCTTCCACAGATCTCATTGTCTCTAGTTTCCCTCTTCTACAGATCTCATTGTCTTTAGTTCCCCTCTTCCACAGATCTCCTTGTCTCTAGTTCCCCTCTCCCACAGATCTCATTGTGTCTAGTTCCCCTCTTCCACAGTTCTGATTGTCTCTGATTCCTCTCTTCCACAGATCTCATTGTCTCTAGTTCCCCTCTTCCACAGATCTCATTGTCTCTAGTTCCCCTCTTCCACAGATATCATTGTCTCTAGTTCCCCTCTTCCACAGATCTCATTGTCCGTAGTTCCCCTCTTCCACAGATCTCATTGTCTTTAGTTCCCCTCTTCTACAGATCTCATTGGCTCTAGTTCCCCTTTTCTACAGATCTCATTGTCGCTAGTTCCCCTCTTCTACAGATCTTATTGTCCGTAGTTCCCCTCTTCTACAGATCTCATTGTTTCTAGATCCCCTCTTCTACAGATCTCATTGTCTCTAGTTCCCCCATCTACAGATCTCATTGTCCGTAGTTCCCCTCTTCCACAGATCTCATTGCCTCTAGGTCCCCTCTTCTACAGATATCATTGTCTCTAGTTCCCCTGGGGTTCCGTGAATTCTGAACCTGGGTCATAAAGGTCGTGGTTCTGTTACGATTTTGGTAACAGCGAACCGTAAACAGTGAGTTCAGCAAGTATGAGTGTTTTCATCATGTTACACCGATGGATTCACTGTGTATTTGAAGATTTCGTTCTGAACCATGGGTTCCATTTTGTGCATGGCAGCCATTTTGTAGTTGCCCTCACATAGGCTGATGACTTTAGCTGACTGCTGGATGACCTGAGTGAACCTACCCTGTTGCCTGAAGCTGACCTTGTTAGACCAGTTTCTTGCCCAGTAGCTGATCTAGATTAAGGATCAGAGCACAGGAGATTGCAAAAGTCCCTCTCCCTTGCAAAAGTCCCCAGAATTAGGAAGGCCAGAACAGGTGGTCGCATGTTTTCATACAATGCCCCCAGACTGTGGAATGCCCTCCCACTCTCCCTGAGGCAAGAACAAAACCACCTCAGATTTAGGAAAAGACTGAAGACCCTTCTCTTCCCCTGAGCACTCCCCCCATGACTTCCCACCCTCCAGGACTGTGGTCACTAGCGCCGGGATGCCCAAGGGTAGCTGTGCGCTCTACAAAACCCAAAATCAATCAATCAATCAATCAACACCCCTTTTCCTACCTCTCATCTGTTTCTGTTCCTTCTTTTTATGACCTATTTACGATATGGGTTGTGGTGTTTTATTATGGGTTTCCCAGCTTGTGTAAGAAGGAATGTTGGGTTTTTTGCATCCTTGCAAAAGCTAGGACTGCCCCCTTTCTTTTATGCTGTGTTTTGTAACTCTAAAACATATCTAAGGCCTCTGTTCTCTGTATTCCTCAGACTACCTCATTCAGTTACTACGGTTTCTGTGTGACGTGGCCTCATTTATTACATTTAAGAAAGATGTCTTTTTATATTTCAGCTTCTGTGCCAAGTTCTTTATTGATATTAGGAAGACCCCTGAGAATGGAGATTTTCAAATTTCCTCAAATGGCGCAGCCAACGCGGGGCTCATCAGAGAAGTGACTTTCTGTGGGAGTGATCTTGTCAGGAGACTGAAATCTACTGAGGAGGACAGAACAGGATTCGACAAAGAAGGTACTCTGTGTACAGGGATTCTGGAGATTCTTTGTTTTTGCAGCCCAGTATATTTCTGATCTTCCTGATTTTGATCCTCCACATGATGTCATTCCTGACTGAGAACCGTTTTGGCGTGAGTATTATAAAAAGACCATTAGGTCATGTAGAACTTGACAGTTAGAATTTGGATAACGTTTTGATTAGTAAAAGTAAGAGTTAAGTATAAGTGGGTCGCTCCCAGTCCTTTGTTCTTTGGTTCTGTGGTTCTTTGCTTAGTTTGTTTGGTCCTTAGTTTTATTTGAAGATTGCAATTTCCAAAAACCGAGGGTCTTGTATATTTACGAGTGTATCAATAGAGATAGCCCCTTGAAGTTTGAAGCTAGATTAGTGAGCTATAAGATGCCTGATCTTAGCAAATTTGAAGCTTTGTGTTGGCCAACTTTGTATACATTTGGATTAGCCGGCTTCCTCTAAAGGGAATATCTAAATAGGTTAGATTTAAAAACATATTTCTTCCTTGGTGATTTTGTGTCCCCAGGGAATTAAAATATGACATAATACAAAACAAGGATCCTTTGTTCTGCGCAGTTTTATGAACGAAGATATGCAGAACGATTTTGTTTGGTGTTCTGCTAGCCAAAGCTAGTGAATTGAGTGCATTTTCACTTCTTGGACATACATCAGTTTGTTGGGCTGTTTTTGCAGTCTTTTGGAACACTATTGAGAAACGTTTCTTGTAAATATGACTTACAACTAGTATTTGCAAATGGTTATTGGTTTGTGCGTCAAATATGTGTTTAAATGTCAATGTGGTTTTCCCATTAGTGCAACTTCTGTAAGTGAATAGCGATGGCGCTATTCACTTAATGCATGGCGCGCCGTATTGTGTGTCCTGAGTGTTTGACCCCTTTCTGTTTATGTCTGCAATAAGCTCAAATGTGTGTTTGTGTTTCTTTTTGATGTTTTCAGTCTATTAAGCAAAATGTCTAAATGCTTAAAAACTAAAATGTAAATCCACATTCACTAGGAATAAAAAAAAAAAACAAAATTGGGTGTTTTGCGAAAAATAAATAAATTTACAGCATTTTTCTTAGATACATTGTATTAGATATTAACAGGCAAATACATCATCTGAATACATTGGACCTTACTGTATTGCACACGCATTTTGAAACTTGAAATGTCTTAGTTTTAGTTTTAAATAGACAGCCACCGTGCTTACGTTACAAACATTGAGAGACAAGCTAAATAAATAGGAATATTTATTCAGCCATGACTTTGCCCTCAGTTGCACAGGTACATTTTTACATTTCAGAATGTCGTTTTAAAAAGGTTCCAAAACTAAGGTTCATTATTTTGTATTACAGGAAGGCATTTCAATTAAGGGTTTTCTCTCTTTAAGCATTTTTGTAAGCATATTCGTGGGTCTGTTGCTAAATAAAATTGTCCTTTTTAGAAAGAAAAAGAAATGTGGCGCCAAATTTTGTCATGTTTTAAGTTAGGCTTCTGTGCTTAGGTTTCTAAATTAATGCGTCTTAAAATGATAGATAAGGGTTTGCAGCTTGCTTTTATATGTGGTATTATGAAAAATGATTGGGTTTATTAAAAATAATTATTAATTATGATAATTATTAAAAAATAAGTGCCACAAAATTCGGTTTTTACTATTCATGAAGCTTAATGCTCATACTGTGACCTCCTAGCATTATAATTTAATTTAATTTAAGTTGTGTTACACTGCATAATGAGAACATTAGCATATGGAATTTCACTTAGCGCAGGCGTACAAAACTCATTTTTCTAAGGATTTACATGAGATATGTCTAATGTCCAATCTCTGCAATTTGTAGAGAACATTCTGAGGATGATTAATATGTAAAACAATTATAGGATATTTATTTTTAAGTGCCCCTACTCTCAAAGTCGAATTTGGGTAAAATAGACCATTTAAAACAGCATTCTTGCCATTTATAATAGCTTTAAAGTGCTTTAGGCTTCAGTAAATGCTTACATGTAGGTATAATACAAATTTGCAGGTTGTCCCCATTTTGGGGTTTTCCTTTTAAATGACCCAGTGAGATCCATTTAAGGTAGATGAAATGAGTACCACTGCAACAAGCATTTTTTTCTAAAAACCGGTATGTGTGTTATTAAGGTTCTGTGAAGTCACGCTGAGATGCTATCTTTAGTTTTCCTGTAAACAATGGAAGGAGGCTCTCATGTTGACATTTGTGACCTTTTAAATTAGGGCCTTGTCTCTGTGGAATGCAGAATGACCTTGCTAAATAGGCCTCTGAAAGGTGGGATTTCTGGTTTCTCCACAAGAACATCAATACATTAAAGAACTTAATTCCAAAGGGAAAATATAAAACAAGGTTTCTTTGAAAGTCCCAAAATCATGTTAAATGCTCCGCAGAACTGATACATTTGTATCTCTGCTCTAAAAAAATAATGTTTGCTAGTTGCTTTTATTTGACAGAAAATGAAGGACTGCATTAAGTCTTAGACAGAAAATAAGACGAAGTCTTTTATTGAAATTTTGAAGGCTACATGCCTAAGTGAGAACGAATTGTGGCGCAAAGATAACATGGTGTGCCAGTGAAAGAATTTTACTTTTGGAAAGTGATAATGGCTTAATGTTGCAAGCTGACTGACAAGATGGTAACAGTTAAGTAATGGAAATCTATTTTTGTATTTGTTAATGTGTATCATGTTTTGTCTTCTGATTAAAAGTTATAATTGATATTCGTTTGTTATGAGAAATGTTCCTCTTTTGTGTGTTGTGTATTTTTTTTTTGCCTCTGCCTACAGATCATTCATGGATTGTTCTTGGTGATTTAAAGCTGTCAAGACACGGGAGTTTGGTTGGTTGAAAGGAGATGTGTTTTTGCGTAACTCCTTTGGAAAGAAATGTTCATATGACTTTTATGTTTGTGTATTTGGTCCTATCATGAATTGTTCTTGCTGGTCCTGTATGTTAGAAAGCTGTACTTGACAGCAGATATCCACTAACTGGTGATTTACTGTCAAAAGGAGGGTGAAGATTTTAAACCTGACAAATTAAGAAGGCCTGAATGGCCCAAATATTGGGTTTTGGGACATGGTATTGTGCGTCACCGCTCATTTACATATGTTATTGTTTTGTCTATGCTTTTTGTGCTTGATGCTTGATATACAGCAAGTATATCTGATGGCTTGACATGTGCGTTATGCATGTTTTTGTTTTATGTTGCTGCTTTTGATACTATTACAAGTTTACCTGTATTGTGAAGGGATATGCATGACGATGTGTATCGCTACACTACAGTTGGGTTGATTTGCTAAATTTCACAAATATGATATTTTCATTTTTGTGAACACGACACAGACAACACTTCATCAGTGTATGTCAAATTTGGCTATAAATAGTATTCAAGAAAAATAAAAGAGATATACAGGATCAAAATGTGTCACTTGCCCCCTCTTCCCTTAAATGAACAGGCAGCCCTAAATTTATGTATCCTGATTGGACGTAAGGAGAAAATTATAGATCTGTGACTCTTGTACATGGTGACCTAATTTCTATATTACATTACTCAGTTTTGTTCTGCTTCCTACGTAGTGTATGGCTTTGTACCATAAAGGAAACCAGGTTTCATTTTTTTTCCCTGAAGAAGGAACTGGAACATTAGCTGAGGTTACTGTATTCTAGACCAGAATTGTCCCATGGCGTGTGGCCACTCCTTTGAAGATCGCAGGCCACCTGTTTGCAGTCCCCTTGTTATACAATGAACTGTTTAAAGCATGGCACTTGCTCCATCAGACAGCATTGGACATCACAGAACCAGAATTTTAGTGCAAAAGTGCGCCTGTCATGTGCTGGTAACCTCTGACAGTGTGCAGTCCCTTGAGCCCCTTAATTTCAGTGCAAAAGAGCGCCTGTCATGTGCTGGTAACCTCTGACAGTGTGCAGTCCCTTGAGCCCCTTGGCCTGAGTTTTGGCCACGCCCCCCCTTTTTTCCTTTGCTCCAACGGAAGTGCAGTGCACCTGAGGATTCGAGATTGGCAAAAGGCATTACATTATGGTGCCCATGAAAGAGCAGCTTGAGCATTCTCTGACACTGAGTAATGAGTGTTGGAGCATGAGAATGTAGGCCCGGATCTGCATAAAATGATCTGTGCCCATGACCAATGAAGAGCACAATATCTGTAGTGTCTGCCGCAGAGGAGAGATACTGGTGCACGGCCTTGAGACATTGAGACTTTTGAATGAGCTATGAGTGGTTGCCAGGAGGGCACTCCAACGGATCATGAAAGGCCTGAATGAAGAGGCCCATGCGGAAGAAAACAACAAAAGAAGATTTGATGGACAATAGAATGTTAATGTTAATGTTAATGTTAGGCTGCATTTATAAAGCGCACTGACACCGGAGGTTTCCTGGCGCTAAGATTGAAATTGGGGTAGGAAAGAGAGCTAGTGGGAGTTCGAGAAGAGCCAGGTCTTTAGGCTTTTTCGGAAACTCAGCAGGGTGTCAGAGGTTTTGATGTGTAGGGGGATGGAGTTCCACAGCTTGGGTACCAGGAAGCTGAATCTCCGGCCACCCAGTTTTTTTAACTTGATCGCTGGGGAGGTGAGAAGGTGAAGATGGGCAGAACGGAGGTTGCGGGTCGGGCAGTGAGGATTAATGAGGGATTTCAGGAAGGCCGGGCATTTGGTATGCCAGGCTTTGTAGATTAGGCATCCAATTTTGAAGGCAGCCCTTTGTTCAATGGGCAGCCAGTGCAGCTTGGCCTGAAGGGGTCTAGCAGATTGCCATTTGGGGACTTTACAACTGAGTCTTGCTGCCTGGTTCTGCACCATCTGGAGGCGGTGGAGCAGGGACCTGGGTAGGCCCCAGTAAAGGGAGTTGGAGAAGTCGAGGCGGGAGAGGACAAGGGAAATAACAATTTGCACCAAGGCCTCGTGGGAAAGCAGGTGAGAAATTTTTCGAATTTTGCGTAGCTGGAACATGCTAGCAGAGATGATGGCTCCGACGTGGGTTTTCAGGGAGAGGTCTTTGTCAATGGTGACACCCAGACTTTTTACTGCACTCGACGGAGTAGGGGCAGTGCCCAGCTCTGCCCCTAGCAGAAGCCTGCCAGAGAGGCTTTTTGAACGGACTCTGGGCATAGTTGGTTTCACAAGAGGTTTCCGTGTGATTGTATAGACTAGGTGTTAGGAGACTGATTCTTATTTTGCAGGCATTGTTTTAAAGTACTATTCTGTTTAGTAAAAGCAGAATACAGTCCATTCTCTGTGGAAGAGTATCCCCTTCACCCCCAAGCACAGTGTGAACTGAATTCCTAACAACAAGGTTACATTTCTAATCCCACCCCATGGCACCCTACAGGTTAATCAATCATTTCCTCCTCATCATCTGAGTCTTCGTCTTCATCCTCCTGCAGCGGGTCGCACAGGTCCCCTCTGTACCTATTCTACGCCTCCCATACCTTATTCCATTTCTTTGGGTTCGCTCTGAGTTTATAGACAGTTCTTTCAGTTAGCATCAATTTGTCCATGGTCTTGCACCATAACGCCAAAGTAGGTATCTCCGCCACCCCCCATCTCTGCGCCACATCGCGCTTAGCCACCATTGTACCAATTGTAACCCACTGCTGTTGTCTGAGGTTAAGATCAGTGCCCTCCCATATATTCAGGAGACAGAGGCGTGGCTCTGGTGTGAGGGAGGTATGAAGGGCCTGTGAGATTGTGCGCATGACCTGTTGCCAATACCTGGCGATGAGAGGGCAACCCCACAGCGTATGTAACAATGTGCCGTCCTCCCCACATCCCCTGAGACAGTGAGGGGAATCAGCCCTGTGTATTTTATGTAGGGTGGTCCTTGTATAGTACACTCTGTGCAGCACTTTTAACTGTATAAACCTGAACCTAGCCGACACCCCAGCCTCCCTTGGAGACGCCATAGCAGCATTCCAGTCCGTCTCATCCATAGCTTCCAACTCATCCTCCCACTTTTCTCGCAGTTTCTGTAGGGGGTCTGGAAGATTATTCATCAGTTTGCGGTATGTGAGTGAGGTGGCCCGTGATTGTAAAAAATCCGTAAGAAGCCGGTCTTCCAGGGGTGAGGACTCCGGGACCGTAGTCCCTGGTTCCAACACCGCCAGGAGAGCGTGCCTGATTTGGATGTATCTGTATGTTTCAGTGGGGCCTAGGGCATATTGCTGTTGAAGTTGCTCGAAGGGAATCACCCCTGCGGACGTCCAGAGATCCCCCACCGTAGAAATGCCTATATTATCCCACTGGGTGAACCCCTTACTGGTCCTGAGGCAGCCCAGTTTCTTGGTATCCCAAAGCGGGGTAAGCTTCGTGATGATCCCCTTCCACTGTAGCCTAGTGAGCGCCTTGTACCATAAGGTGACTGTATGTTTAGTAGGGCCAATCAGGTCTTTGAGGAGACTTGGGTTGTATAAGGGGGCCAACAGACTTTGCGTTCCCAGTTGGGCCCTGTCAGCCAGGTATGCCGGGTCATCGTGCGATGCATGGAGCCACTGGTTGAGTACCTTGAGTTGAGATGCCCAGTAGTAGAGCTGCACATTTGGTAGTACTATCCCCCCATCGTACCAACCACGGTTAAGTTTAAGGTGAGCTATTCTCGGAGGACGCTCACCCCATAGCAAGGTGGTGATAACTGCGGTGATTCTATGAAAGTAGGAGGGCGGGATTACATCTGGGGTATTTTCCAAAACGTACAGGAGGCGCGGAAGCGCCATCATTTTAAACAGGGCAGCGCGGCCCAGGAGCGTGAGTGGCAGGGATGACCAATGTCGTACGTCTGCCTTTAGACGGAGGAGGGGGGGTGCCAGGTTCCGGTCGTAGAATACGGTCGTATCGTTGGTGACATGGATGCCCAAGTACTTGAAGGAGACATCGGTCAACACTAAAGGGCAGTGTTCAGGGAGGACTGGCCAGGGGCCCTTCAGAACATAAAGGACCGATTTCGTCCAGTTGATCGTATAGCCGGAGGCCGAGCCATGTTTATCGCAGAGTGCCAGTAGTATCGGAACACTCGATTCGGGGGCAATTAAGTAGACCAACATATCATCGGCATACAATGATATTCTATCTTCCCAGGCCTCCGTCCATCTAATACCCTTCAATAGTGGTGTCTTTCTGATAACAATCGCGAGAGGTTCAAGGACCAGTGCGAATAATAACGGGGATAGGGGGCAGCCCTGGCGAGTCCCACGCGCTAAAGGAATCGCTCGTGAGATGTGGCCATTGGCCGCCACGTGGGCTATTGGGTCCGTGTAGAGTAGTCGGACCCATGATAGAAACTTCGGTCCGAAGCCCATCCGAGTCAGAACTGCGAACAGGTATTGCCATTCTACCATGTCAAAAGCCATTCTGGCGTCCAGTGACAAGATGGCCGCCGGTTCTTTCAGGGACTGTGCTCGTGCCAGTGCGCCGTGCACTCTACGGAGATTTAGTGCTGTACTCCTGTGTGGCATAAAGCCAGATTGGTCAGGGTGGATCAACTGGGAGAGATATGGAGTCAGCCTATAAGCAATCAATTTCGCTAGGATCTTCGCCTCTGCATTAATGAGCGAGATTGGGCGATAAGATGTACAGTCCTCTGGAGGTCTGCCAGGTTTTGGGATAGCTACTATCGTCGCCAAGCGTTGGTCTAAAGGCAGTGTTCCGGTCTCACGGCAGTTCTCAAACATGGCCAGCATTGGCGGGCCCAGTGTGTCTGACATCGTTTGAAACCATTCGATTGGTATCCCATTGGGGCCCAATGCTCTGCCTGTATGCAGTGCACCTGTCGCCATACGGAGCTCCTCTACCGTGAGGTCCGCTTCCAGCTCGGTCATCGCCTCCGGTGATAATGTCTCTAATTCTACATCTTGGAGTGCTAATTCTGCCGCCTCTGCCGTGACCACCACCTCTGGAGTGTATACCCCTTGGAAGTGGTCTGCTAAGAGGTCGACGATTTTAGGAGGGTGCGTGTGACACGTCCCTTCCCGGTCCCGCAACTGCAGAATGTGCCTGCCTCCGTCCCGTTTCTTGTCCAACCAGGCCAGCAATTTGTTGGCTTTGTCGCCCACATCATAAACTCTGCATGCAGTCGACTCTATATGTTCTAACACCCTTCGACGGAGAAAGTCGTCATGTCTTTGCTGACAAAGGGTCAGCGCGTGTCGAGTGTCGTATGAGTTACGTTAGCCTGTTTTAACTGCAGTTCCAGCTCTACCAGTTCTTGTTTTTGTTTATGTTTATGATCGGTTATGGTCGCGATTGCCTGGCCCCTCAATACTGTCTTGTACGCCCCCCATAGTATCGTCGGTGAGGACACTGAGCCGGAGTTCTACTGGAAGTAATGCTTGGTGGCTGTTTTGAGGGATTTTTGGATCGGAGGGATTTTAAGATAACCAGGGTAAATGGGATAGAGTCGTTTGCGAGCCATGGTTGTGCAGGACAGTGTAGCGATCAAGGGGGAGTGGTCTGATATACCCCGTGGCGCAATCTGTACATCAGCAAATGTGAGTCTGCCACCCCCCAATGTGAGAAAATAGTCAATGCGAGACAGGCAGTCCTGAGTGGATGAATAGTAGGAATAGTGGCGATCAGTAGGGTGGAGCTGTCTCCAAATGTCGACCAGACCCTGTGCCTCCAAGAAGTCCCTGAATTTCGTTGGGCCAGTGGGGAGGGAGCGAGCCGGAAACCTGTCCATGTCAGTATTGGCCAGTGCATTGAAATCTCCGCCCACCAGCAGGTCCCCCTCCGGGAGTTCCAAAAGAAATTTGCCCAGGTCCGGAAGTGCCGATGAGTGTAGCGCTGGTGGGATGTACGCAGACACCACATTAATGGGCACGCCCTCCCACTGCCCACACACTGCCGCGAAGCAGCCATGATTGTCTGCTTTCGTGGAGTGATGTATGAAACGTGATGTTCTTTTCACCCAAACACCCGTCCCCCGGGACCCTGAAGTGAAGTCCAAATGTACTACCATGCGATATCCTCTCCTATCCAGAGCTTTGGTGGCTGCCCCCACTAAGTGCGATTCCTGAAGAAGGGCGATGTCACAATTCAGTCTCTTAATACATTGTAGGACCAGTCCCCTCTTCACTTATCTCCTAACCCCCGAACATTCCACGACATTACCTGTAGCGGTGGCACAGACCCCACCCCAGTGTCAGGCGTTACGGTAGTAGGCCGTGAGAGATCCGCCATTTTGTGATCATGCGTGCAAGTTGGTGTCCCATGGGGTAGAACGGAGCCATAGTGATCAAAGAATTTCCCATCCCTGTGCAATTATTCACACGTTTGTGCCATAGCAGTGTTAGAGGATCAGAGGCGACACACCCGGTGCCAGGAACACGGTCATATGTGACTACTAGCATTTTCAAAATGATGAATAGAGCCAAACAATTCAAACAAGCAAACCAACATAACCCCCCCCGTTCCCAATACCCCCACCCACCCTGCTTCCCTGCTACACGGACTCCAAACTGCCCGCCACCCCAATTTAGCAGAGTGCTTAAACCCATCCCAAAGAAAACACACAGTTACTTGCTCGTTGGGGGTGAGGAGCACTCCGGAATTAGCGACCCCTCGTACCCTCCACGGAGGCCCGAGGCCCAGTGTCCTTGGCGGTTCCAGCCGCAGTCCCAAACATCAATGTCCCATAGACGTGTTCATGGGTCCACCTCCTGATTTAGGTCAGCATCGTCCCTTACCGGTGAGCTTCTGCCACTGTTCGTACCAGCGTCCCCAACATCGTTACGGTCAGGTTGATGTGAGCCGTTCTTAGTCCGTCCAGGGCGGCGAGAGTGGGAGGCAGGGCGCCAGCCATCCAGCCAGTCTCGTGCAGTTCCAGGGTCGTCAAAAAACCAGGTTCTGTTCTCCGCCACCACCCGGAGCCTGGCCGGGAAGATCATGGAGTAAGGGAGTTCACATTTTCTAAGTTCCTTTTTGACATCCAAGAAGGTTTTTCGCCGCCTGGCCACCTCCGCCGTGTAATCCGGGAAAAACGCACCGTTGAGTTGAGGATTTTCACCGGTGGTGAGACTCGTGCCGCCTGGAGGATGACGTCCCGGTCGCGGTAATTAAACAGTCTTGCTAGGATCGGCCTAGGCGAGGCCCCTGGTTTAGGTTGACCCCCGGGAACCCTGTGTGCCCGCTCCACTGAAAAGAAGGCCGACAGGCCTTTAGGTTGAAGATGAGTTTTAATGAGGCCCTCCACATACAAATCCATCGCTCTCACACCCTCAGTCTCCGGAACGCCAAGAATGCGCACATTGTTCCACCTGCAACGACCCTCCTGATCGTCGAGTTTATCTTTAAGGAGCTTGTTTTCCGCCATGACCGCTTCCATGGCCGTCTGCATTTCCGAGACATCCTCCACCAGCGATTTCGTGACAAGCTCTAGCGAGCCTACTTTTTCGGCCATCTTGTGAAAGTCCGCTCGGATAAGGGTGATTTCGGCCGAGATAGAGCCCACCGTCGTTTGGACCTGCGAGAGTGCCTTCATAACGTCATCCAACGTCGCCTTCTTCGTCCCCGCAGGCTCACCTGGTTTTACGGGGGGATTCTTCCCATCCGCCGGAGGGGAAGCGGTTCTATCGTTTGTGAATCGGTCAATACGAGTCTGGGTTGTACCGCCTTTCACACCTTTCCCGGCCATTGTTCGGTCGCGGAGAGAATACAGTTCGTCGGTTCGGTGGGATATCAAGAGAAATCACCGTCACGGTGCGTTCCTCAGTTTAATGTGAAGAGGGCTTCCGTTGCAATAAGGGAGACGCCCCAATGGTCCCGGCAGGGCAGACTGCAGGACAAAGTTCGGATGGTTGTCTTGATAACCTACGGCCACCCTTCCTATGAACCTCCGCTGGGTATAGCAAGCAGTTTGTTTCTGGGCAGGGCCGTCACTTGATGTGGTCCTCCAACACCGACCACTTCCTGTCTGCATTAGCCGAGCGGGCTGCACTTCCGGTCGGCCTCAGTCGCCACTAGAGTGCCCGGAGGTGGGCCTGTATTCCGGTCGGATCAGCACTCGACGATAACTCCGTCATCCAATTCACGATTTCCGTCCGGGAGCCTGCCGCCAGTTCTGCCCGGTCTCGGGCGTTCGGTGCCGCCGTTGGAGGTAAGAATTAGTCACGGATTATCGTGCGGATAGATGGAGAGGCCGCTTCCCTGCCGGAGCTAGTCCTCTATGCTGCCGCCATGTTCGGCCGCCAGCCACGCCCCCCGGGGAATTCTTTTTTTAGAAACCTAAACTCGTCGTTGTTTAATAACCCCAAGCTCTTCCATGCCAGTAATTTAGTACATAGGTCATCCTGCAAGCGCTTATAATTGAGTGGGGTGCTATTGACATAACATTGAGTATCCCCTAGATGTTTGTTTGCTTCAATAAGATATTCAGAAAGGGGCACAACACAATGTTCCCTCCTTTATCCGAATTCCTTATTACGACCTTATTCTCTTTTTTCAGTTTGTCAACCAATAGACCATACTTGATTTCTTCATTTGAACGATGTCTTTTTGTTGCTTGCATTCCCCTGTTCAGTTTTTTCACTTGTGCCACTACAATTTCATTAAAAACATCTATCGAGTCCTTTATCATGATTGGCACAAATTTAGATTTGATCTTAAAGAGTGTTTCAGGTTTGGTATTGCCCAGGCTTCTTACCTCCTGTGTGGTCAATACTGGGAACGGTGTTAAGGAAATCTCACTATCCTGAGATGCGGTGTTGTTGGGTACCATTCTGGATGTATTGATGATGCTTTGAGCCACTACCAGGGTTTCAAAGTCACTTGATGTAAGCTTGGTATTCTTATTTCCTGTACCCACATTGGTGTTATTTTTCAATTTGCCCCTCGATTGCAACTTGTGAAATTTCTGGAGCTTTAATTTACGGATGAAAAGAAAGATGTCGGCTCTGGTTCTTGTATATTGGAAGTTTGATTCCGGGCAAAAAGACAAACCCAGTGACAACAGTTGCTTCTCTGCCACTGTGAGGGCTATTTCAGACAAATTTATGATGGTATTTGAGTTTGTTCTAACATCCACCATATTATCTCCTCCTCCCCTCATTGACTCTGATTTTTGTTTTTCTTTTTCCACGAACCCCGGTTCCAACCTCCTCATACTGTCACGTTTCCTTCTCGGCGGCCCTCCTCTCCCGCCTGCTCCTCGTGCGCCGTTTTTTGCCAGTTGCACTGTTGTTGCTGAGCGTAGGGTCTCCCGCCTGCTTTGCTGTATATATTCCAGCTCTTCCCCCATCGTTGGTTTTATGGCGTTGCTACTTTCCTCACCATCCTCTGAACCACTTTCCGTGTACACACTCGACCCTGAGACTAAAGAGGTCTCGGGTGCAGAGCTCGCCGACTGTTGTACTGCCACAGTGGGTTGATTGAACACCTTTCCTGCATTCTTCCTCACCACATCATATTTCCTTGAGAAGGTAAAGATCCTTCCGTTCTCATAATCCTCTTTGACCAGTCTGAATTTGTACGTTTTTCGCACTTTGATTTTATCTTCCTCTTTTTGTAAGCATTGTTCCATTTCCTCTTCATATTTATCTTTGACTCCTTGTGGGTCACTTAGCGCCTCTATTTCTCTGCGCAGCATATCAATGTTGGGCAAAATTTCTTCGCGGTCACTCTCCGCATACTTCACTAGAATCTCCACCAACCTCCTGGAGGAGTCTAGATTACATTCTGCCCATTCGGCCATTAGGCGGGGATTGAGTGTGTCGTAATTAGGGGCTATCATTAACCTAAGCCCCCGAGGTATGCGGTTAACATCCAGATAGCCACGTAATGATTTGGCCTCCCACCATTTAGCAGTTTCCCTGTGCATTAGTTTTTCAAGCGCCTTGTATTTCTCTTTTATTCCCGTTCCTCCGGCAGTGGTATCTGTCTCTTTCGCTCTTGGCTGTACTGCCTCGTCAGAGAACATTCCTGCCGCTGCATGTTCGCGGTTCTTAACTGCTGCCGCCGACATGGTAATATTGCACAGATTATTGTTTTGCCGCTTTTCGCCACTGCTTTACTTTGCACACAGATATCGGACTCTTCTTCATCCGTAGCTACTTCGGCGCACACCTCCTCACCTGGTGGTTATCTCGGGCTGCCTCGCTACAGGTTCCGTTACCGCTTGCTACAGCTTCCAAGCTCCCGCTCCTCCGAGCTTCACCTGGCTGACGAAAATGGGCGACTCCTTCTTCCTGGTCTCGGCAGGGCTTCTACCGCAGCAGGGGGCTCTGAAGGTTTCCGTTTTCCACCGCGTTTACAGCAGGGCACCTCTGTTCCGTAAAGCAGTTCACGGAACGCCAGTACCCGCAACCTTCCTTCTGTCTACAGAGCCACTTGTCGAGGTGGGGGTCTTCGTCGCTGGGGAAAGTTGTCCAGCACTATATGCTGCAAGGCTCGTCCTGCTTCACAAACTTGAAAAGACGAGGAAGACACAGGTTCAGTGCAATTTTAAATATTTATTCTTATGCTTGCCATATCGTCACAACGCGTTTCGGCAGATCCCTGCCTTGATCACATGACAACAGTGTTGTGAGATACATCTCATTTTAAAGTGACAGTGCTATAACAGGCATAAAGAAAATACTTTGAGTATTTCTTCAGTAAACATTATTGTAAAATACATAATCCAAGTTTTTTAAAAAAAATGATTAAAAAACATGACCATGTCATGAGTTTTGTAATATGTGACGTCATCAGCAGTGCATTGTAGGCGCGCAAGTTATAGTGAGTCCAACTAACTATAACGTCGGAATTTAAATGGTTTTATGTCAGTAAAATTTCCAGCTAACTATAACATGTGTCAAACCTATGGTTTTTTCAGTGAATTTCATAGGTTTTTTAAATGCTAATTCCTAACTATAACTGGTGTGAAACCTATGGTTTTTTCAGTGAATATATATATATATGTATATCCAACAGCTGCAGTCTCTCAACACGCCGATTTCCACGACAGAGAAAACCACGCAAGTCCAACGTTTCTTTTGGCACGAAGTTTATTTAGGTAAGAGTTTCCAAAATCTGACGCGTTTCGGGCATCCGCCCTTGCTCACAGACAGTCAGTAAATGAAATATCCATCACTTAAATAGTACTTGTTCCACAGTTTTTTACACATAAGCATTTTCTTCTTTCATTACAACCACGTGTAAATGGAAAGTGAGGACACACTACTCAGTAAAAACCATATTGAGTACCTCTTCCAAACATTTCAAAGTGTATGGTGCAAAGACAGAATAAAAATCAGTATTGTTTAAATTCTGATGTGTAATAAATAGAGCAAATAAATATACTTTGAAAATGTTAAAACAATGTATAAAAATAGAGACCATTTACATATAATAGCATAAAATGCATATAACCAAATAACCTTGTACTTAGAATATTAATTGTGGTCCATATTCATTGTTACCTGTGCAAAATAAGCATGTTAACCAGATGTACAAATAACACGCCATATTGTAGTGTGCAAAGCGTCGCTCAAAAAGTGCCATTAGAGGACAATTTTGTGCAAAAAATGCTTACCAAATAAGTGCAAACATCGCAATGTGTAAACAATTAGATGAAATGAAGGTCTATATTTGCGTTTACATAGACCTAGGCTTTGTCCCTCCCTCCCATGGCCAAAGACATCGATGCCACTGAAGAAGCCTATTCTAACTGGTTACGTCAGGCAGCTGACGTCTACGCTCCTTGCATAAACTTTCCCAGCTCCCGCCCTAATGACGCACATAAGTGGTTTACTCCAGATTTGAAGATTCTAAAATTGGAAGTGCGTCAAAAAGAGAGGAAGTGGAGAATTGGGTATTTAACACAAGATAAAGTCAATTATTGCAAGGCCCGTAAAGATTACCAAAAACTTGTTCTAAAACAAAAAACTGACTATTTTTCTGAAAAAATACTGAACTCTCAAAATAAGACGAAAGATCTGTTCAATATTGTGAATGATCTTAGCAGTAGTGATAGAACCGCTCCATCGGTCACCCCCACCCAGGATCTCTGTAACTCACTGAATGCTTTTTTCTTCAACAAAATTCGCACTATAAAACAGAGTATCTTAAATTCCCTACCTCCCCCTCCTCTGGATGATGCTTACTATAATCCTCATACATTAGAAACCTTCCCCCCTATTGATGAAAAGATTTTGTCTGACCTTTTCGCAAGGGTTAAATCTGGCTTTTGTGTACGCTTACAAGATATCTTGCATATCGAATAAAAGCTTCAAAAAAAATAAAAAATAAATCTGGCTCACCTGATGATACCTGCCCTCCGCACATACTGAGAGAGGTGGCGACAGCCATTCCTGAGGGCGTGCTCCCTCTGCTAAATGGATCACTTTCACAGGGTAAAGTCCCTAGCTGCCTTAAGAAGGCCTTGCTCATCCCTCTGATCAAGAAAGTGGGAGCAGATCCGCTTGATCTATAGGCCTATATCATTGCTACCTTATACATCTAAATTACTGGAAGCCTACGTCTGTGCAAATGTGTCTAATTTCACAGAACAAACGGAATATCTTGAACCCAATCAGGCAGGCTTCCGTTCGTGTCATTCAACGGAAGCTGTAATATTGGCGGTACAAAATACTTTAAGGCGGAATGCTGATAAAGGCATCCACCAGGCCCTGGTACTTCTCGATGTTTCTGCAGCATTCGACACGGTTGACTATTCCATTCTGATCAACCGTGTCGAACAATCGGGCCTTAGGGGGCCCGCTTTGAGCTGGATTAGTTCCTTTATCACAGGCCGCACGCAATCAGTAAGATTGGGCCCTTTTACAGCTCCCACTATTTCCACCACATGTGGAGTACCCCAAGGCTCATCTTTATCACCTTTACTTTTTAATTTGTACCTTCGCCCACTACTGTACTCCCTAAGGAATGCTAAAGTTACCATCTATAACTAAGAGGGGTGGGGCCGCACACTACTCACACACCGGCGGAAGTTGCCCCTAAGGACTCTGGTCATTGTAGTAGAGTGTTCGCGATGCATCATCTTTCGATCTTGCTATCTTCGCTGTCTTCGCCATCCCTGGACACGTGTTTCGGGTTATCAACCCTCGTCAGCAGGGATAGGCAGTGTTCTGGGGTCGCCGATGGCTGCCAATATCTGCCAGGTATAGTACCACTCCGGCGCGTAGGTGCGGGATCCCAGGCTCGTCAGCCCGCTGCTCAAGGGAGCTTTAAGCTACAAAGAGGGGTGGGGTCGCACACTACTCACACACCGGCGGAAGTTGCCCCTAAGGACTCTGGTCATTGTAGTAGAGTGTTCGCGATGCATCATCTTTCGATCTTGCTATCTTCGCTGTCTTTGCCATCCCTGGACACGTGTTTCGGGTTATCAACCCTCGTCAGTAGGGATAGGCAGTGTTCTGGGGTCGCCGATGGCTGCCAATATCTGCCAGGTATAGTACCACTCCGGCGCGTAGGTGCGGGATCCCAGGCTCGTCAGCCCGCTGCTCAAGGGAGCTTTAAGTTTCAAAGAGGGGTGGGGTCGCACACTACTCACACACCGGCGGAAGTTGCCCCTAAGGACTCTGGTCATTGTAGTAGAGTGTTCGCTGTGAGAAGTTGGCCCGATATGCAGCGTTCGCTGTCGGGTGTCGTCACAGAAGGGCACAAGCCAGCGGCTAGTGACCGGACAACGTGCTGAGCAGCGAGCAGAAGGGCCCCACGCAGATCGTGGAGATGCTGGGAGACTGCACTTCGGTGCTGGAGCGGCTCAGGGTCGGGGCTTCTCGGACCCCAGAGCACTCACCAGAGAATTACTTCGATGGTCGTGCTGATTAAGAAAGCGTGCAGGTTTTGATGATGGCCGGTCCCTCGAGGTCTCGTCGCACCCACAGATCACAGCTGAGCTGATGACGTGGGTAGAGGTCAGAGGTGCCAGGGAAGCCGGTTCTCGTCGAGCTGGGCCGTCGGATTCCTGAGGAAGGACTTACAGCAAACCGCAGAGTTCTTAGATGGTGCCCGCTGATGCAGGGTGACTACTCCTTAGTCACAAGGGAGAAATCTTGAGAAGAGTCTCGAATGTCCTTTCGTAGAAAGTAGTTCTTGATTCAAAGATGATCTAAATTGGAAGGGTCCCCGCTCCGGCCTTTATCCTAAAGGAAGGGGTGGGTACATGACTAGGTCCTGCCCTAAGGGTGGGACCAGGAAGGGGGCTAGTTACACCCCTCTCCCCTGCTGGACTTTCCCCAGGCCAGGGCTGGCGCCCCTGGAACTGGTTCTGACCGGCAGATGCATAGTGAGCACCGGGGTGCCACTCCGCAGTCACCTTCTCGCAAAAGCCCTACCTACCCAGAATACACAAACCCCGTCTGGGACGGTGCGAACACCGCCCTCGACAGGAAACCCTTTGTCCAAGCGCTCCTCGCTGGAAGGACTCCCAGCAGCAGGAGGTCAGACTCGTGTCTGTGGTGGCAGCATCCATTTTGTGGAGCTGAGGCTTTAGTTAACTTTAACCGGGGTTCACAGTTACGTACATGTCGTGTCCCTCTAGAAGGGCGGAATGCTAACCTCGTCGCCAGAATTGGTGAGGGGGCAGTATCCCGATTCGTATGACACCTTACTCGACATGTCTGGATAACGCGGTACCGAAGTTACCGATATGGTACGCGTTATCATGGAACAGCCATTGGGTCTTGGTTCCGCAAGCTGCAACCGGGCTCGGCTCGGGCCAGAACCCAGTTCACGCGAGTCCACGCACTCTGCCTTCAGGATTGTCAAGGCCTGCTATAGGAGTGACTGATAGGAACTCGGGTGTCCATTGTACGGTTAGATATAGGACTACTATACCTAAAGCAAAGGGTGATTACACGACTTTGCCCCAGCTGTCATGCAGCCAGTTGTGTCAAATTTAGGAGGCCAGCCAGGGGTGGCATAATACATGCTGCAGCCCCTGGCGGCCCTGGGTACACCCATGCCCTGCGTTACGGGGTCTGATAAGGTGGCCCAGTACCAATTGGTAAATGTACCTAGGGTACATGTTGTAATTTAGAAAGAGAACAGCCAGGCTGTGGGTCTGTTTGGCAGGCCCACAGCCAGAGAAAGTCGTAAACCAGTGAAACAAAAGCAAAAAATCTGGGTGATCATAGGATTGCAGACCCTACTCTCCTACATGACCCCCCCCCCCAAACGTTGGGACAATAAGCTAACCTTGACCAGGTGAGTCTTCTTGTTCTAAGTGGAAATATCTGGAGAGCCCATCGGCATTGCCATGATCAGTACCAGGTCTATGTTCCACTGTAAAGTCCATCCCCTGTAGGGAAATGGACCACCTTAGCAGTTTGGGGTTTTCACCCTTCATCTGATTTAGCCACAAGAGGGGCTTGTGGTCGGTCTGAATCTTGAAGTGAGTGCCAAACAAGTATGGCCTCAGCTTCTTCAGGGCCCAAACCACAGCAAAGGCCTCCCTCTCAATAGCTGACCAATTCTTCTCTCTAGGGGTCAGCCTTCTGCTTATAAAAGCAATGGGCTGGTCTTGACCATCAAAATTCAGTTGAGAAAGAACAGCTCCCACACCCAACTCAGAAGCATCTGTTTGGACAATGAATGGTTTGGAGTAGTCCGGACTCTTAAGGATAGGCGCTGTGCACATGGCCTGCTTTAGGTCATTGAATGCTTTTTGACAGTCTGCTGTCCACTGAACCTTTTTTGGCATTTTCTTACTTGTCAGTTCATTTAATGGTGTCACGATGGAACCATAGTTTCTGACAAACTTTCGGTAGTATCCAGTCAGGCCCAAGAAAGCTCGAACCTGAGTCTGGGTGGTTGGAGGAGCCCAGTCCCTGATTGACTGTATTTTGCTCTCCAGTGGCTGAACCTGGCCTCCACCTACAAGGTGGCCCAGGTATACCACCTGTGTCTGCCCTATCTGGCACTTGGTGGCCTTGATAGTGAGGCCTGCTGCTTGCAGAGCCTCTAACACTTTCCGCCGGTGGACCAGGTGATCCTCCCAGGTGGAGCTAAAGACAGCAATATCATCTAGATACGCTGCACAGAAGTCATCCAGCCCAGTAAGGACTTGATTCACCAACCTTTGGAAGGTGGCAGGTGCATTTTTCAGACCAAAGGGCATCACCACGAACTGATAATGCCCACCAGGGGTAGAAAATGCGGTCTTGGGCTTGGCGTCCTCAGCTAACCTGATTTGCCAATACCCAGCTGTCAGGTCAAACGTACTTAAGTAGTTGGCCGAAGCCAATCTATCGATAAGCTCGTCTGCCCTTGGTATTGGGTGGGCGTCAGTCTTAGTGACTGCATTGAGACCCCTGTAGTCTACGCAGAACCTCATCTCTTTCTTACCGCCCGGGGTGTGAGGTTTCGGCACTAGAACTACGGGACTAGCCCAAGGGCTATCCGAGGGTTCAATGACTCCCAGCTCCAACATTTTCTGCACTTCACTCTTGATGCAGTCTCTAACGTGATCAGGCTGCCGGTAGATTTTACTCTTGAAGGGCAAGCTGTCACCAGTGTCAACCTCATGGGTGCACCAATCGGTCTGACTGGGTGTTAGAGAGAACATATGTCTGAAAGACTGAAGAACCTGTTTACAGTCTTTCTGTTAATGTTATGTTAAAATGGGACTTTTATAGCGCAACGGCTACTCCAAAGGAGTGTCCCGGCGCTTTGAGCTCCAGACCATAGAAAAGAGCTGGAAAACATAACAATAACAGAACAGGGGCCTAAAGGAGGGGACAGATTATCCAGCAAACAGCCAGGTTTTCAAGTCTTTCCTGAAGACAAGCAGATTTGCGGTGTTTCGCAGGGACACCGGTAGCGAATTCCATAGCTGAGGAGCAAGGAAACTAAAGGACCGGCCGCCTAGCCGAGCCCTTTTGATGCGTGGCACCCGAGCCAAAGCCAAGGCTTCTGACCTGAGGGATCGTGCAGGTCGATAGAAGTCCAGCCTCCTCTGGAGATACTTGGCGCCCTTGCCATGCAAGGCCTTATGGGCAAGGGTCATGGCCTTGAACAGTATCCTCTTCCGCACCGGAAGCCAGTGAAGGGATACAAGGAGATTAGAGGCGCTAGTGCGGCGATGAAGGCCAAAAATAGCACGCGCAGCAGCGTTCTGGGTGACCTGCAGACGTTGGAGGAGATATTCAGGCAAGCCCAGATATAGGACATTGGCATAGTCCAATCTGGACCCTATGAGGGCCTGAACAGTGATCCTCCGATGTTGCTCCGAGAGAAGGGGAAAGAACTTGCGCAACATTCTGAGAATCCCAAAGCATGTTCCAGTAAGAGTGGAGACCTGGGATTTGAGCGAGAGCTCGTTGTCAATTTTAACTCCCAGGTTCTTAGCCCACTTAGAAGACTGTGTGGGAGGGAACATGTCGGCAGGCCACCATCCCTGCCAATCTGGTTCTGATGGGCATCCAAAGAATAGTATTTCAGATTTGTCCGAGTTGCACTTAAGGCTGTTGTGTGAAAACCAGCTAAAAACAGCCCCAAGGCACTCACGGATCCTTTCTCCATCGAACTCTTCGCTCTTGCGACAGGTGAAAAGGAGCTGAGTGTCGTCAGCATAAGAGACGATCCGGGCCCCATAGGACTCTGCCAATGTCGCCAGAGGGGTCATAAGGATGTTAAATAGAGTGGGGCTCAAAATAGAGCCCTGAGGCACTCCGACTCCCAATGGCGGCATCTCGGCGGATCCGGGTGGGACCCAGACCGTCTGGCGGCGGTTGGCCAGAAAGGAAGAAAACCAGTTGAGCACCGTCCCCCCTAGCCCGATGTCACGGATCCTGGTGAGGAGATCCTCATGGGGGACCGTGTCAAACGCCGCCGACAGGTCTAGCATAACTAACATCACCCTGCCTCCCGTGTCCAGCACCTCTTTAACGATCTCCGAGACTTCCAAGAGCGCCGTCTCGGTGCTTAAGTTGGAGCGAAAGCCCGATTGGGATTCATGAAGTAAATCATTAGACTCCAGGAAGTTGGAAAGCACGCTGTGCACGTGTTTCTCCAAGATCTTAGTCAGTGCTGGAAGGAGCGAGATCGGCCTATAATTGGAGGGTGCCTCTGGGTCAAGGTTGGGCTTCTTAATCAGGGGGATGACCATGGCTTGCTTCCAGGTCTGGGGCAAAAAGCCCTCGCTCAAGGATAAATTGAGGATGGGATTGGTTATGGGGTTGATGGCATCTGCCATTTTTGCTAGAAATTTTGCTGGGCACGGATCTAACGGTGAGCCCGACTTAAGGTTCCTCATCAAGGCTAAAGATGTGGCAACCGAAAGGGGAGGAAAATCAAGCAAAGCTGGGCCTGAGGGAGACAGAGAAGCTGTCTCAATCGGCACCACAGACACATCATCTGGGGCTCTCAACGGGAAAGAAACCTGGATTTGCCTAATTTTGGTGGTAAAAAAGTTGGCAATAGTGTTGGCCCAGGTCTCCGCTGGAGCACCCTGAGTAGAGATGGATCGGGGGCTAGTGAATTCACGCACAATAGAGAAAATCTCCTTACAAGAGTTGGCAGCGTCGTCAATCCTTTTGGCGAAATAACATTTCTTGCTCTGAAGGACTAGATCATGGTATGACTTCATCATGGTTCTATACCGTTGTTTGGCCTCAGGCTCATACTGGGCTCTCCAAGCCCGCTCCGCAATTTTACATTGCCTACGGGCATGGGCTAGTTCCTCCGTGAACCAGGGGGCAGAGACCCGTCGAGCCCGTTGATGTTCGGAGAGGCTGCCACAAAAGACAACACCATCTACCGATCCATCGTCAGGATTCTGAGTGAGCAGGTCTGGGAGAGGGTCACTCTCCTCCTCCTGCCCCTCATCTAGGGCCATGAGCAAACTCATGTCCTTCCTGTCGACATATGCCTTGAGCCTGTTGACATGAAGCACCCTGTGGGGGCTCCGGGGAGTTCCCAGGTCGACCAGGTAGGTGACCTCTCCCTTTTTCTCCAGGATGGTGTAGGGCCCGGACCATTTGTCCTTGAGTGCTGCTGGGGCCACTGGCTCCAACACCCACACCTTCTGTCCGGGCTGGTAAACAGTCAAGACAGCCTTTTGGTCATGCCAAGCTTTTTGGAGTTCTTGGCTGGCCTTAAGGTTTTCAGACGCCTTCTCCATGTATTCAGCCATCCGCGAGCGGAGGCCAAGCACATAGTCCACTATGTTGGTTGCAGGCTTTTTGAGAGGTCTCTCCCATCCTTCCTTCACCAAACACAGGGGTCCTCTTACAGGATGCCCGTACAAAAGTTCAAAAGGGCTGTAGCCAACCCCCTTCTGTGGGACTTCTCTGTAAGCGAATAAAAGGCAGGGGATCAGGACGTCCCATCTACGCCGAAGCTTTTCAGGTAGTCCATGAATCATCCCTTTCAGGGTCCTGTTGAATCTCTCAACAAGCCCATTGCATTGTGGATGATAGGGTGTAGTGAACTTGTAGTTGACACCACATTCCTTCCACATAGCAGTTAAGTAGCTCGACATAAAGTTTGCACCTCTGTCGGAGACGACCTCCTTAGGGAAGCCCACTCTGGAGAATACTCCAACAAGGGCTCTTGCCACAACAGGTGCTGTAGTGGTCCTAAGGGGAATAGCTTCAGGATACCTGGTGGCATGATCCACTACCACCAGTATAAGCTTGTGCCCTGATGCTGTTGGTGGTTCCATGGGACCGACGATGTCAATCCCCACCCGTTCAAAGGGCACCCCCACCACAGGCATTGGTATAAGGGGGGCCTTTGTCGTGCCACCTGACTTACCACTGGCTTGGCAAGTGACACAGGAGCGGCAAAACTCCTTGGTATCTTCGTTCATATGAGGCCAGTGAAAGTGTGAGACAAGCCTGTCCCATGTCTTTGTCTGGCCTAAGTGACCTGCTAAGGGAATCTCGTGGGCCAAGGTAAGTAGGAAACCTCGCTGAGACAAGGGTACAACCAGCCTCCTGGTCATGCCAGGCTTGGGGTCTCTTGACTCAGTGTACAGGAGTCCATCTTCCCAGTATACCTTGTGGGTACCTGTGGCGTTCCCAGCAGCCTCAGCAGCAGCCTGCTGTCTGAGGGGTTCAAGAGAAGGGCAGTCTAACTGGTCCTTCCCCAGGTCTTCCCTTGAGGGTCCTCCTGAACCCAAGAATTCAACTTGATCAAGTTCGAATTCCCTAGGCTCAGTTTCCCTCAATTCCTGTAGGTCAGCCTCCTCTGAGACTTGATCCACGACCTGGGGCAAGGGGGAAGGCACAGCCTTAACCCTACTGCTCTTTTTCTTGGGAGGTGTCTGGTCCGTTGTTCCAGGATCCAGCACCTGTTCAGTGGGGCATTTCCTGACCTGTGACCTGGTCACAGCGAACACATGCGCTGGCAAGCCTAACATTTCCATGTGAGTCCGGTGCTCCACTTCTGACCATTGTGATGACTCCAAATCATTGCCCAACAAACAATCCACTGGGAGGTCCGAACTAACTACAACCTTCTTTTGGCCAGTTACCCCTCCCCAGGAGAAAGCTACAATTGCCATACTGTGATTGGTAGTGACATTGCTTGCATTGGTCACCAGGAATTCTGTACCTGGCATGATCTGTCCAGGGTCCACAAAGTTAGGTGTCACCATGGTGACACTGGCACAAGTGTCCCTATAGGCCTGAGCCATTTTTCCATTTATGAAAGGTGTCTGTCTGTATTTGCCCAAAGTATTGGGACTTACGTCAGAGGACATATCCATATCCCCTGTACTGACAAGGACAGCCTGAGTGAGTGTACCAACTAAGTTGTCACGCCCCTCAGAACCCAGGGTTAACCCTACTAAACCCTTGGGAGGTGCACTACCACTGCTGACTGTACTAGGGGGCACAGGTGCCTTAGGGGCTGCAGTGGCAGGAGTCTGCCCTCCTCCTTTCTTGGTGCACTCACTAAACCAGTGAGACTTACTTTTGCAGTATTGGCACCATCTTTTAGATTGGCCTTCTTTCTTCTTTTGGGGAGCCTGACCCCCACCCTCTTTGGGTTGTTGGGGACCTGTCGAAGACTTCTGGTCATTTTGTTCCCCCTTAGAATCTTTACCCTTCTGGTCTGCTTTCTTCTGACCACCTTGATTCTGGCCCTGGTTCTGTTTAACTCTTGTTCGAACCCATCTGTCTGCCTTCTTTCCCAATTCTTGGGGAGAGGTCAGATCCGAGTCGACAAGATGCTGTTGCAACAAATGGTTCTGACAATTGTTTAAAATTTGTTCTCTCATCATCAAATTATACAATCCTTTGTAATCAGTAACCTTACTGCCCAGCAACCAGCCCTCAAAAGCCTTAGTGGCACAATCGACAAAGTCAGACCAATCTTGAGACTGCGTTTTCTGGGTATCCCTGAACAGCACCCTGTACTGCTCAGTGGTTAGGCCAAACCCTTCAACCAGTGTATTCTTCAAGACGTGGTAATTATTAGCATCCTCTACCCTTGTGGTGAGGAGCTTGTCTCTACCTTTACCTTCAAAGGAGAGCCACAAGATATCTGCCCACTGACTCTGGGGAACACCTTGCACAGTGCAGGCCCTCTCCAAAGCAGTAATCCATTTGTGGATGTCGTCCCCTTGTTTAAAGGGGGGCACTATCTTTCCAAGGTGTTTTGTATCAAAACTCCTTTCCCTATTGCTAGGTACAATGCTGCCACCAGTGGGGACTTCCCCACTTAACTGTTGCTCTCGAGCAAAGGCAAGCCTTTCTTTGGCCAGGGCAAGTTCTTCCCTTTCAATCCTCAGATTAGCTGCCCTTTCCTTAGCTTCGTACACTCTCCTCTGAGGGGACGTCATCCCTCTTTGAGAAGAGTTGTGAGAGCCATTGGTTTGAAGGGATTTGCCAGAGCCTCTTGACAGAGATCTGGCTCGTCCATTCCCAATGTTAAGCTGACCTGACAGTAGCCCTGGGGGTCCCCCAGTACCGCTATCATGTTTGCTTAAGTTGGACCTGGTTAGTCTACCGACTTCTACCTGTCCCTTATCTGCCTCATCCCCAGAGAGATCCTCATCCTCATCTTCCTCCACATTCTCATTCTCGGCTGCGAGGAGGATTAGGTCAGGGTCATCTCTGGTTCCCTCGGGGGGAGGCATGTCTCCTTCTGGATTAGAAGGGCTAAGAGGTTTCTCAGCCTTTCTGGCATCATAAGTCTTTAGGAGACCAATCAGAAAGGAGGTGGTGGGGTTAGCCCCTTGCTTAATCTTCCTAGAGTTACATACTTGTCGTAACTCGCGGAAGCTAAGCACAGTATATCTTGAAGGGATGACCTGTGGAGGGTCAACTGACACAAGGGGAGACTCAGAGTTTCCTCCTTTGTCCGACATACTGTTTCTAGTGTGGTGTAAGTGATGCACCTACCTACACTATGTGTTTACCTACTGATCCCTTGCTAAGAGTTGCAGCCAAGGTGTGCTAGGCCTTGAGGAGCTGCAACAGCTGGTTCAGTAGAACTCAGAGTATTCTAAGCTTAGTTATATGTACTAATAGTACTTATGTGATCTTTCAACAAGATATTCTTAGGATATGTGTGGTAAAACAACAGCAAGCTCAAATCCCACCGCTGCCACCAATGTGAGAAGTTGGCCCGATATGCAGCGTTCGCTATTCTAGCGACCGCTATGTATCGTTCCAAGCGACCCTTATGATGATTGGTTGTAAGTCAACCTATAGACCAGCTATCCTAGTAGCGTGGATACGAGCAGTCTAAGGCTAAAGACTCGAGAGGGCGTGTTAAGCCAGCTGTTTACCACACATGTACCCCTTGAACACAAAGTGAAAGGACACCACACAAGTGTTATGAAAATAAACAGGATATTTATTAAGATTCACAACAGCCCTGTACTCTTTATGAGGACAGGGTACTAAGCACAAACCAAATCTCTTAGGAAAATACTTCAAGTGCACAATTAACACAAGTGTCCGAGGACACGGAAAGTTTAGTGGTCTCGGGCGGACCCGATAAGGCAAGTCGGAAGCGAGGGACTCAGGACCCTAGAGTAAAGAGGCTATGCAGGCACCGAAATGCCGAGTTACCTAGCCACGAGGGCTGCGGCTGCACAAGTCTTACAGGCGTCGGGGTCTTCGCTGACGAGCCAGGAGCCGGAAGGAAAAGGAGTTGCTGGCCGGCGACCAGTGATGAATAGTTCGTAGAGATCCAAGCCTGGATCAGAGATCGTTGACACCTGAAAGCAGAGGGGACCAAGTTCGTACTACTAGCCAGTAGTCAGAGGGTACCAGGAGGGGCACCGGTTGGCCGTCACCTCGACTAGGTGAGTGGGCGACGCTAGGTTCTGCAGTCTCACGGACCAGGAGGCGTTGTCGGCGACCAAGGTGGAGGTGCGAGCTGTCCCACGAAGGATGATGCTGTCGGCGTCGCTGGGCCCAGGATTGGGGCAACAAGCCTTGGCAGATTTCAGGACCACGTGGTGGGCCTAAAATGGCGTCTTGAGTGGACCAGGAGGGTCCGGGGTGCTTCTCTCAAAGATGGAAGCAAAGGCCAGTCTGGAGCAACCAGACCAGCAGCGTTGGTTTGTCGGATGTCGTCACAGAAGGGCACAAGCCAGCGGCTAGTGACCGGACAACGTGCTGAGCAGCGAGCAGAAGGGCCCCACGCAGATCGTGGAGATGCTGGGAGACTGCACTTCGGTGCTGGAGCGGCTCAGGGTCGGGGCTTCTCGGACCCCAGAGCACTCACCAGAGAATTACTTCGATGGTCGTGCTGATTAAGAAAGCGTGCAGGTTTTGATGATGGCCGGTCCCTCGAGGTCTCGTCGCACCCACAGATCACAGCTGAGCTGATGACGTGGGTAGAAGTCAGAGGTGCCAGGGAAGCCGGTTCTCGTCGAGCTGGGCCGTCAGATTCCTGAGGAAGGACTTACAGCAAACCGCAGAGTTCTTAGATGGTGCCCGCTGATGCAGGGTGACTACTCCTTAGTCACAAGGGAGATCATCTTTGAATCAAGAACTACTTTCTACGAAAGGACATTCGAGACTCTTCTCAAGATTTCTCCCTTGTGACTAAGGAGTAGTTTGCGGAATGGTTACCTGTTCCTTGCCACGAGCATGCTGTTAATAAACCAGTGTTTTCTCAAGAATCTTCCTGGTGGTCCCTTCACTTTTTGGGAACTGGTAGTGATGGATGTTAGCGGCCGCCCTGGTCGCGAAGGTGACCCCCCAGCTTCTGGATTCGAGTCAGCTCAACCCGGATGTCGGACGTCATCGGATGGGAGACGTGTGAGCACAATTCCAGTAAGTGCTCACGCGGACACTTTTGACAGCGATAAAGCAGCGTGGCATGAAGCAAGTCACCCCCTCTACCCACTTGGGACAAACATTTGTGCCATAACAATTGAACCCTGCACCCACTTGGGATTTATAGTGCAAAAAACTACAACACCCACAATGCCGCAGGAGCGGTCGCGTCCCCGCCCAGGGGCGTGGTGGGCAGCAAGCAACTTAACCAGCAGGTTCACCTGACAAGCACTTTTAGCCACAGAAGAAGGGAGTTGGTTCCTCCCAAAACGCGTCTGGCTGCCACAACTTTGCGGAATGGTTACCTGTTCCTTGCCACGAGCATGCTGTTAATAAACCAGTGTTTTCTCAAGAATCTTCCTGGTGGTCCCTTCACTTTTTGGGAACTGGTAGTGATGGATGTTAGCGGCCGCCCTGGTCGCGAAGGTGACCCCCCAGCTTCTGGATTCGAGTCAGCTCCACCCGGATGTCTGACGTCATCGGATGGGAGACGTGTGAGCACAATTCCAGTAAGTGCTCACGCGGACACTTTTGACAGCGATAAAGCAGCGTGGCATGAAGCAAGTCACCCCCTCTACCCACTTGGGACAAACATTTGTGCCATAACAATTGAACCCTGCACCCACTTGGGATTTATAGTGCAAAAAACTACAACACCCACAATGCCGCAGGAGCGGTCACGTCCCCGCCCAGGGGCGTGGTGGGCAGCAAGCAACTTAACCAGCAGGTTCACCTGACAAGCACTTTTAGCCACAGAAGAAGGGAGTTGGTTCCTCCCAAAACGCGTCTGGCTGCCACAACTTTGCGGAATGGTTACCTGTTCCTTGCCACGAGCATGCTGTTAATAAACCAGTGTTTTCTCAAGAATCTTCCTGGTGGTCCCTTCACTTTTTGGGAACTGGTAGTGATGGATGTTAGCGGCCGCCCTGGTCGCGAAGGTGACCCCCCAGCTTCTGGATTCGAGTCAGCTCCACCCGGATGTCTGACGTCATCGGATGGGAGACGTGTGAGCACAATTCCAGTAAGTGCTCACGCGGACACTTTTGACAGCGATAAAGCAGCGTGGCATGAAGCAAGTCACCCCCTCTACCCACTTGGGACAAACATTTGTGCCATAACAATTGAACCCTGCACCCACTTGGGATTTATAGTGCAAAAAACTACAACACCCACAATGCCTCAGGAGCGGTCGCGTCCCCGCCCAGGGGCGTGGTGGGCAGCAAGCAACTTAACCAGCAGGTTCACCTGACAAGCACTTTTAGCCACAGAAGAAGGGAGTTGGTTCCTCCCGAAACGCGTCTGGCTGCCACAACTTTGCGGAATGGTTACCTGTTCCTTGCCACGAGCATGCTGTTAATAAACCAGTGTTTTCTCAAGAATCTTCCTGGTGGTCCCTTCACTTTTTGGGAACTGGTAGTGATGGATATATATATATATATATATGAAGAACCACTTCCCTCGGAAAGAAAAGCGCGAAGGTCAGAGGGGAGTCTTTTGGAAGCCCTTTATTCCACGAATACATCAGCTGGTAGCGGCAAATGCATTTCTGCATAACAATGCCTTCCTCAGTGCCCAAGCTAGAAAACAAAAGTCTTGCAATGGCTTCAGCATTACTGCTTCGCTGTGTGCTGCGGTCGACACTGGACTCCTCCCCTAACAAATAGGCTCACCTGTTGGAGGTCACGTGAAGGTAGGAGAACTCCAACTCCCAGCATTCACCATGATCGTGTTGCTGGGCCGGTGGTGTGGGAGGCAGGAACAAATGTAAAAATCTGTTCCAATGTCAGTTGTAGTAATGCTGGTGAGACTCCTAAAATGCATCTGCTTTACCCATCCCGATAACCCAGAAGACAAGCTGCAAAACAGATTTTGTGGTATATGTGCTGGAGTGTGTGTGTGGCCTGCGATATGTGGGCAGCACGAAGTTGCAGGTCCACAAACGCATACTCCAGCACATGCGCGCAGTAGTTAATAGGGATGAGTCCTATCCGGTTGCGAGGCATATCAACTCATGTCACAACAATGACATGAGTTGTTTGACGTACTATGCCATCGACACATTACTGCCACTACGCATGGGAGGTGACAGGAAGGACCAGTTGAGGACATTGGAAACACAGTATATTCTCGAACTTAATACCAAGACTCCAAATGGGCTCAACATGGGGGAAGATATGTATACTTGCCTGGGATGAGCTCTATCATTGAGAACGGTGTACCCGCGAATTAATTACGGGACCTCATATCATCTGGGGGAGTAGTAACTGTTACTGAGTCACAAATTTTCTTTGAACATGAAACCGAGTTCTTTTAAAGGGTAAAAGGGAGAAATGATAACATCACTAAGGAAGGCCCTTTAGATTACTTTTTAACAACATAAAAATGTATGTATATCACGTAGAAGGGTACACATTTGGGTTTGGTTCTTTTTTCTTCTTTTTTGTTTGTATTCATTATGATTTGAATGCATAGCACCAGTTGACCTAAAGTAAGGGGCAGTTGGGACATGACAATTCTAGGTGGCGCATTAGTGCCGATAGTGGCAACACCAATAGTGCCAAATCAAACAATGTTGCCCACTGGGGCTATATTAAGGATGCCAAACTGCCAATATGACATGTTTAAAGCTGCTAATTGTTGCCCACTTTGCACTAAATTAGAATGCCATGTTGCACTGAATATCTTGCGATTTTGCACACTTCTGTACTAAGAGTGTAATAGGAATGTTTTTAACAAAAAGTATTTATACTTATTTATACATTTTGTACATCAGATTTTATATATATGTGTTTTACCGAAATAATTATGCATTTTTATATTTGCGGAAATTTGCACATACTATATGAAACATTCAAAATGTCAAGCTAGAAATAATCGTGGCATCTTAAATGAGTGGCAATGTATTGACATATGATTGCACTATAGCGGATCAAGAGGAATGAAAAAAGATAAAATGACAGGCTTTTTTCTATGTCCTTAGGCCCAGGGTCAGGTGACTAGCACTTGCACTGTATAATAGGGTTTTTCACTAACGTCATGTGATCAAGGGCTCAAGGGCCCGAAACACGTCATGGCGGCAATTGTGTTGTACACGGAATAAACTAACGCAAAGTACCTGATTGGGTCCGTGTCTGTTTGTTACCGACGGAAAACTGGGGGAGTGAAACAGAGTTCTTCATATATATATATATATATTCACTGAAAAAACCATAGGTTTCACACCAGTTATAGTTAGCTGGAAATTTTACTGATATAAAACCATTGAAATTCCCACGTTATAGTTAGATGGACTCACTATAACTTGCGCGTGCAATGCACTGCTGATGATGTCACATACTACATCACTCATGACATGGTCAGTGACATCACTCATGACATCACTGATGACACCATCCAGTGAATGTGTGTCTTTCTGAAAAATAAATATATTTTATATATGTATATGTAAAAGTTGATGGAAGAATAAATGTTTAAATAAGTGTCTAAATGGATGGTTTTTAAAAATTGATTGGTTAACTGGCATAATAAGACATCATCAGCAGTGCATTGCACGCGCAAGTTATAGTGAGTCCATCTAACTATAACGTGGGAATTTCAATGGTTTTATATCAGTAAAATTTCCAGCTAACTATAACTGGTGTGAAACCTATGGTTTTTTCAGTGAATTTAATAGGTTTTTTAAATGCTAATTCCTAACTATAACTGGTGTGAAACCTATGGTTTTTTCAGTGAATTTCATAGGTTTTTTAAATGCTAATTCCTTTGTATATCGAGTTTCTAACCTTTTTTTTTTTTTTACAATTTGCTGTTTTTTTTTAAAGTATTCATGTTTTTTTTATATAATTTTTTTCTTTTGCGCTCTGGGTGCGCGCTCCGGGAAGCTTTCAGCAAAGCTCTCCGGTAAGCTTTTCCGTGAGCTCATCTGAAAGCGCACCCAGAGCGCAACTGTCGTTCGTGAAAAAAAATATGAATGAAAAGTTAATAATAATGCAAAACATTTCGTACCATACAAATAAAATTAGTTTTTTTTAATAAGGAAAATGATTATGCATTTCTGTAAAAGTTTGATGACGTCACTTCGGCGCGCAACGTAAGTGCCCTCGGAAGCGCCTACGTACGCGGCGCATAAACGCACGCAAAAGCGCCTACGATCGCGCCACATTTGCGCCCCGGAAGCGCCTACGATCGCGCTGCGTAAACGCACCGGAAGTGCACCGGAGCGCGCAGCGTAAACGCGTCGGGTCATGTGACCCTAAAATAACACTTTTCATTGGTTGCTAACAGTTTTTTTTTACAATGAATGAAATCCCCACCCATTTCCTTCACTTCTTCTTTCACTTTTGTGACTGAAAGACCTGCCTTTTTTGCTGTTCCATATTTCTTGATTAATCATGGCTGCCAGACCATCCAGCAGTGAAGATGACTCCAATGATTTCATTGATGAAGAGCCTCCTCAGCCGAAGGTCAAAGAGCATTTCATCTGGAAATTTTTTAAGTTTCCAGCAGACCAGAAGAAGGTGAATGCACCAAAAGTAGAGTGCAGGATCTGCAAACAGGTCCTGTCACGGGGTAACCCCCCAAAAAAATACTCTTTTGGCAACTTCACCATGATTCGCCATGTGGAGAGGAGGCACCCCCAGAATTTTGCCCGGGAAAGTGTCAGGGCTCTGGCACAAGAGGTTCCCAGAGATGGGGCCTCTACATCAACAGGAGGAGCAACTTCTTCTGGGAGAGAACAATCGCAGGAGCAGGTGGCAAACATACAACCTGCATTTAACCATGGGGTCGTCAGATGCAGATACTGCAATCAACTCCTCACCTATGGGGAGCAAAGTGTCCTGCTCATGGTTCGAGCATTGGAGAACCATCGCTGCCCTTCCCACCCCTAATTTTTTTCTTTTCTTTTTGCTCCTGTTGAGCAGTTTCCATTCCCTGTTTTTGTTCCTGTTCAGTTAAAAGAAGAAAACCAAAAGTTCTTTTCAGAACTACCTCCAATTCTCATCAAAGAGCTATATTCTTAAAAAAATGAAGAGTAAGTGGAATATAGTGCATTGATAATTGAAAGGAGAATGAGTAAGAAAGAACAGAAAGGTATGAGAGGTGAAAGGAAGTGAAGTAGGAGGAATGAAAGAAGGTGAGTGTTAGAAAAGAAAGTTATGACACAGTGAATAAACTGGAGGCCTCATTTCTGAAAAGTGACGCATCGCTACGTGAAAACAGCGATGCGTCACTTTTCTAGACGCACTCCTTATGACATTCCAGATATGTCATATTTAATATATGACTAATCAATTCGCAAAGAGTTACAGATATGTCAGTATTTCTGACATATCTGTAAACACAAAAGTAACGCATTGCTGGAGTGCGTCACAAAAGTGACGCAACTCCAGTAATGTGTCCTTTCACATGGAAAAAGCACCATGTGAAAGGTTTGCTGTGAAGCAGGCGCAAGATTTTGGCGCAACAGCATCCTAAAAAAGACGCACTGCGTCATTATTACCAAGCTTTTTGCAGGGGAACACCCCCTCTGCATGCATTATACCTGACACTATTTTTAAAAAGTGACGCATCTAGGTACATGGGTCACTTTTTAAAACTCTGCGCCACATTATATCTGCGTCAGGTATAATGTATGCAGAGGGGGCAATCCCTCGCAAAAAGCTTGGTAATAACGACGTACTGAAATCTATGAGATTTCTCTGCGTCACTTTTAGGATGCTGTTGCGTCAAAATCTTGCGCCTGCCTCGCGTCACTTTCATGTTTACAGATATGTGAGAAATACTGACGTATCTGTAACTCCTTGCAACATGATTCGTCATACATTAAATATGACACATCTGGAATGTCATAAGGAGTGCGCACAGAAAAGTGACGCATCACACCAGCAGTGTAATAAAATGTGCCTCGTTGCACTATATTTAAAGGATGCAACAGCATCCTAAAAGTGACGCAGTGAAATCTCAAACATTTCACTGCGTCGCTATTACAAAGCTTTTTGCGGGGGAACACCCCCTCTGCATGCATTATACCTCACGCAGATATAATGTGGCGCTTGATTTTAAAAAGTGACCCATCTACCTAGATACGTCACTTTTTAAATATAACGCAACGAGGCACATTTTTTTACACCACTGGTGCGATGCGTCACTTTTCTGTGCGCACTCCTTATGACATTCCAAGTAACGCATTGCTGGAGTGCGTCACAAAAGTGATGCAACTCCAGTAATGTGTCCTTTCACATGGAAAAAGCACCATGTGAAAGGGCTTGCGTCAGTCTAACACCTGCTGTAAAGCAGGCACAAGATTTTGACGCAACAGCATCCTAAAAGTGACGCAGTGAAATCTCAAAGATTTCACTGCGTCGCTATTACAAAGCTTCTTGCGGGAGAACACCCCCTCTGCATGCATTATACCTGACGCTATTTTTAAAAAGTGACGCATCTAGGTACATGGGTCACTTTTTAAAACTCTGCGCCACATTATATCTGCGTCAGGTATAATGTATGCAAAGGGGGCATTCCCCCGCAAAAAGCTTGGTAATAACGACGTACTGAAATCTATAAGATTTCTCTGCGTCACTTTTAGGATGCTGTTGCGTCAAAATCTTGCACCTGCCTCGCATCACTTTTATGTTTACAGATATGTCAGAAATACTGATGTATCTGTAACTCCTTGCAACATGATTCGTCATACATTAAATATGACACATCTGGAATGTCATAAGGAGTGCGCACAGAAAAGTGACGCATCACAACAGCAGTGTTAAAAAATGTGCCTCGTTGCACTATATTTAAAAAGTGACGCATCTAGATAGATGCGTCACTTTTTAAATTTTGCATAACAATGCGCATTTTTTTACACCGCTGGTGCGTCACAAAAATTGACGCACAGGAGGCGCAAAACTAGCAGCGCAAGGCCTTCATAAATATGGTCCTGGATTTTCCCCGTGCTTCGCCGGTGCGCGTACCATGCGCTTCCCCCGCGCAAAACGAAAAAAAAAAAAAATAATTTAATGCCCTGCAGGACCCTATTTTAGCCCCTACATCAAACCTAGGGGGTCAGAGGGGGTCTACTCTTCCCCCTTATGGTCATTTGCCCCTTTTTTTTTCAAATCCCTTGTGTCTCGATTTTACCGAGACACAAGATGGCGGCCGCTCCAGACTGTTTAGAATGTTTACAGACACCCAAGAGCCAATCAGCTTCCTGCGCGCAAGTCGCGTGTCGCGCCTGGAGCGCACTCCGGTGCGCGCACCGGAGAGCGCCTATAGATATATATATTTTTTTGAACCTAAATTACTCAAAATCCACTGCAGCACATATCTTGAGACATAGCAAAGGCACATCGGGCTACCAGTCCCTTCAATTTTGCCAAGTTTGCTGGAAATCCATTCAGCCGTTCGGGCTAAAAGTGAAATCGACCGCCCTATGGAAATTTACATGGGGAAAACGTGTTTTGGGACCCCCCTTTTATCTCGGCCCCCGCTTGACGTATCCCCCCCAAACTTTCAAGGAAGGACCCGAGCTCGACGAGGCCATTTTCAGGAAATTTTCAGGCAGATTCGTCAACCGGTGCCAAAGTTATTCCAAATAGAATTTTGAGATTTAACATTGAAAAAAATCCTAACTATAACTACCTACTGGCGACCGCCAGTAGGTAATATATATATATATATATATATATATATATATATATATATATATATATATATATATATATATATATATATATATATATATATATATATATATATGCACCAAACCTTCCAAACAGAAGAGACAGAGACCCAGGAGGAAACGGTAGGCAACACCTTTAATCAGCACAGATGCGAATGCATTTCGGCAGCCTTCTGCCTTCTTCAGCGCCCAAAACGATCCGTGAGTGGAGTCTCACGTTGCATGTCAGTCCCTCTTTTGAATGCTTGCTGCTGCAAGCCAGCTCCACCCCCAGTAATCAACTCCACGCACCTGTGAGCAGTCCTGAGTGTGGCTCAAAACTGCAAGTCCCAGAATGCAACGTAGTGAGATCCGGGACCCACGGTGCAGGAGTAAGTCACCAATTAGTGAAAATGTCATTCCGGGGGGGCAGGGAACAGCGTGAGCCCCAAGGAAACTAGTGTGGAAGTCCCGCTTTGGTGTGCCAGTTGTCCAGTGTCACCTCCGGTCCCCCTATACCACCGCAGCCACCTCGACCAGAGAGCCAATTGAGCAGGGGATGAACCACAATGTGCTCTACCCGGCATGGGATTGATAATCCCAAAACTGCTTTCTTTTCTCCCCGGTGTTGATGGCGGACTGCCAGCCTGTCAAGCTACCGCTGGTGAAACAAATGAACTGCAAGAGTCCTGGTATATATATATATATTTACATATTTAATGTTGCTTATTTATTTTTAATTTTTTTTATGTTAATGTTTAAATTGGAATTTGAATTGTTTTTAAGTTGTAATGTTCTCAATTGTTTTCATGTACATTTTGTAATGTTCTTTTTTAATTTTGATATTTTTTGTTGTATTGTTTTCAATTGTTTTTACATTTCTATTTCTTTTTATTTTAATTTCTGTAAATAAAATATTTTTCTTTTAATCTCTCCCCATTTTGCCTCAGTGGATCCCTCATCCATGCATCCATCCACCAACTCATAAACCATAGGTGCACAGCTGTGAAACAACATTCAGTTTTTTAGATATATAATTCAATTTTCTCTTGGACACCCTGGCTGCGGTACACTTTAGACACATCAGCGTCATCCATTTGTGTATTGATCATTATTTCATTTTCCTCAGACCACATTGCCTGCCATAGGCGCACACTAACTTTTATTTTTTTGAAGATTACTATTCCATTTACTCATGCAGTTTCTTGAGTGCCACAGGTGTCTCCTGTAGAATACATGGACATAATGGAAAGAGCTCTACCATTCTGTATATTGTGTCTTATTCTGATGGGGAATTACATTTTATGGTATGGTGGTGTGGTTTGACTTTAATGTGGTTAATATTTATTACCACACTAATGTTGCCTTTGTCTGCACTAATTCAAACTGCAAGGAATGCCATGTGACACTTCACACTAAATGTTTTTCTTGATTGTTTGCCTTTAGATGCACAAGAGAAGAAACCTCACCCGCAGTGTGGCCAAACGGAAGGCCTGTGCAGTCACACGTCAGTGCTCCAATCTTTTCCAGTTTTTCAGCTTAGTGCAATAGAGAACTGAGAACTTCAAGATGGCCCTAAAGAAACATTTTTCCAAGAAAGTGGTCAGTGAGAAGAAGCAGCCTCCCACCAGTGGCATGTTGCCCCAAATCTGTTTTGACCCCCACGTTGTGTGCCTTCCGCACCAGCCTCCGTAGACCAAGCTGAGAGCAGCACTCCCGCATCAACAGCAGCACCCCAACCTAAGCCCAGGACCACGTCTGTCAGTGAATGGGCCACTGTAATCCTGATGAACCCGACAAGCAGTGACACTGAATAGATTTGTCCCTTTCGCAAAATAGTACCCAATCGTTTCAGGAAACAGAGCAAAGGGGAATGCCGCAGCATCCAGCAATAGTACATTTTCCTAATGCTGGAGCTGAACAGGAGATTGTTCTTCCTTCAAGCAAGAGCCTCCTCTTTTAGAATCATTGGCTCCCAGATCTCCAGCAAGGAAAAGGAAGGGTACTACTGAACCATCTTCTCCAAGCACCACTTCTGATGATGATGATAGGGACATGAAGTGGACCCCGGCAGAGTCCAGGAGACAACAGGAGACGCAAGGGAAAAGAAAAGTTCCTGTAAGCCTTAGACATATGAAAGAGGACGATGAGGAAGATGATGATGATAAAGCAGTCATTGTGGACGGTGCCACAGAGCAGTCTGACATTGATATTTAACCTGCTCCGAGGGATGTGACACAGGTAGCACCGCCACCAGCTCCCATATTTGCAAACGAGAGCTGAGACTTGAGCCAACCCCTACCCCTACCTCAGGACACCTGTTTACTGTGGAGAGGCAATCGACGACACGCCCACCTAGCTCTAGTTCTTCTTCAGGCATTGGCAGTGGCACAGTAAACAAGCATTGGCATATCCAATAGGTCTCGCCTTTTGGCCTTATAAGTGTTTAGCTATGCAGCACATTGTCCTGGGACAAATACAGTACGACGTAAGTGATGGTATAAAAATATATATATGTAAATGCAACCACCTAAGTTCATTCATGTTACCTCTATGAAGTACAATCCATCTGATTCCCAGTTCCCTCTTTAGCACTACTATCAGCAATCCAAAATGCACATGACTAGTCCTGGGCATGTAAACAAACCATTAAAGTTAATCTTTGCCTGAAACTCTGTTTTCCCATAATGGTAAAATAGAGGCATGGCTGAGGGAAATAAAACGATAATGAACTGCAACGTTTGTGGCTTATCATGAAAGAATGCAGGAAGACATAAAGCATGAACATTTACTGCGAGTCAGGCTCTATGGAGTTCATTAAGCGAACTTAAGCTGTCTTTGCGAAGTGCAACAAATGTGGTAGTTTGACTCTCCGCCTACCTTTAAAGGAGTCCAGATAAATGTATTCAAGTGCTTCCAGATAGTTGCGCTGTTGCTCCCAGAAGTTGGTCGTGGTCTGTTGCCTCTGTCCAAGGGACAGTAGGCAGGCGGTTGTGGAGACCGACAGCTACACACAGAGAGTGACAGGGATGCAAGCCGGCAGCATAGAAGAAGCAGGCACATTGCCACTCGGACATCGATTGCACTGCCTGGTTAGCTTTGTATGCCACTTGGAAATCCACAAATAACACAAAAATTCAAACCCCACGGTCTAGGGACATAGAAGGACAATCGATATTTCTAGGGCACAACTATTCAGTCTCAAATAGGTGCATGCTTCTCTTAAGCAGATATGGCACAACAAGGTCGACCACAGGAGGAAGCTGGCAATTTTGACAGTGTGAGTTTTCGTCAGCATTGACCTTTAAGGCAGTTAACATCCCCACAGGTGTATACAGGTTTCCCACAGAAAGAAAGCACGGCCAGCTCCTGAATGCGAGAATAGAGCACGCCGCTAGTAGAGTCGGACAGGGGCAAAAAAATCACATTTTTCATTGATGTATTTCTGTTAGTTCCATATCCATTGCTTCTGTGCAGATCTGAATTTTGTTTTTATTGCTGTACAGCAGTAAAGACAGATCCCCTCTAATCTTGTACACATCGTCTACACAACTTCCATACAGCTGTATCTCTGAATTTCACCCCAAGATACAAGCACAGAGCAAAGCTACGGAGACCATTTTCTCATCCATATTTCTATACACCGTATTGATGCTTTGGGGAGGGGAAACATTAAAGCTGTCACTTTAAAGAAAACTTGAGATAAAAGTTGAGCGTGATTAACACAGGATGTAAAGAGGAACTGTGTGGGTCAGGAGAACGCTTTGGAGGTGTTGGGGTCCAAAAAAGGTATGAGTAACTTTAATATAACACTTACCACATATTCCTCAATGGCTTCACACATCTTCCTCCAACCTAACACCTTGTTAAGCCTCAACAGCCTCTTAGCGGTCAGCTCTTTTGCTTAATGCCCGCCTAGGAGTCGGGAAAAACCCATGATCCCAGCACAACAGTGGTCTTTATCAACAACATTGAAACACTGCCTACACAGACCACACACCACAGACCCTCACTCTCATCCATCCATGCAGATCCGCACGGAGGCCTGTTCCCCATTCTCAAATGTACCTCATCTGAAAGTATGGAGAGCTGAATGCATACAACTACAGTATGATTTAATGGTGTTTCTGGGTTTCTCTTCTCATACCAGGTCATTCTTGAAGGCTGAGGAGACATGCCGCCCATAGGCCTCGTTAGCACGGAGAGCCATTTCTGACTGGGTTCATTATTCCCCTTTCCTGCACAGGACAATGCAGGACAACTAATCAGTGGTGTATTGGGAGAATAAATGGGTCAGTTTAATGGTGCATGGATGGGGGGGGCCGCGGCATTTGTTTACACTCCAGGGTACATTTATCACTGCTTCCTTGCATGTCACTGGCATGCAACAATAAATGTCAGGAATACGCGTGCGCCTAGTGAGTAGGCCTATGATTGGGCGCTGGTGCTCACAGAACGAACAATTGAAGCAAATTCAGATAGTTAGTATTCCAGGTGCATTAAAGTTTATATAATGGTGCATTTTCTGTGTATGCGTTGTGCAGGCCTGCCATTTCATTGTCGTAATCAAGCCTTTGTCATCACGTCATCAGCAACAAGATCTTCAGAAGTATCAATTTAGATTAATGAAGTTAAAAATAAAACAAATCACATAAAAGCCACAAGGCTGAGTGAATGGTGATTTTCAGAATGTAAGTTCTCACATTTGCCATCAAAGAAAAAAAAACAATCAATGCTGGCACATGGCTTCATGGTAAATTTCTAAATAAAATAAGGACGATAAAAAACGTGTTGAATCGACCTCGGGGTTCAGCAGTTAGTCGCTAGACATCTAGAAACATATTAGAGTCTGAGTTCTGCAGGATACCACCTCGGTTTTTATTTCGGATTGCTTGCCTGGGAACAGCATGAATTTCACACGCACATACAACACAAACCCGAGACCATCCAAAACTAATTCACCACAGGCCACGTGAAAAGTAAACAGTAAGGTCACAGGAGCCGTCAGCCAAGATACTTACTAAGAAAACAAAGAAAGTTGGGAGGGGGTGCAATCATGGAGCGCAGGCTGCAAATGAAAACAAGCAGCTCAAAAGGAGTGGTGGGCGGGCACAGGAATGCAGCTGCCACCCTGCGCGCCACTGCTTGCTCCTGAGAGCAAAACGCAGTGGGAGTCAACATTACTAAAAGAGGTAGGACATGCATCCACCTTTAGCCATTTGCATGCTTTTATTCTTGAAAGACACACACAAAAGCCAATCCTATCTGTGGGGGGAGTCAGACCCACACAGAGTAGTTTAGAGTTGTTACAAGAAGCCTCCCATAGAGCAGTGCATACACGCTGCGCTTGTCTCGACCCAAAAAGTACTTCTCCCCAGTTTGGGACTTTTTTACTGTTAGCACACAGGGGGAGCACATTGCAGTATTAAGCATTTGCAACACAAATGTTCGTCGAGCTAAGCCTGGTTCACATTATGGTACTGGAGGCCAAAGAATCCACTTGAAAAAACACCACTGAATCCGGTGGGAGGAGCGCCTTTAAATAATTGCTAAATGAGGTTGTGGTGGTGAGGAAAGCCAAGGAACATTAGCTACAAGTCCAATCATGGTGGGAGGTGATGATGAGGAACAAGCGAGTGACATCCTCACACAAAGCCGCCCTGTCTCTAGCAGTGTACCAGCAGAATCACCCACCTCAGAGACTTCACAATGGCAGAAGAAGACCAGAAGTGGTCTATGTGGATCAAAACCCATTGATGCATTGGTATGGGAAGATGTGCCAATGGTCATAGCTCATCAGACGGGCAATAAAAATGCATGGCTTGTCCTGTAGCCAGTGTGTCTGCTGCGCACGTGTTCAGTGCAGCTGGCACAGTTGTTAAAGTGAGAAAGACCAGAGTCTTCCCTTAAAATGTGGAGAGATTGACTATGATCAAAATGAACCAACATTTCAAACCACACAATTACACCATTCCTAAAACAGAACAGGAGAAGGGGGGATGATTGGTCAGAATCAAGTGTGTTAGCTGACCACCATCTGGGTGTACCCCCTGAGTTTGAGGAAAAACACTACTTCCCAGGCTGAGTATGCCAGTGCCCCCATAAAATGTTTGAATTATTTCTTGTTGAATTATCTTTGAAAAAACAAAAAAGTACCTAGCTGAACATTATTATTTTTTGTCAGATTTATGCTGCCCCACCTTTTTAGTCACATAAATTGCCAGATTGCAGTTTACCAAGTTTCTATTCAAGAAGCTTCCAAAATTCCTTAATGACATTGAAGACAATGCCTGCCCCACTTGCATGCCTATCTTTTTTTGCATCACTTAGCACTAGCAGGGCTGCCCCTCAGCATCGTTGATTTACAAGAGTGTCAATCCCAAATTCCAATGTGTTACCTGTGTCAAAGATGATTTGTGTACCTACCACCAAACCTACACGTGCTTGGATTGGAAGAGGTAATCACAACTATTGCAATGGTGAGTTATAAAACTGCCAAGTTCCAATATGTTGCTTGCATCAAAGGGGAGATAATGTACCTACGGCCATGCTCGTATTGGAACAGGTAGCCATTGCACCAATTTGTGATTATTGAGTGCTTGTGAGTGATGATTGAAGATTCATGTTTTGGCCGACAGTGAGGGAGGGTGTTGAACTGTGAATTGGGTACTTGCCTGAAATTATTTGCAATGTTTGGTGCCTTAATGATGCGCAGTAGTTTTTTTCCCTGCCAGTGATTGGCCCTTTGACACTTAGCCAGACTTACTTGCAGGGTCATCTCCTTTTTTCTGGTTTTTCAGAGATCAGTACATTTACTTTAGTTAACAAAAACCTATTCAAAATACTGCAAACCTGTTTCTCTACTTGTTCTTCAACAGCAGTGCACTACACAACTATATTGTTCATGTCATGACTGGTCTAGGACGGAGTTACTTGTAAATGTAAATGTAAATTGATACTTGTATAGCGCACTACTCACCCGCTAGGGTCTCAAGGCGCTTGTACGAATACCGCTGTGGAACCCATCCTGTCTTTCCCTGTGAGGCGTCCACTCCTGGGCACCCCCAAGGTAGAGGCCAGGCATCCTTAGTGTTGTGGGGATTAAGCAAGCTATTGTCCAGAGTTGCAGAGTGGGACTCCATGATTGGAATAGGCACCAAGGTGAGAATTATCAGGTCTGTGGAATTTTTTAGCTCAAGACCCGCCGAGGCGGGGTATTGAACCCTGGTCCCGGGCTAGACCTCTGCATCAGGGTCTGCCGCTCTAACCATTGAGCCACACTTCTCCACTTGGAGTCAGGAGGAGGCTGGTAGAACTCAGTGTGGGGGCAACAGGACCACCTCATCAACAGCTAGAAGCAAAAAGTTATTGACTTCAAAGGGAAACTAAGAATCTTAGGCCTAGTACTCATCTATGTGGAATGGACAGAGGTGCATTGATTTGTGAAATGCTGATGTGTGTGTGTTGCACTGGTGGCAAAAGTAGAACTCTGAGTCCCCCTATTTTTGTTTTGCTTTGCCTCTGAGTCTTCTTGATCCACTCCTCATGAATCTTGCCTTCCTTGTGTCCTTCTCCTTGACTCTAAAATACAGTTTCTATTTTACAATAAGCAGGCCTTCTAGTCTCAGGCACAAACAAAATACAAAAGTTGAGCTCAACACTCCTTCATACCTACCGGACCAGTCAAGACAGGCACCCAAAAGTGATGTACATTCCCAATGAGAATGCAGATGCCCCACTTAATTTTGCAATACAATATCATTTTTTTAAGCAATCCTATTTGGAGAACTGGAGGGGCAGGTTCTCTCCCAAGACTAGAAAATAGAACATGTAGATATCTGATAGGGTTGGTCTCGGGCAGACGGACTGTTTACACTGCATTTCACTGTACTTTGCCTTAGTCATTCCTTTATTTCCTTCCAAAACAGACTGATGACGAATGATGTGCTGCTCATTACCCAGGTGAATGTTGTCCTTGTGTAGTGTTTGTCTTTGTCTAAGCTTCCTCCAAATCCCCTTTCCCATCCATTCATCAAACCCCTAACCCTTGTCCCCAGGGCTGTGTGATTTATTGAGGAGTGGCTTAATTTATACCATCAATGGATCACACTCTTGGTGTGGCCGATGTGATGAAAGCAACACCAGCTCACTGCAGGATCTTCTAAGCAAAGGCCACACTGACCCCATTTACCCAATTGCGCATAAAAGTGATCCATATTTTAGACCTAGAATGAAGAACCTCAGTCGTCAGCATCTTCATTCAGGCCTTGTGTAGCATAACCATAAACATCTAACCTAAGCTTGTCCACTCCAGACTTTGAGCTAATGTTTTGTGACTCAAGGATTTTGTAACTACTAGCAGCTTCCCATTGCTCAAGTTACTACTATTGTTATGTATAGGTATTTTATCACTATCAGGAATTCTTGATGTGTCATCATGTGGTAGCCTGGTCTCAATTCTTTGTAAAGCTTTGATATAACCCACTAACTCAGTGTTTTTATTTCAATTTAGTTGCCTGCGATGGATATTACTTCCGATTAATCCTACTGTTGGAGCTCACCTGGGTTTGAAGCTCTTATGCCATCCCTGTTATTGCTTCATCTAAATTCAGGTAAGACAACTATGGAGTAAAGTGAACTAGTTAAGTAAGTAAGTAAGTAACTAACTTACTGCAAGTTTATTTAGGTTGTTGTAGACAATATAGTTTGTATATAGTTAGAGGGGTATAACTCTAGTACTAAGTGGTATAATGCACTATTATGATATAAAGGATATGATGTAAAGGGTTTTGTAGCGCGCTCTGTTACTAGAATAGTATCCTGGCGCGGAAGGTGAGGGCAGATTCAGAGGACAAATGGAAATTAGCAGAGTTAGAGGGTGATGTTAAACAGATGGGTTTTCAGCCCCTTCTTGAAGGCCAATGTTCGGAGCAACTCTAAGATGGAAAGGGAGAGCATTCCAGGCCCTAGAGGCCCTGACCGAGGTGGACTGGCCACCTAATCGGGAGAGCTTAAATCTGCGAACCCTCATTTGGCACTGATTGGCCGAACGAAGACATCTGTTAGGGATGTACAGGGCAAACCTTTTTCTCAGGTTAGCAGAACCGGTTAGATGGACCGCGCGGAAGGCCAGAACAAGGGTTTTAAACATAATCCGGTGGGCAACCAGAAGCCAGTGAAGGGTCTTGAGACAAGAGCGGACACTAGAACTGATGGGGAGATTGAACAGAAGCCTGGCGGCCATATTTTGGATGACCTGGAGACGTTGGATCAGGAAGGCTGGGAGACCACAAAACAGACCGTTGGCATAGTCGAGCCTCGAAAATATTAGGGCGCGCAGCACCGTCTCCTTAGCCTCTCTCGGAAGGAGGGGGAAAAACCTGCGGAAGGCCTTGAGAGTGGCAAAGCAAACCCCCGTAAGTTTTTTAATATGGTCTTCAAACTTAAGGTCATTCCCGAACCAGACTCCTAGGTTTTTTGCTGGGCCACCGATGGATTTTGGGCAGGGCAAGTCGCGGGCCATAAGAGGTCACTAAAATTATCAGGGAAGGAGCCATAGAAGATCACCTCAGACTTGTCCTCATTGCACTTGAGCTGAGCAAGCGCTAGCCAACGGAAGACGGATGAGAGGCAGAGTTGGACCGCCGACGTATCCAAATTGTCCTTTGGCCAGGTGATCAAACGTTGGGTATCGTCGGCGTAGGCCATCATTTTGGCCCCCAGTTGTTCCGCCAGATAAATCAAAGGGGTCAGGTAAATATTAAAAAGCAGGGGACTAAGAGTAGACCCTGGGGGACTTAATGCTAATTTCACAACCAGCCAATGTTTCTATTTTAGGACATTGCAAAACATATATCCCCGGATAACTAACAAGCCCACCTGCCAAGAACTTACACGAAGCGCCCGTCTTCTCGGTCTCACTAAACTGCTAGCGGCTGCCTGTCCTCTCTTGGGGATAAAAACATTCTCTACCAATGGAGCAAGGCACAGCAACTCCATGCAGCGCTTTGGGGTGGCGAAGCCATCCGCTGACGTCAGAGGCCGGCGGCAGTAGCGGTTCAGAGCAGCAGCTGGAGGTGCCACGGCGGGTACAGGGCAGGAGCGGAGCTCCCATCAGCACTTTCCCCGGGGGCTGGGATCCCGAGGCCCGTTGGTGGCAGGGGAGGAAGGTGCACATCTGGCCGCACCAGCATAGCCAGCTTGGGTACTGCCAGATAGGTCCGCTGAGTGAAGACCGGGTCCGCACAAAACGCTCTGGGGTGAAGCAGGGCTTGAACCGGGAACTAGAACTTCCTCAATGTGCAGTGCATTCTGGGCATAGCAGGGGCAAGTGGTGCTTCTAGTTCCTTGCTGCTCTGTGCACCCGGGGAGATGCGGGGATGGATGTCCTGTGCTCATCGGTACCGTGTAGTGCTTTCAGGTGGAGCAGGGGGCGGTCACCTGGATCTTGTTTGCTGTTCATCGTGAAGTTCTGCGCTGATACTGGGAGCTGCAGCCGCTGCCTCCGAGTGCAGATCTCTCGGATTGAGGCACAGTGCTTTTTCCTCTGCATTGAGTGTGCAGGTGTGATAATTGAATGCCAGTGCCTTCCTGCTGAGCTGTGCCAGGGCTGCCCGTTGGATATAGTGCCAGGGACATCACATGCCCTGAGTTTCGTTGCCTCTAGAAATCCTCTCATTGTGCACCACGAACAGCGCAGAAGGCACGAGGCATGGGTGATATGCGCCGAGTGCTGCCTTCTATGCATAGTGTAGGGCACCAGGACTTCCTGGGCTGCCATGCGATGGATAGGAAAAGGGCCCTGCTGCAGCTGCGCTGTGTGCCATGGCTACCCTGAGCCCCATCGGCGCCGCACTCTCCAAGGTAGTTTGAGCTATTGGCATTGCTAAATAATGCAACACCAATAGCTTTTGTTGCAGTTTGTGTTGCAATATTTAGCAATGCCAATAGCTCAAACTTAATTAACCCGAGACCTATTGCATTGCAAATGCTTGTTTGTAAAGCATACATGCATACTACACATCACTGTGAAATAGCTTGGAACTGTACGAGCTACATAAACAAAGTCACAGGGAGAACGCTAACTCATTGCTATCTCTGATTCACTGTGGTGACAGGAGGACAGTCTGCAATGGCTTCTTAATTAAATCAAAACGAGAGCCAATGATGAGTGCAATTGGGTAGCACTGAGCACACGCCTAACAGGAACTAGAAACTGGATCACATAATAATAATATTCTTAACATAAACTAAACATAACTTATCTGTAAGTGTGAGTTGTTATTCGAGAATTTTTTTTTAGCATTATAGAAACACAGCTGAATTAATACTCACTGAGCCCCGGAATCTCGACAACGAGCAGGTCGAGCAGGTCCTGCTCCTGGTCAAGAATATCTGCCTAGGAGTGTGTCAGCTGCTGGACGGTACGCTGAACCTGGCTGGTGCGCAGCCCACACCGACGCACCCTCCAAAAGTGCAGTTGACACTCCCACAGGGGAAATCCCGTGCCGGGCCTGCTGCCAGCATGGAGGGGTGGCACTGCACAAACAAAAACTAGTGCAGCCACCTCCTCCTTGCTAAAGATAGTGTGGGGCTGCACATCTGGGTGGCGGTGCCGCCCGCAAGGTAGGTGACCCTCTGGTATGGCTCTGGGTGGGATAAAGAAAGATCTGAAAAGAAAGACACAGAAAAGGAAGAAAAAAAGAAATAAGGCAGTAAGGGGAAAAATAAACAAAATACAAAAAGTCACAAAAACCACCCAAAAAATTACAACAAAACATAAACTACACAAACACCCAATAATAGGCCATATGTAGGTAAATGGCATTTACCGAATCGTAAATACCGAATTTTACTGATTTGGTATTTACAATTCGGTAAATGCCATGTAGGTAATTATTCTTTAAATATTACTGAATCGGTAATATGCGGTTATTACCGAATCGGTATTTACCGATTCGGTAATTGCCATTGATTCCTATGGGCCTCGAGGCCCATAGGAATCAATGGTAATTACCGAATCGGTAAATACCGATTCGGTAATTTTACCGATTTGTCAAGGGGGACAGGGTGTCACTTTGACACCCTGTTGCACCCCTGATTTTGGCTTGTGTGCAATGCGACACACATACATGCCTTTAGGGCATGTATGTGTGCCACATGGCACAGGTGTACATGCACAGATGTGCATGTACACAGAAATTCGTTATTTACCATGCCATTGTATTTCATGGTAAATAACGAATTTCTAAGGGCCTGTGGCACTGTTTCCAGTGCCACATACATCCCAAATTTCCGATTCTGTACATTTACCGAATCGGTACTTTACCGAATCGGTAAATATACAGAATCGGTAATTTTCAGGCCCCCTACATCTGGAATTACAAATACCAGTCGGTAACGGCCGAAATCGGCCGTTACCGACCGCTATTTTGCCACCTACTCATGACCCAATATGATCAATAAAAATGAGGGGTAGACAAGGTTGATAGGTGAAGGATTAAAAAGATAAAAGAGGAATTGAAAATTCGGCCCAGTACCATAAACAGAGAAGAAAAACAAGATGGCCGCGCGCATGCGAACTGCTTGGTGTCATTTGCGCACGAATTGGAACGTGAGGACACACTCCGCATTGCATTTCGAAACACAAACTGGTCCACGGGAAAACTCCGCCCGCCCGCGGAACTCCGTGTACAGCAGCAGAGGTTTTAGCCACTCTGCTGAGGTCCTCATAGGGCGACTAGGCCTACTTTTATGGCTGCATATTCAGCCAACCCTGTCTAATGATCCCATATTCCACTTCCAGTGGCCCTGAGTGCATGTTGATGTTTCCAGCTAAGCTGAAACTTTTGATGCGAATGGGTGGTTCTTGACAGAGCACCACGGACCACAGGAGCAGACGTCACACAGAGGAGAAGGTGGGCTACTTAAAAGAACCAGGATGAAAGTGTGCCCCCAAATAGCAGAAGATGGGGACCCGCTCAGAGAGAGAGGGAGCCGATGGGGGCTATGGGACTAGAAGGAAGGTGGAGGTGGAAGCTGGACTCGGATGGTGGGTGGAAGGGGCCATGGGTGGTAGAGGAGAACTAGATAATGTCTCAGAAGATGAAGGTGAAACCCCAGGATGCTCCCGGAACAGGGCAGGAGGGGTCCTATCATATCAAGCCCATGCAAAGGCAGGTAGAGTTGGGTACAGTAGATATTCCTCCTACTGACGGGTCTGCATGACCCATACGCAAGTTCGATGATCACACATGAGGGATACAGCGCAGCCTCAACACACTACTATAAATATGATTACCCCGGTGGGTAAGGTAGAGCCCTTAGGAAGGGGACGCCCCTGAAATGGAGGAGGTTGGGTTATGGTGGCAGCCGCTCCCTGGGGTGCTGCATAATAGAAACATCCTGAAGTTTCACATGATCACACGTGAAGGACACAGCGCAGCATCAAAGCCCTATGGCTAGAGTAACCCCAGTGGGTGGGGAGGCCCCTTAGTAAGCATATGAGATGGGGAAGATGGGGCCACTGTGGCCCCCTCTCCGCGGGGTGCTGCATATGGTTACATGATGACTCGTGAAGAATAGAGCCCAGCGTCAAAGCGCTATAGTTATAGTTACCCTGGTGGGTGGGGAAGACCCCTTAGGAAGGGTATGAGATGGGGGGTGGGGGTGGGGTTGGGCCATGGTGGCCCCCTCTCCGCGGGGTGCCGCATATGGCCGATCCTGAAGTTACATGATCACACGTGAAGAATACAGCGCAGCTTCAAAGCGCTATAGTTATAGTTACCTCAGTGGGTCGGGACGACCCCTTAGGAAGGGTATGAGATAGGGGCATTGGGCATGGTGGCCCCCTCTCCTCAGGGTGCTGCATATGGCCGATCCTGAAGTTACATGAGCACAGGTGAAGAATACAGCCCAGCATCAAAGCGCTATAGTTATAGTTACCCCTGTGAGTGGGGTAGACCCCTTAGGAAGGGTATAAGACGGGGGTTGGGCCATGGTGGCCCCCTCTCCGCGGGGTGCTGCATATGGTCGATCCTGAAGTTAGCTGATTGCACGTGAGGGATGCAGCGCAGCATCAAAGCGCTATAATCATGGCTTCCCCGGTGGGTAAGGTAGACCCCTTAGGAAGGAGATGAGACATGTCATACCCTTGAGGTGGGGAGTTTGGGACACTGTGGCCCCTCTCCCCGCGGTGCCGCGGGGCCCTCGGTCCGGTTGAGCCTGGCCCTTGAGTTCTGGAGGCCAGGCGGAGCCGTATGTTATTACAGGGGATTATTAGGAAGTTAATAGGTGGCTGGAGGGGGTTTCGCTCTGTATGTGCTTTATTGTTGGGGGGCGGAATGCACGTGCCGGGGGAGGAATGTTGGGACCTGTATTTTTCAAAATTGCATGCTGCCCTGTCACGGGAGGATTAGCTCCTAGTACCGGGCTGAGGTCAGACTTAAGGGGCCCGCTGCATAATTACAGGGCGGGGCGGGGGCGGCGGGGCCCAGAGCACTCAGCTGGTATGTGGAAGGAATGAAGAGGGGGTCAGGATGAGCAGAACCCAATCACACCTGTCCCGAGGGCGTGTCACTACAGAGGCACATTCAGTACGGCCCGAGTGGAGCACAGCTCCGAGGAGGCGGCATGCGCACTTCATCAGGGCGGACTCATACCCAAGAGACCGGCCCCCCTTATGCTGACTTTTGTTACAGTTTCATGCAGTGTTATCAATTAGGTACGATCATATTTTATTTTCGGCTGTTGCTTGGTGGTGTGTTTTTATGTTCAGTTGCAAACTTGTTGTACCGTGCAACACCCACTGTTTCCGATGCCTGCTCGTGCCATGCTCTCGGCCGACAAGACACCCTCTGGGCCTCTCTTGGTGCCAGATCTGCTCGTGGTGCCAGGGCAGCCTTCAGCCCCGCCATGGCCGCCTTTGGACCCCGCTCCCACCCCCCTCCCACCTCCCCCCAAGATCATCTGATAAAAGATGCTCGAAATCAATCAATGCACGCGGCGACCCACAGAGAGTGGGCTTTAAGTATGTGTGGTGGGCACCGTGAAACGAGCGTGGCACCAGGGCCACGGTTCTGAACCTTCGACATCTGTGAACCCCACTGAGGCCTTATTGAGATCAGGGGGCCCCACTGAGTCCTTATTGAGATCAGGGGCCCCACTGAGTCCTTATTGAGACCAGGGGGCCCCACTGAGTCCTTATTGAGATCAGGGGCCCCCCTGAGTCCTTATTGAGACCAGGGGCCCCACTGAGTCCTTATTGAGACCAGGGGGCCCCACTGAGCCCTTATTGAGATCAGGGGCCCCACTGAGTCCTGGCCCCACTGAGTCCTTATTGAGATCAGGGGGCCCCACTGAGTCCTTTTTGAGATCAGGGGCCCCACTGAGCCCTTTTTGAGATCAGGGGCCCCACTGAGTCCTTTTTGAGATCAAGGGCCCCACTGAGTCCTTATTGAGACCAGGGGGCCCCACTGAGTCCTGGCCCCACTGAGTCCTTATTGAGACCAGGAGCCCCACTGAGTCCTTATTGAGATCAGGGGGCCCCACTGAGTCCTTTTTGAGATCAGGGGGCCCCACTGAGTCCTTATTGAGATCAGGGGCCCTACTGAGTCCTTATTGAGATCAGGGGGCCCCACTGAGTCCTTATTGAGATCAGGGGCCCCACTGAGTCCTCATTGAGATCAGGGGCCCCACTGAGTCCTTATTGAGAACAGGGGCCCCAATGAGTCCTTATTGAGATCAGGGGCCCTACTGAGTCCTTATTGAGACCAGGGGGCCCCACTGAGTCCTTATTGAGATCAGGGGCGCCACTGAGTCCTGGCCCCACTGAGTCCTTATTGAGACCAGGAACCCCACTGAGTCCTTATTGAGATCAGGGGGCCCCACTGAGACCTTTTTGAGATCAGGGGGCCCCACTGAGTCCTAATTGAGATCAGGGGCCCTACTGAGTCCTTATTGAGACAAGGGGGCCCCACTGAGTCCTTATTGAGACCAGGGGGCCCCACTGAGTCCTTTTTGAGATCAGGGGGCCCCACTGAGTCCTTATTGAGACCAGGGGGCCCCACTGAGTCCTTTTTGAGATCAGGGGCCCCACTGAGTCCTCTTTGAGATCAGGGGCCCCACTGAGTCCTGGCCCCACTGAGTCCTTATTGAGACCAGGAGCCCCACTGAGTCCTTATTGAGATCAGGGGGCCCCACTGAGTCCTTATTGAGATCAGGGGCCCTACTGAGTCCTTATTGAGACCAGGGGGCCCCACTAAGTCCTTATTGAGATCAGGGGCCCCACTGAGTCCTTACTGAGACCAGGGGGCCCCACTGAGTCCTTATTGAGACCAGGGGCCCAAACTGAGTCCTTATTGAGATCAGGGGCCCGCTGAGTCCTGGCCCTACTGAGTCCTTATTGAGACCAGGGGGCCCCACTGAGTCCTTATTGAGATCAGGGGCCCCACTGAGTCCTTATTGAGATCAGGGGGCCCCACTGAGTCCTTATTGAGGGCCCTGAGTCCTTATTGAGATCAGGGGCCCCACTGAGTCCTAATTGAGATCAGGGGCCCTACTGAGTCCTTATTGAGACAAGGGGGCCCCACTGAGTCCTTATTGAGACCAGGGGCCCCCACTGAGTCCTTTTTGAGATCAGGGGGCCCCACTGAGTCCTTATTGAGACCAGGGGCCACACTGAGTCCTTATTGAGATCAGGGGGCCCAGGGGGCCCCACTGAGTCCTTATTGAGATCAGGGGCCCCACTGAGTCCTTATTGAGATCAGGGGGCCCCACTGAGTCCTTATTGAGACCAGGGGGCCCCACTGAGTCCTTATTGAGATCAGGGGCCCCCCTGAGTCCTTATTGAGACCAGGGGCCCCACTGAGTCCTTATTGAGACCAGGGGGCCCCACTGAGCCCTTATTGAGATCAGGGGCCCCACTGAGTCCTGGCCCCACTGAGTCCTTATTGAGATCAGGGGGCCCCACTGAGTCCTTTTTGAGATCAGGGGCCCCACTGAGCCCTTTTTGAGATCAGGGGCCCCACTGAGTCCTTTTTGAGATCAAGGGCCCCACTGAGTCCTTATTGAGACCAGGGGGCCCCACTGAGTCCTGGCCCCACTGAGTCCTTATTGAGACCAGGAGCCCCACTGAGTCCTTATTGAGATCAGGGGGCCCCACTGAGTCCTTTTTGAGATCAGGGGGCCCCACTGAGTCCTTATTGAGATCAGGGGCCCTACTGAGTCCTTATTGAGATCAGGGGGCCCCACTGAGTCCTTATTGAGATCAGGGGCCCCACTGAGTCCTCATTGAGATCAGGGGCCCCACTGAGTCCTTATTGAGAACAGGGGCCCCAATGAGTCCTTATTGAGATCAGGGGCCCTACTGAGTCCTTATTGAGACCAGGGGGCCCCACTGAGTCCTTATTGAGATCAGGGGCGCCACTGAGTCCTGGCCCCACTGAGTCCTTATTGAGACCAGGAACCCCACTGAGTCCTTATTGAGATCAGGGGGCCCCACTGAGACCTTTTTGAGATCAGGGGGCCCCACTGAGTCCTAATTGAGATCAGGGGCCCTACTGAGTCCTTATTGGGACAAGGGGGCCCCACTGAGTCCTTATTGAGACCAGGGGGCCCCACTGAGTCCTTTTTGAGATCAGGGGGCCCCACTGAGTCCTTATTGAGACCAGGGGGCCCCACTGAGTCCTTTTTGAGATCAGGGGCCCCACTGAGTCCTCTTTGAGATCAGGGGCCCCACTGAGTCCTGGCCCCACTGAGTCCTTATTGAGACCAGGAGCCCCACTGAGTCCTTATTGAGATCAGGGGGCCCCACTGAGTCCTTATTGAGATCAGGGGCCCTACTGAGTCCTTATTGAGACCAGGGGGCCCCACTAAGTCCTTATTGAGATCAGGGGCCCCACTGAGTCCTTACTGAGACCAGGGGGCCCCACTGAGTCCTTATTGAGACCAGGGGCCCAAACTGAGTCCTTATTGAGATCAGGGGCCCGCTGAGTCCTGGCCCTACTGAGTCCTTATTGAGACCAGGGGGCCCCACTGAGTCCTTATTGAGATCAGGGGCCCCACTGAGTCCTTATTGAGATCAGGGGGCCCCACTGAGTCCTTATTGAGGCCCCACTGAGTCCTAATTGAGATCAGGGGCCCTACTGAGTCCTTATTGAGACAAGGGGGCCCCACTGAGTCCTTATTGAGACCAGGGGGCCCCACTGAGTCCTTTTTGAGATCAGGGGGCCCCACTGAGTCCTTATTGAGACCAGGGGGCCCCACTGAGTCCTTTTTGAGATCAGGGGCCCCACTGAGTCCTCTTTGAGATCAGGGGCCCCACTGAGTCCTGGCCCCACTGAGTCCTTATTGAGACCAGGAGCCCCACTGAGTCCTTATTGAGATCAGGGGGCCCCACTGAGTCCTTATTGAGATCAGGGGCCCTACTGAGTCCTTATTGAGACCAGGGGGCCCCACTGAGTCCTTATTGAGATCAGGGGCCCCACTGAGTCCTTATTGAGACCAGGGGGCCCCACTGAGTCCTTATTGAGACCAGGGGCCCAAACTGAGTCCTTATTGAGATCAGGGGCCCGCTGAGTCCTGGCCCTACTGAGTCCTTATTGAGACCAGGGGGCCCCACTGAGTCCTTATTGAGATCAGGGGCCACACTGAGTCCTTATTGAGATCAGGGGGCCCAGGGGGCCCCACTGAGTCCTTATTGAGATCAGGGGCCCCACTGAGTCCTTATTGAGATCAGGGGGCCCACTGAGTCCTTATTGAGGGCCCTGAGTCCTTATTGAGATCAGGGGCCCCACTGAGTCCTTATTGAGATCAGGGGGCCCCACTGAGTCCTGGCCCTACTGAGTCCTTATTGAGACCAGGGGGCCCCACTGAGTCCTTATTGAGACCAGGGGCCCCCACTGAGTCCTTATTGAGATCAGGGGGCCCCACTGAGTCCCTATTGAGATCAGGGGGCCCCACTGAGTCCTTATTGAGATCAGGGGCCCCACTGAGTCCTTATTGAGATCAGGGGCCCCACTGAGTCCTTATTGAGATCAGGGGGCCCCACTGAGTCCCTATTGAGATCAGGGGGCCCCACTGAGTCCTTATTGAGACCAGGGGGCCCCACTGAGTCCTTATAGAGATCAGGGGCCCCACTGAGTCCTTATTGAGACCAGGGGGCCCCACTGAGTCTTTACTGAGATCAGGGGGCCCCACTGAGTCCTTATTGAGATCAGAGGGGCCCCACTGAGTCCTGGCCCTACTGAGTCCTTATTGAGACCAGGGGGCCCCACTGAATCCTTATTGAGACCAGGGGCCCCCACTGAGTCCTTATTGAGACCAGGGGGCCCCACTGAGTCCTTATTGAGATCAGGGGCCCCACTGAGTCCTTATTGAGATCAGGGGGCCCCACTGAGTCCTGGCCCTACTGAGTCCTTATTGAGACCAGGTGCCCCACTGAGTCCTTATTGAGACCAGGGGGCCCCACTGAGTCCTTACTGAGATCAGGGGGCCCCACTGAGTCCTTACTGAGATCAGGGGGCCCCACTGAGTCCTTATTGAGACCAGGGGGCCCCACTGAGTCCTGGCCCTACTGAGTCCTTATTGAGACCAGGGGGCCCCACTGAGTCCTTATTGAGATCAGGGGGCCCCACTGAGTCCTGGCCCCACTGAGTCCTTATTGAGACCAGGGGGCCCCACTGAGTCCTTATTGAGACCAGGGGGCCCCACTGAGTCCTTATTGAGATCAGGGGGCCCCACTGAGTCCTTATTGAGATCAGGGAGCCCCACCGAGTCCTGGCCCCACTGAGTTCTTATGAGACCAGGGGGCCCCACTGAGTCCTTATTGAGATCAGGGGGCCCCACTGAGTCCTTATTGAGACCAGGGGGCCCCACTGAGTCCTGGCCCTACTGAGTCCTTATTGAGACCAGGGGGCCCCACTGAGTCCTTATTGAGACCAGGGGGCCCCACTGATTCCTTATTGAGACCAGGGGGCCCCACTGAGTCCTTATTGAGATCAGGGGCCCCACTGAGTCCTTATTGAGACCAGGGGGCCCCACTGAGTCCTTATTGAGACCAGGGGGCCCCACTGAGTCCCTATTGAGATCAGGGGGCCTCAATGAGTCCTTATTGAGACTAGGGGGCCCACTGAGTCCTTACTGAGATCAGGGGGCCCCACTGAGTCCTTATTGAGATCAGGGGGCCCCACTGGGTCCTTATTGAGATCAGGGGCCCCACTGAGTCCTTATTGAGATCAGGGGCCCCACTGAGTCCTGGCCCCACTGAGTCCTTATTGAGACCAGGAGCCCCACTGAGTCCTGGTCCTACTGAGTCCTTATTGATATCAGGGGCCCCACTGAGTCCTTATTGAGATCAGGGGGCCCCACTGAGTCCTTATTGAGATCAGGGGGCCCCACTGAGTCCTTAATGAGATCAAGGGGCCCCACTGAGTCCTTATTGAGACCAGGGGGCCCCACTGAGTCCTGGCCCTACTGAGTCCTTATTGAGATCAGGGGCCCCACTTAGTCCTTATTGAGACCAGGGGGCCCCACTGAGTCCTAATTGAGATCAGGGGCCCCACTGAGTCCCTATTGAGATCAGGGGGCCCACTGAGTCCTTATTGAGATCAGGGGCCCCACTGAGTCCTTATTGAGATCAGGGGGCCCCACTGAGTCCTTATTGAGATCAGGGGCCCCACCTTGTCCTTTTTGAGATCAGGGGCCCCACTGAGTCCTTTTTGAGATCAGGGGCCCCACCTAGTCCTTATTGAGATCAGGGGCCCCACTGAGTCCTTATTGAGATCAGGGGGCCCCACCGAGTCTTTATTGAGATCAGGGGCCCCACCTAGTCCTTATTGAGATCAGAGGCCCCACCAAGTGTTTATTGAGATCAGGGGGCCCCACCGAGGAGGCATTACTGGAAGCAGGAGACCCCCATTGGATCATTATTGGAATCCAGAGACGTCCCCCCCACACACACACTGAGTCATTACTGGAAGCTGGAGACCACCCCATATGAATCCTTACTGTAATCCAGGGACAACCCCTACCCGTGTCATTACTCGAAGCTGGGGACCCTGAATGAATTAATATTGTAATCAAGGGACCCCTCCCCTGCTGAGTCATTACTAGAGCCTGGTGATACCCAATGAATCATTATTGGAATCTGAGGACCCCCAATGAGTCATTACTGGAAGATGGGGACCCCCAATGATTTATTATTGGAATCCAGGGACCCCTCCCCCCTCACACACACACACACTCTGAGTCATTACAGGAAGATGGGACCCTCAATGATTCATAATTGTATCCAGTGACCCCGCCACTGTGTCATTAGTGAAAGCTGGAGATCCCAGCCCAAGAATGTTCACTGATTTGAACCACAAAATAATACACACAAATACAAACACAAGCAGTCATCAAGCAAATGTACACATTCTGCAATATTTTATTTAATTGACAAACAAATATAAACATTGAAATTGTAATACCATGATTGGAGTTTGTCTAAATTAACTGAGGCCGCTCAATGCATAGTCTGTTGATGTTCTTGCTCAGCTCTCATCAAATATTCTGAGGAGACCAACTTACTTTTTTCCTCTAATTTCAAATGTCTTCACATTTACAGAATGTTTGAACACTTTCACTTTTACTTCTTTATTTTGCTACTTTATTTATATGCTCTTTATTAATCTGGTAATATTATTTAATTTTCTAAGTAGTCGCGGACCCCAGAGTAGGCGTCGTAGACCCCAGGTGTCCCTGGGCCATAGGGTAAGAACCTCTGCTCTATGGTATGCATAGTGCCACAGGGCAACGTTTCCCTTTTATTCCTCTCTGAAATTGCTGAACATTACTTTATCGTCCTATATGTATTATTTCATTAACTTTGTTTTTTATTCTCTGCAGTTACTACACATTTAGGTGATCAGGCAAACTATGTTCTTTGCTCTGCTCTGGTTTACCTGCTAAATTTGAATAAAGGAATCATGTCCTACATTGTGGGACACTGCTAATTCCCAAAGAAGTCCATCACCGAATAGGACACTCTACCCAGCCTGCGTTTACAACACCTGCCATTACCCCGCATTGTTTACTCCGCAAAATCTTTTACAACGCAGGGCTTTACAACGCAATCCATAACAACGATTTTCCCCATTACAATGCAATTTACTATTCTAACTCCACCGGGCGGCGTTACTTTGGGGAATGCATTGTAATGCATTTGCGGTGTAAAGCCCTGCCTTGTAAAAGATTCTGTGGAGTAAAACATGCGGCTAATGGACTGCGTTGTAACGCATTCGATGCTTACCCCATCACCGAGCAGAGGAATCAGGGTCCAGGTCGAGTTCCCTTATATGGTAATAAACAGACTTTATCAACATTGGGGTTATTTTATTTCCTATAATTCCTTCTCTTAACTCCTCATTAACCCCTTTTCAATCTTTAATCTCTTGCTTCTTCTAAGGAGAGAAATCCCCTGGGTGCAGATGAGCTCCAATGAGCCTGGTCTTGCAGATGTGAAATTAAACATTAGTCGACCGTTGTCATTTCTTGCATATCAATTAGCGTCAAAGCTCTTCCTGTGCTGCAGACTCGGTGCAAACATGCAGATTCCAGCCCTGCATTGAACCCCAGCAGAGCAGGCCTTGAACATTGACCATATACAGCTAGGAGTTGAGCAGACATCTTGCAAGAGATGGGTCTGGGGGCGACCCTTAGATTTGAAGGTAAGCGTCAGATGCTGTTGGCCTGAGGGCCCTGCAGTTCACAGGTTGTGGTGCATTGTGTCATGATGTCACAACTGCACTAACCACAAGCTATAACTGTAGTGTAGCAAAGCCATTGACTTACTACAGGTGCCTCGTGATGGCATAAGAAAGCGAGCAACAGATGCATAAACGTTTTACGGTGTTTAACTTCACATTCTAGGATCACTGACAGAATCTTGGAAACAAAAATACCGCAGGGGCAGAATATTGATAAAAAAATATAGAGAAGGTAAGTACAAATAAGCAAGTATAGATTTACTGTTCTTGACTCCACATCTACGTACCTTGAAGATATATATATCGTCAAGGCATTTATGTAGAGTTATTTATGGTAAAACTTTGCTTACCTATAGAAACTTACCCTCACTGTATTTTTGCCCTCCATATCTTGACACAAGATTTTGTCTCATGATATTTTTGTTTCTGATATTCTGTCATATTCGTGAGTTACATCGTTATATAATACTGTCATATTATGTTTTATATGATAAGAGTACACCGGGGGAATTTCCTCCCCCACAGTTACAATGTGGTGGAGGGAATTCCACCAGGAGACGCTCCTCCGATCTGAGAACCAGACTGTTGGAATGGGTGAATACAACGTCAATGACATGCCATTCTATGTGGAGGCCCAACAACGGCAAGACCAATCAATGCGATGTCAACATATGCCATAAACTGTGCCTGCATAACAATGTCAATACCCATAAATGCAGTGTCAATGTATGCCATAATCAATGCCCGCACAACAGTGTCAATACCAGCAACCACAAAGTGAATGTATGCCATAATCCATACATGTATAACAATGCTGTTACCAGTAGGAACAATGTCGATGTACGCCATAATCACGTATAACTATGTCAATATCAGTAAAGACAATGTTGATGTATGCTATGACAACAATGCGCACAATGTTGAGAATCTTGGTAAAAATTATTTCAATGACTGCTGTAATTTTCAGAAATTCTAATGAACTCATATCATTGCTGTCCGATTCACCCAACATGACCTCCTTATCAACCCTGAGTCAGAGATACGTGAACCCTGAGTCAGAGATACGTGAACCCTGAGTCAGAGATACGTGAACCCTGAGTCAGAGATACGTGATCAGTTACTGCGACCCCAAGCCAGGCCTATCAAATGACAGGTCAGAGGTGAAGGTCTCACTTGGCCCAAAGACAAACGCACACCCAGAGAAAACCCTGACCGCCAGGACCACTGGATGAGGTACAATGATACGCTTGTCTCTAGGTGTCAGAAAGGGACTGCTTGGACCCCAGGGAGCCATACAAAGGTACGTTTAGGCTCTGGGCGTAATATAGAGCCACCATCTCAATCTTATTGCTCTAGTCTCAAAGAGAGTTTTAGTGCTCTCTGGGCTTTTTTTACTGGTGGTGTCTAAAAGAAGTGAGAGGTGGTATTCACATGGACCTCTGGGCATTAGGCAGTCTGTACACACTCCTCCTGGGTGTGATATAGGGTGTAATTTGGATGTTAGGGAAAAAATCAGACCTTGGTGAATATTGTGTAGCTTGTGTCTGTCCACAGAGGGTAGATAATTGTCAGGTTATTCCTTGTTCTCGCCAAAAGTCGTGCTATTTTTGTCTGTCGATAGTAACGGACTATCAGGCTATCAGGCTCTCTTAGCTCCGCATATTACATGGAGCATCCTCTCTCCTTGGCTGTAGGTGCTAGGATGGGCCTAGGTATTTTATGGGCAAAAATAATCTTTTCTATCAACCTTTTTCTCTTTAGTCTCTTTTAGAACTTTCCACTTTATACATTTATTGATGCAGTGGGGCTGTTAAATTTTGAAAATATACTGCATGCTTAAATGTAATGTCATGTTAGTGAGTCTATGCGTCATGAAGTAATTACCATTTTTCCCAGAGAATAACTTTAAGTTTGCTAGTTTACTGCTACAAATCGCCTTGTACTGTTCTGAACTAACAATTGCATTTTGTTACAGGTTGTTACTCTTTCATTGCATTTAGTCTCTGTTTATTGTTAAGTCTTCTTGTTTTCGATGCATACATTTTTATGGAGCTTGTAACCAGTAGATTGTTTTAGGTACCACCCCGTGCCCACTGTTCCCCAAGATTAGAGTAGAATTGTAACTATTTAAAGAATCTCAAGACAATCCGAAAACGTGCAAAATCCTAAAAGAGGTTCCCCAATCGAGCACAGAGACTCCACTAAGCCACATGCAAGCGAGGCTAGGAAACTAGAGAAATACGGCCATGAGTGGCACTCCCATACCAAAGCCCACGCATTTTCTTGGCCTGAGGGGGGGAACATTTGATACCAACATCACAGAACACACAAGGACTCACATACAGACCAGGTATGCAGGATGGAAAAAGGCTAAGCGAAAGGCCCCGCTAGAGCTATGGGCCATCTTTATGGGCGCCCCATCCTACAAGACTATCCCCATCTCTGCAAGCAAGACATCTGCTCCTCCCCTGCCATACACCGGCAGGGAGGTGTTTTCACTGATGATGGCCATCCCAGCTGCCCCTGGGCTGGACTAAACCAATCCTCCGGTTGAGGGGGCTGGTGGACTTCCTCTATGACATCAAGCCACCAGACCTGGGGGGGGGACAAATTTGTCCAGACGCAGTCAGCCCCAGCTCAGACAAGCGCCAGGCTGCCTCAGGGTTTGATCCTCCACCCATCAGGTCTGAACCAAACTGGGAGCACATGATCCTGAGCACCCAACAGGGCGTCCTAAGTTCAGAGGGAGGTTTGTGGCCGTCCTTGAAGGTGATTGAAAAGTGGAGGGGAAGAAAGGGGCGCCAGTCCTGCAAAATCTGACTCCGAAGAGGGAGCCGCAGGCTATCCTCCCCAAGTCATGCCTATGGTGGAGAGGAAGCATCACAGAGTGAATTTAAGGCCAAAAGAGTTGCCCAGAAGAACAGCCACACAGCACTGAGCGAAGGAGGCAACCCAAGTGGGAGTTAGAGGAAAGGTGTGAGTTGAGGATAGAGAGAGAGAGAGAGACAGAGTGTGTGTGTGTGTTCTCGCCTGGGTATGCTCAGCAGGGAGAGGGAACCACTCCCCCTCCCCAGGAGGAAACAGGTGATAGCCTTGGGCCCAAAATCGAGAATATCCCAGGGATGAGACAGGAGGAAGGCCCCTAACAGAAATACACACATCACCGAGCTGTTGGCGTGGTAGAGGTGCTGACCCGGAAATAAGAAGCCAGGAAAGCCTGACGGAAACACAATTGAGACACAGAACGAGCAGTATGGCACCTTTGCAGTGCATGAGGAGAGCGACAATGAGGACGTCTGCCTCTTCCCCTGAACACACTGGTCAGATAGACCAACCCCTAGAGAGATAGTATTCAGGCAAGAGGGTAAGGCCTTCCTGAGGCCTTATTGTCATCCACACTCTGCTGGACTGAATGGAAGGACTTCCAGAATGATCGTCCCTGGCAGGAGGAGGGATCCTTTGAAACTGAGGATATGGCCAATGCGGGGACTGCCTTCGGCATGGAGGGGGGATCTGAAATGGAACGGCCCCTACATGCAGGAAGGCCTGAGACGATGGGAGCATTACATCGGGGAGAAACCGACAGAGCTGCCCTGAGCCAGGATTTGTCCACTACAGCAGAACAGTGTATCAGGGATTTTGTATGTGCCTTGGACACAGATGGACAAAGAAGGGCTCATGAACAAAGTGCCCCCATTGATGGACGGGCAGGAAAAGGGATCTCATGCTTTGAGGAGAACGCCGCGGGTATAAACTTAGCTGTAGGGGACATCTAAAGTCTGCTCAGCAACCTCATTGGGGAGCAGACTGACACAGTGTTCTCCCGAGCCGCATCCCCACAGTCCTGCTTATCAACACTGAGCCTGACAGGGCTGCATTTAACTCATGCAGACACCAGATCTGGACAGGCCTGAGAGAGAGAGTCCCTGACCACCCAGACATAGGAGGACTGATGGCAGAGAGCGTGAAGCCTGAGGAGACCGTGACAGAATTCCCAGATAGATGGAGAGAGCAATGGGGGCAAGAGACAGGACAACCCTGAACCGACACAGGTCCCCAAGTTGCATTCTTCTACAACCTCCTCAAAAGGGCACTACCCACAGAGATCTAGACCAGGCTAGTTGGTGTAGTAGGGCTAGACACCAAACCTTGGTGGGAAACACAACCCCACATACTAAACTATTGCCATAAAAGACAGGGGAAGGATAGAGAAAAGCAGGAAAAGGCCCAGAGTGACACCACCAAATTGGCCCAACATAAGTTGAAAATGATGTCTCTAGGGGGACTGTGTTGGCCACAAGCATCCAGCTGGCACCCGTCTCCAGGGGAGCCCTGCTTGTCCCCCCCCCGAGGGTATCCACCCAATCCTAGCAGCCGAGGTCAGAAAGGCTGGGTCCAAACCTGCCTCATAGAGTGCCACTATTGTCCCAGATTGGGCCACATGGTTAACCGGTGCCGTCTAAAAATGTACCACGATCAGAATGGAATCGTACTGAGGTGGCCCCCCCGTGCATCCATCCCAAAAACCAAGCTCAGAACAATGCAAATACATTGCTCAGTTAGCTTCAAGGAAATCAGGCTGCAGCCACCTCACCGGCACAGGGGACGGGTGGTTGGCTGAGAACAGGGCAATCGCTTCAATAAACAGGGATCTCAGTCCAGCAGGAACCCGGCCACAGCCATTGCATGGAGGGGTGACTCTTTGGGGTGGCAATGCCCTAGCACAATCACAGGGTACAGACACGCTGTGAGCCAAAAACCATACTCCAAAACAACCTATCGCCTTCATACCACTCCCAGTCTCATTTCCTTACCTGACTTCTCTGCCACCCTTCAGGACGGCCATGCTATGTCGACTGGGGCTCCACTCTGATGTTCGCCCTTCGTGTGCCCGCAGGGGTCTGGGTCCCACCGCTGTTGATCCCCAAGAGGGTCTGGCTGACCATGCCCCAGTAGGAGGACAGTCTGATGAGGGAGCAGGTTTGGCCCCCCAGCTGGTGCGTAAAATAGGCACCCAGGACCACTCACGCAAGTCCAACTTTGACCGGGCGATGGACGGCTCTCCTACCGCAGGATTTACCACCAAGTGGAGGCCCTCCTTTAGTTCCAAAGCATGGTGAATTTTCTGGCATTGCGATCTGGGTCCCTCAACAGGCATGGGGCAACAATATCCTCAAAACTCCAAGGAAACCCAATTCCCACTACCCTAGTCCATAGGAAAACGCAGCACATGCAGGTCAAAAGGACACACCTGCACCGATCAAAACCTCACACCTCTATATGAAACACCCCACAGGGAAAGAGTACTGTCCCCACAGTAGCAAGGAAAGGGGGGAACTAAAATACAAACAGGATTAAAACAGGTTAAACTCACCATTTCCATAAAATCCTAGCACCTCCTAAATCAGTTTAAACTTCACTGTTCCCCTAAAAATCCTATCAGCTTCTTCCAGCAACCCCCTAGGAAAAAAAACATTTGCTCACAGTAAAACGATTGAGTGCATCAGTAAAATGTAAACAGGAATTTTCCAAACAACTGCCTTACGATGTGCTTTTCTCAAGCTGACCTCCAATGCACAGATCTTCTCCTGCAGGTCTGCGGCTGAGCTGACAGTGCAGCATCACTGCCGCAGTCCGACCTCTCTACCATCAAAGCTGTCAAAAGGACTTTCACAAGACCAATCGCTCAAGCAGCTCAGACTCCAAGTTCACTTTTGCAACCACTTTTTAAGAGACATTGTCTGCACCGCATGAAGACAAGACACCTCTGGACACTCCGATGACAGACATCTCCCCTGAAGACAATTCCACAGCCTACAAATGTATTTTAGGTTACGCATTTTTGCATTTTTGCACATGCTTTATTTAGCCGCGGTGCTCTTGAGCCCCTCCGGAGCTAGACGTATGCCTAATCTCATAAACACTAATTCTACATTCTTGCAACTCCTGCACAGAGACCTCTCTCGCCTCACGTACTGAACCAAACGCTGGCATTCCTCAGGACCGTGTAGGCAGTCAAGCCACAAACCAATCATGCTACATAAGGTCACTGATACCCCTCGCTGTGGGTGCAGACAGGATTCCTTATCCCAAGAGATCGCTCCTGAGGGAGCACAATGTCTCGTCCATCTGTACTTATGTAGGATCAGGGCCAAGATTCAACCCCATAGAGTAGAACCCCGTAGGACAAGAGGTAACATGACATTAAATGAAAATAACATTTGTATCGCCCATCTAATACCCAAGGGTGTCTAGGAACCTACTCAGAGAGGAGAACTGCAGTGAGGGAGAGGAAAGAATTATCAGTTAAAAATGCCAGGTTTTAAGTGCTTTCCTAAAGGCTAACAGGTCCGTTTTCCTTTTCAGTACTAGGGGAAGGGAGTTCCAGAGTCTGGTTGTGCCCACAATAAAGCTTCCACCGCTCCAGCCAGCTCTTTAGTATTTGGGCACTGCATGATTGTGTACTGAAGCAGACCGCACCACTGAAATCTGTGTTTAAGGTACTCAGGGCCTATGCCGTGGAGTGCCTTGAAGGCGAGGCACAGAGCTTTGAAATCAATGTGCCTCCTGACTGGGAGATAGTGAGAGGAAGCAGATGTGTGCCATGGAATGCTCACAAGCAAGTGGGCGGCTGCGTTTTGTTCAATCTGGATTTTGGTCATACACTTTTTCCTGATATTGACGAATAAGGCGCTACAGTAGTCAACCTTTGAGAGGGCCAGGGCTGAGGTTGCAGTTTATGAGGAACAAAAGGAAAGATCTTTCTGAGAATTTGTAGGGTGAAAAAAGAGGCAGAAGTGATGATGTTAACATGGCCCTCAACGGAGAGTTTACTATCAAAAACTACACACAAGTTACTACTTGCTTACGGGTGTAGGAAGAGAGCCAAGTTCCTGCGGCCACCATGTTGGAGACCAAAAAGAAAGCATTTTTTCCCAAAAGTAGGACTTCGTTTTATTGGAGTTGAAATGTAAAAATGTAAAGGCATCCAATTCCTGGCCTGAAGCAGGAAGTTATGCAAACATGTGGCAGTGTCAGTGGGACCTCTGGCCACAGATATAACAATTTGGGTGTCAATGGCGTAGGACACAACCGAGAATCCAAAGGACTGATTCAATTTCGCATGTTGGGCAACATAAATATTAACAAGCATTTACAATGCAATGGTCTCGGCGTTGTTAAAATTAGAGCTATTAGCATTGCTCATGACATTATTTTTATTTATCTTTTTGTTTTTAAAACATATAAATAAATGGCATTGTCATTTACAATGCCAATAGCTTAATCGCTCGCAAATGCGAAACCTATTACATTTGCACCCCCACACAGAGACACACACACACAAAGCCACACACACACACACAGCCACCCACACAGAGCCACCTACACAGAGCCACCCACACAGAGTCATTCACATAGAGCCACCAACACACACACAGAGCCACCCATACAGAGCCACCTACACACACACAGAGCCACCCTCACACAGACAGAGCCACCCACACAAAGAGCCACCTACAAAAAAGTTACCCACACAGAGCCACACACACAGAGCCACACACCCACACACAGAGCCACACACACACACAGAGCCACACACACAGAACCATACACACAAAGCCACACACACACAGACAAAGCCACACACACACACAGAGCCACACACAGAGCCACACACACACAGAACCACACACACAGACAGAGCCACACACACAGACAGAGCCACACACAGACAGAGCCACACACACAGAGCCACACACACAGACAGACAGAGCAACACACACAGACAGACAGAGCCACACACACAGACAGACAGAGCCCAATACACACACAGAGCCCAACACACAAACAGAGCCCAACACAAACACATACAGAGCCCAACACACACACACAGAGTCCAACACACACACAGAGCCTAATACACACATAGAGCCCAACACACACACACAGGGCCCAACACACACAGAGCAACACACACACAGCCCAACACACAAGGAACAGAGGGCAGAAAAACAATCACAATGAGGGAACAGAGGGCAGAATCACAATAGCAACGAGGAAACAGAGGGCAGAAAAACAATCACAACGAGGGAACAGAGGGCAGAATCACAATAGCAACGAGGAAACAGAGGTCAGAAAAACAATCACAACCAGGGAACAGGGCAGAATCACAATGAGGGAACAGAGGGCAGAATCACAACGAGTAAACAGAGAGCAGATTCACAACGAGGGAACAGAGGGCAGAATCACAACAAGCGAACAGAGGGCAGAAAAACAATCACAACGAGGGAACAGAGGGCAGAATCACAACGAGGGATCAGAGGGCAGTATCACGAGGGAACAGAGGGCAGAATCACAACGAGGGAACAGAGGGCAGAATCACAACGAGGTAACAGAGGGCAGAATCACAATCACAACGAGGGAACAGAGGGCAGAAAAACAATCACAACGAGGGAACAGAGGGCAGAACCACAATCACAACGAGGAAACAGAGGGCAGAAAAACAATCACAATGAGGGAACAGAGGGCAGAATCACAACTAGGGAACAGAGGGCAGAATCACAATCACAACGAGGGAACAGAGGGCAGAAAAACAATCACAACGAGGGAACATAGGGCAGAATCACAACAAGGGAACGGATGGCAGAAAAACAATCACAACAAGGGAACAGAGGACCGAATCACAATCACAACGAGGAAACAGAGGAACGAATCACAATCACAACGAGGAAACAGAGGGCAGAAAAGCAATCACAACAAGGGAACAGAGGGCAGAATCACAACAAGGGAACAGAGGGCAGAATCACAACTAGGGAACAGAGGGCAGAATCACAACGAGGGAACAGAGGGCAAAAAAACAATCACAACGAGAGAACAGAGGGCAGAATCACAACGAGGGAACAGAGGGCAGAAAAACAATCACAAGGAGGGAACAGAGGGCAGAATCACAACGAGGGAACAGAGGCCAGAATAAGCGCTATGACACGGCCAGCATTTCCCACACTGTTGTTCAGGTTGGTAATAAATAAAATCAATAGTCTTTGAGTAAGCCTTTGACTCGAGGGAGGTTGTCTCTGAGGGCAGTCTGGGGAGGGCTGGCCTTCACTTAAAGAAACGAGGCACTGAGAGCCATTTGAGGGCAGACTGACCCTGGCTCTGACTGTGGACTTGAGGTGATCTGGTCCTGGGTCCGAGGGCTGGTCATGAGTATGTCTTTAACGCCTTGCGGGTGGTAGTAAGGGCTGTCTCCCAGATGGGGCTGGGAGGAGTCACTAAGGGCCGCCTTAGAGGGGGCTGGCGCCTAGACGTCTAGCCTTGGCCGTCTTGGGGAACACTGGTTTGGGATTAGGGGTCTGGCTGGTAGTCACATTACTCAGAGGTGTACCTTGGCGGGGACTTGCACTGAGACTGGCCCAGCTCTGGGGTCAGGCTATGTGGGGGGCGGTGTCACTGGGGGTTGGCCCTGCGTCCGAGGGCTGGCTCCAAGGGGCGGCGCTCTCGGTGTACACATTGCTTGGTTTCCCATGTGATTTAGAAGCTCCGCCCAAACTGCTTTGTGTCGCATTCACTGACAAACTCAGCGCCTGGAAGCAGAGCCGCCAGAAAGACATGCCCGTGAGTGACGAGGGGGATATTTGGGAGGAAATGGAGGGGAGAGCAAATGAGGCATCGACTTGAGGAATAAGGGGTCGGGAGTGTGGCTGTGCCTTCGCAGGGCTGTTATGGCACCGAACATTGCATGTGTTTTCCTTCACACTGGCCTCTCAGGTGACCCACACTCTTCAGTGTTCGCCCCCCTCCGAGCTGGCGCCTGCCCTTTTCACAGAAGACCCCCTTCTCCACTCGCACTGGTATATACATATTACTGTTTTTTTGTATACCATAAAATGGACATGTGCCAACTTTTTATAAACTTTGTCACTCTCAAAACGCCCCTCATTCTAAAACAAGTCGATGCCACAGTACACTTGATTGTGGGTTTTTTTGCGGATCCAAAACATTCCTCTTGGCTGAATATTTTCAAATATCTGCACACACAGTCCTTAAACACGCCCCTCGGTGCTGCCTCAACGTTCTCACGCGGAGTCCTGAGAAATGGCCCCCACACTACCTCACACCGATACCCCGATATGACGTCTTCAAATGGCCCCCTTCCCTGCCCATCAGGTAGCTTTCCCCTGTCCCTAATCATGCGCCCCCGCATCCAGCCACAACTAGGCCCATATTCTGTCCCATTCTCCGTAGTGCCTCTTAAAACTTTAACACTGGGCTTCCACCCATTCCCTGGCGCGAGGCACACCACCTAGGCCCTCGCACTGGGTCCCATGTATGGAAATTTGGGCCCTCTTCTGTTTTTTCCAAGTTCGCGGACGCTTGTTAAACACTGTTTTACAATGCACATAGAAAGCAGCGCCCGGGCATGTCTGGACATCTTCCTGCCAATAAGAACTTATGCGTGGAGAGCCAACTCTTAAGTCCCATTAATGTAGTGTATAGGTTTACGGTGGGAACTGAGACGCCCCCTTTATGTGGCGAATTGAGGCCTATTTTGCGAGAGGAATACTTAATTATTTTGTCCCTTTCACAAATGGTAACGCCGTCTAGCCAAAGATTTCACTTCAGTAGAACTAGTTTGACAACCAAATGCTGCAATAAGCAACTGAAAGAAGGGCCTTCCACTGCGCAGCAATGTGTTGCAACGTTTTTAATAACTTTTGATCCGTTTGCGCTAGAAACATTTTTTTTGTGTGTGAGTGAATCTGCAGATTATGCTGCAGATATGTGGCAAAAGCGTAATCCATATTCATGCGGAAAGCGCTGCTGCCGTAGAATCGAGCTGGCTCTAAGTGCTTTCTAGTAACATGAAATCTGCCCTGACCGTCTAGCGCTTCACTTTACACTGTGTGATCCTCATGGCTTGCAGTCCGACATGTCTAAACTGTCCCGGAAGTTGGCTTAGTCTTCCTCTGTCTCCCTCCCTACCAGGATTAGTACCTGTCATACCCTGCCCGTTACACACCATGCGGCGGATTCAGACACCCTTCCACCCCTCCGTAGGGTCACGCTCTCCGTTCCTGAGGAGAGTCTGGTGTTGTTATGCTCATGCACAGGGTGGAGTCACGTGTCCTTGGCCCACTCCCAGCCTCTCCCCGAGGAACGGAGCACGCAGCCCTCTAATAACCGGCTGCTGGGAGTCTTCGGGAGCAAAAACTACAGCTGGGCATTCCCACAGACTGGGGGGTAACCGCCCAGGAAGTTAACGTCTGTTATTTATTAAACTAAAAAGCCTCCATCTAAAATAGTTTTTTTAAACATCACGTTATCACCATGCACGCCACCATCTTTCTCCGAGGCCATGCAGAAATGCCTCGGGGAAAGGCACCGTCATTTTCGGGATTGAGGGGCGTGTTTTTCGTTCTCTCCTCTTCCCATTGGCTGGAATGTAAAATTCCAGCCAATGGGAAGAGGAGAGAAAGAACTTAAAAAAACACGCCCCACAATCCCAAAAACACAGGGCTTAAACGGAAAGACGCCCCTCTCCTCCAATGGCTGGCCTCCGTTTAGGAAGCCAGCCAATGGAGAAGACGGGCGGGTTCAAGCCCCACACTGAAAAAAATAAGATCTCGCCGGCGAGACTGCGCAAGCGCAGCCTACACAGGCCGAGACCTAAAAAGGGTAGGGCTCAGCAAAGAGCCCTGGGGAATGCTGCAAGGGAGTGTAAAGGATGGTGAGTTAAAATACGTCAGAGCCACAAATTGTTCTCTATCGATAAGAAAAGATTTCAGCAGTGCCAGTGCACGCGCCTTAATCCCAATAGAGGCAAGGCAGTCTAGTAGCGTGTATTGATTGACCATATCAAACATATCATATGTATTTGTAAGGCACACATTCACTCAGAAAGGGTATCTTGGCGCTGAAGATCAGACGTTTATTGCTACCCAACTCAATGGTACTTATTTTGTCGACCTCAGAAGGATAAAAGGCTCAGTGGACCCGATAGTATGCATTAGTACACTGAGCCATCAGACCGGGCAAACACTGTGGAGAGGTCTAAAAGCACTAATGCAGCATCTTTTCCAGTGTTGACATTCCGCCTAATCTGCTTTGTTCCGGTTATCAGGGCAAGTTCGGAACTCTGGTGGCTGCTAAAGCCAAATTGAGCGGGGTCAAGTGGTCCATGAGTCTCAATGAGAGCTGTAATTTCTGTTTTCATAGCCTCCTTAATCATATTTATTGGGATCTGTATTGTCCAGATTTAGCTTTCTCAGAAGTGGAAGGACTTGATGCTAATTTTCATGTGGTAGGGAAGCTGCCAATACCGAACATGTGGTTAACAAGCATTGGCATAGCCAATAGGTCTTGCATTTGGGACCTTATAAGTGTTTAGCTATGCAACAGTTGATGTTGTTGCACCAAGGATATTGTGCTGCATAACTAAATACTTATAAGGTCCCAAGAGCGAGACCTATTGGCTATGCCAATGCTTGTTTTTCTTCTTTTGAGTTACCTTTCCGAGTTGGATCATAACCAAAAGGGAGCGGGTGGGAAAAGAAGCAAAGGGGTGGGGAACTCAAAGCAACACTGCAAATAAGCCAAAGTTACATGGAGGGCGTGGGCAGGTGGAAGCAACACAGAGGGTGCAGGGAGGCAACAGGGAGAAGCACATGGGGAAACGCAGCAGCGACAGGGGTGGGAAGAAGCACTTGAGCGATAGAAAGCAGCAAGAGGAGAGAGAAGTACACGAGGGCAACAGTTTGAAAAACACATGCGCTCTCATGGAATGCTTGACAGAAAAAAGTAGTGCTTGAAAAGCAAGCAAGGGAAGCAGAAATGTCAGTCAATCAAAGCGATGGTAAAGAGGCAATGCTCCATGAGAGGGAGAAACACAAGACTGTCAAGATGAAACAAAAATAAGAGGTAGGCAAATGAGAATGACAGGAAAGCCGACCAATCATAAGCAATGGGCTTGTTCAAAGCCCCTCTGCGTACTTTGTAAGCCACATTATGCCTCGCAACAAACAGCGCATGCGCTTTCAAGTAGGGGTGACCTAAAAAAGGCCTTAAGACAATTTATCTGAAACTTCCGCGTGCTGTTGAACAAGCAACACAAACATGACTGTTGTATTTATCAATCTAAAACAACAGGAGAGCATAAGTCTGGCTGAAGAAAATGTGCTTGCTCTCATCAAAGAAGGTATTTAAAATACAATTCTGTGCCAGTTAAACATGGAGTTCAATAAAAAACAGCTTTTTAAATTAAGCATTCACATATTAAGCATCACAAGGCAATCTTGGTATAATTTAAAAATATATCTTACTTGAGAATTCACTAGTACTGCCTCACAATTTCAATGCAGGCTCCACTTTGCCGGGGAGAGCAAGTGCTCAACACTCAACACTTATGTAATGAGAATAAGCTCACTGCATGGATTGAACCCATTGTAATGTCGTTAAATGACTTTGTTTATAACATCTACAAATAACAAACATTGGCATAATCGCGGCACCCGCGCTTCACTTTTAACATTAAAAGTGAAGAGCGGGTGCCGCGATTATAGCAAATGTAAAGAAATAGATCTTTTGCTATAATCGTGGCTTCCGCGTTTTATTTTTAATGTTAAAAGTAAAGCAGGGGTGCCGCGATTATAGCAAAAGATCTATTTCTTTACTTTTGCTATAATCGCAGCACCGCGCTTTACATTTTTTTTTTTTTTTAAACCTTTATTGTGCAGATGGAAGTATACATATACGGGCCTACAACCAGTCACGCCGGCCACAACACATTATGAAAGCACATGAGACAACAACAAGATTTCCCGGCAGTCACCCAGCGTTGTACAAGCAAGCGATCTAATATTAAAAGAGGGGGGGCTGAATATGACCGCTGGAAACAGGATTAAGGAAGGTTAATTTTATAATATAATAGGAAGTATAGCAGGATCAGTTGCAACTGTTAGCCATCTAAGTTCCCTTGGCGGGCCACATATCTAACATCAAAACAGAAAGGCATCGATAAAAAACAGGTAACAGCCGCGGTTAACAGGAATCAACTTATAGACACCCCGGTTCAGAACAGTCCCACCGTGGCCCATCACGCACCCGTCGACCACCCATATATGTGCTACTACATAACAGAGGAACCAGAGCAGCAGCTTAGTTGTAGTCATCCTCTATACTAACCCAAGTAAATAGAAAAAAAGAAGGGGGAAGGAGGAAGGAAAAATAGTAGAAGAGGGAGAGTAAGAACGCTGCGCTACTGCACGCGCCCCACAGTGATAAAAGCGCGCAAGACTGTGAGAGATCCGCTATCGGGGTTAGGGCATGCAAGTCATGATATATGTGCAATCAATACCGTAGAAGCAAGCAAGTCATCCCCCATCCCATAAGCTATCATACCATAGGAACCTCGTACAGCCACAGCATCCCGATAAAGGGATACAAAAGAGCCATAGAACTAAAAGAAAAACGAACAGTAGAGAAACTCCATCCCATCCGCCCCATCCTGCACCCCTGCAGAAGGCTACGGCCTACCCCCCCAGCAGCGTGCCTGTCGCCCTAAATAGAAACCCGAAATATAGGAAAGTAGAAAGTGTGAAAGAAACAAAACGGAAAAGAGGGGGAAAAAGAACAAGTGGGAGAGGAGATCTGCAATCAAGTCATTCGGCCCTCACCCCCCGCCTTCACACACACGAAACCACATCCAGGCGAGATCGACACAACCTCAAGTATCAGAAACATTCAAAGGAATCGGCCATATTGGCACGGTTGCGGGCAGTCCTCATCTCCATCCGTTAACCAGTAGTCCGCCGGGTCCAGGCCGGCTCACCCCTGTCCTCTCCTGACCATAGCCATCGTGCGCAATAGTTTAGTGGGTAGCAAATAGTTCGAGGTGAGATGGGCACAGGATCGGAACAAATCAGGCCAGGGGAGTAAACCAGAGGACTCCAGTATCAAACGGCAGAGCAAGCAATGGCTGCGGCAGTCTAGACTTTCCAATAGCAACATCAGGAGCAGCAAGCAGTATGGGTGTAGTCTCGCCGTCCAATAAAGCGAGGTCTCCCCCGCAAGGTAACAGCGGGGCCACACCAAAGCAGTTCGAATCGAGCATCTACCTCGCTCCCCAGTCATTCGGGCATGAACGGGCCCCGACGTGGGGCCCACGCCCGCACCCGCCACAATCAAAGCTACCTGGAGATTCGGGGCCGCAGGCGTACGGTCCAGCAGATGCACAGCGGCAGCACTCCTCGCAGCAGCCGAGGGGAGCGAAGGTGCACACATTCGAAGTCGAGCCGCGTCCATGAGGGACGGTCCAGCAAACATGGCGGCAGACCCGTTATCTTTCACACTGGAGCCGAAGACCATGGCCTCACGTAAAGAATGCAGGGCGCCAAGGACATCACCAATCGTAGGCTCACGATCATAGGACGCGGCCCTCGTGCACTCCAGCGACCCAGGTTCGCCGCTCCGAGTAGATCCGTGACTCAAGGCGCCGGTCGCCATCTTGTAAATTCAGCCGTGCCTCTCCGTGCCTCAACTTCTTCAAGCAAGGCCCACCGCTGGGGTCCCCTCGAGCCACGGAAATGGCAACCTTGGTGCAGAAAGGAGGGCCACCAAAAATGGGGACCGCCAGCGGCACCGTCCCACAGACACCGCCCGCCGAATCCGGGCGAAGGGCTTCAAGATGGCCGGACAGGGCAACAAAGAGGGGGCATGCCACCTACATGGTCTACCCCCATCCGCGGCAGACCGCACCCTACCGCCGGGCCCCCAGGCCTCCAGATCGGGCCCGGTCAGTCGCCACCGGCACAACCGCACAACGGCCTCTTCAGCTGACCCCTCTCCTCCACCAGGGGCCGCCGCCGACACCCTCACTCCGGCCGACCGTCACAGGCAAGTCCCCGGTCTGCACGCAGCGGAGACCCCGGACCAAACAAGGGCATAACTCCAGATCCGCAGCACACAGGAGCCTCCGGGACAAACGGTGAGTGCGAGCATTGTTTCATCTTTCCATTTCTTGCCGAGTGTGTCGCTTCGGAGCAGGATGAAGATCAGGATATGTGTTTAGGCAGGAAGGTGGGCGGAGCCGAGCTACAGTGCGGCCATCACGGTCGCGAGCTTGGCTCCTACCCCGCACTTTACTTTTAATGTTAAAAGTAAAGCGCGTGTGCCGCGATTATAGCAAAAGTAAAAAAATAGATCTTTTGCTAAAATCACGGCACCCGCAGTTTACTTTTAACATTAAAAATGAAGCGCGGGTGCCGCGATTATAATGTAATGACCCGTGAAAGACAGATGGCGGCTGCGCGCGTGCACGCTCACGTGAACTCAAGTGCTAAGCCAGCCAAAGAGTGCGGTTGCAGCACTTTTAAAACCCACCTACAAAATGTCTGTCAGCGCATGCGCTGACTCAGCTAGACCTAAAAATGACTGAGAACTGCTCTGCAATGGTGTTCGGTACTAAATGAAATATCTTGGGAGAACAAGGATCAAGCGAGGAGCCCAACTTTATTTGGCCAAGCAGGTTCATAACTCGAGCTGCTTTGAGAGGTGAAAATGACAATACAGTGGGGGTTTCAACTGAGACCCCTTTGAGGTCCGAGATATACTCCATAGATGGATTTATGGCACTCAAACTGAGGGACTAAAGCTGCCCAGATGAGTGGTTACTTGAGAAGTGGCTATAACATTTCTTTATCCTATCCTTCACAAAAGTTGCAAGTGAGTCACAAAAATCTTGGCTGACATTGGTATTTATATTTGGTAAGTCTTTTCACCGTGGCAAACAGTTCTTAAGATGATTTTTTTGATGCTTTAATAATGTTCGTATAGAAGCATGTTTTTCTGTCTGTATTAACGCCTTGTAAATTGCTTGAGACTGTTTGAGATTCCTTTACAATGGAGCCATAGTTGAGTCTCCATTTTCTTTACAACCGGCGGCAGTTCGGCTTCTGGAGTCTAAGACTCTCTGCAAACCATAGTTCTGAGGGCTTAATTCTCTGGTTTTTGTATTTAGTGGTTTGTGGCTGGTGCTGTAAGGTTCAAGGATGCATAGATCCAATAGTCAAAAGAAATTGAAGCCTCAATAAGGTCTTTGTAAGGAGGAGGGTGTTTATAAGATGAGGACGACCTCAAGGATTCTCATGTAATAGAATGTAGGGGCGAATGAGTTTGTGTCCTTTCGGATGAGAAGGGCTGGATAAAACGGTATGGGGTATGAGGATAAACGTGACAGTGGAATGGTCGACCAGACCAAAGGAAGTGAAGGTACGTTTTGAAGGAAGTCTGTGTTCGAAACATTCCGCCCAGCAGGTGACCTGCAAAATGAGTGGCCCCCTTGATGTGCCGGAAAAGACCCAAGCTGACCATGACGTCACTCAGATGGGCAGCTTCCTTGTCATAGACATCTTCTTAATGAAGACCCAGGATGGTAAAATCAGAAGACTGAACTGTGTTATCTGAGAACTGACCCATTGCAAGCATAGAAGCTGCGCCAGGCCAGGGGTCGACAGATAAGCAAACCATTGAATGAGTGATGGTTGGTGATTTTAATTTTAAAAGATAGTGCTGCGAGTTCCTTGGTGTTGTTGTGAATTATAAAAATGCTTTAAAGTGTGCTTCAGCAGATGACGGCTAGACCACTGCCTCTTGTATCTAGACGATCTTGTCTAAGGATAGAGAATCCTGCGGGAACTGCAGTAGACAGTTCTGGGCCAGAAGCTGCATTTGCCCAAGACTGTGATAAAGGCAATGCCTATAGATTGTGTAAAAAGGAAATCCGCAAACTCAAGTGTGTGTTTCATAAGGGAATGCACATGGATCAAGGTGCATGCAGCGGAAGAGCTTCGTAGGGTGTGGTGGCTTCAAATGGATAACAGCTTTGGGGGTGGCCGCTCTAGCTTTTAGACTTAAATGGGTGAGCCGACAGTATAGACATGAAAGCTTCTCAGTGCAATTGCCAGGACAAAGATTGGGGACAAGACAGCGCTTTCCTGATAAGTTCATATTGAGGAGCTACGGAATCAGAGCTCTGGACTCAGAGGGGAAACTAGTATAGTGGCTTCCGCTGAGCGCCATCCCAGCATGGATGGGTGCAGAAAGCCTTGACTTTGGCAAACCCATCACCTAGTATGTGACCAATACCACAGTTCTGTACCTTTTAACCAAACCTAGTGACATCCAAACCGAGTTAGACCGGATGCGCAGTAGGAGCACTATAGGGGAGGTCACTTATTGACCCCATGAATTTATGGAGAAGAAGTTCCTTGAGGTAGCAAGACCACCACACCGGTGAAGAAATACATCTGTGAGTTGTCTCAGCATTCATTACAGAAGAAAACAATTCTGTTGCATGAGGCTTGAAGGAAAAGAACGGCTGATTGTTTTGGCTGGGCTCAGTACAAGGACATTCCAGAAGAATTTAGGCTGTACATGGAGACTCGAGTAAACGCAGGAGGGTCAATACACTTCTTCACGATGCACATGAAAGCGAAGGCCTGCTGTTTACAAATAACTAGATGGGAGTTACTTAGGATGATAAATGCTAATTAGTGTGGCCAAAACACTATCAAAGAAGAACTGAGAGCCATCTGCCTTAAAGTGATGCAATATCGGTACATGTTGGACTTGATGACCGTGATGGAGGGTGAGGTGCGGACCAAGATTGGTGCTTCCTGTTATACTTTTACCCTCGTAAATGAAATGGACAATGGGACATTAGCTTGTGCCATCCAAGAAGTGCATCATCTGCAAGCCGACATGAAGAAGGAGGGAGGTGCCCCGAAGCAGGACTGGTTGTATAGTATATTTTTGTGGATCACCCTATGGGTGTCCAAACTATTCACATCACTAATCCCAGGTTTTGCTGTTATACATCTGTTGTGTGGTTTCCTACAAGTGGGGGTTTCCAGCTGTAAAAATGAAGTCCTTAAATTAGGTAGTATGCACACAGCTAGGAAAAAAGTAACAGACACTACAGACACACACACAGTGATGAAAATGACATTCATGACATATGAGGAGGATAGAGTAGGTGAAAATTGAACTAGAGGGGGAACGTTGGAATGGGTAAATAGAATGTCAATGACTACCATGATATTTGGTGCACAGTCAAAATATCGATTCCAAATTATTGACCAACATTAATATCGAGTTAAAAATATCGAAGGTGAAGAATGGTGAGTAATATCGATTTTTTTTATATCGATGTAAGTAATATCGAAGTTAGTAATATCGATATCAATTATATCGATGTTACTAATTTCGATGTCACTAATATCAATATTTGTTTGTTGTTATGTATTTGATTATGTATTTTATATGTATGTATTATATGTTTTTTGTTAAGTTTTTGATTTGTTTTAAATTTTATGTGTACTATTTTTTATATATACATTTTTTTATATTTAATTTAATTTAATTTTATGTTTTCGTCCTGGAGCGGGTTGTGGGTTTATAGGGGATTAGGGTGGGAAGTAATTTCATTATAGTACATTTATTATTATTTTCGTAATTGTAAATTAATTTTAATTAATTTTTGTGTTTAAGTTCTGTAGTGGGTTGTGGGTTTATAGGGGAATTGGGTGGGAAGAAATTTAATTGTAATTAAGTTATTATTTATTTTTAATTGATATTGATAATTATTTTATTTAAAATTAAATAATAATTGGTAAATAATTATTTAAATTGCTAATGAATTTTTTTAATTGGTAATTAAGGTTTGTTATTGGTAATTATATTTTTTAATTGGCAATTGATGTTTCGTAATTGAAAACTAGTTTTTTTTTTATTGGTAATTACATTTTTTAATTGGCAATTCATTTTTTTAATTGTAATTAATGTTCTTAATAGGTAATGACATTTTTTAATTGGTAAATACAATTTTTAATTGGTAATTCATTTTTTTAAATTGGTAATTGATATTTTTAATTGTTAATTACTTTATATTTATTGGAAATTCATTTCATTAATTGGTAAATAATTTTTCATTAAAATATATATATATTTTTTAATTTCTTTTTTGTTCACCATTTTTTATTTGTTGATCAATGTTTAATTATTAATATGTTTTTTGTTTTGAAAAATATTTTAGTGTTCAATATTTATTATTTGGTAATTTATATTTCTTAAATAATATTTATTATATATTTTTAATTTATTGTTAATTAATTATTCAATTGTAATTATGTTTTTAGTAATTATTAATGGGTATTTGCAAATGATGTAGAGTTATTTAAAACTTAAATTTTTAATTATTTTATTTGCAACAATTATTTATAAGTATGTTATATTTAACTTCTACGCTATCCAATGCTTTCCCTACTGTTGCATTCTCTGGAGTTGGAATAGTAATTTTTACCCCAACGCTATCCACCGTTTTCCCTACTGTTGCACTCTCTGGAGTGGGAATAGTAATTTTTACCCCTACGCTATCCAACGCTTTCCCTACTGTTGCACTCTCTGGAGTTGAAATTGTAATTTTTACCCCTACGCTATCCACCGTTTTCCCTACTGTTGCACTCTCTGGAGTAGGAATAGTAATTTTTACCCCTACGCTATCCAACGCTTTCCCTACTGTTGCACTCTCTGGAGTTGGAATAGTAATTTTTACCCCTACGCTATCCAACGTTTTCTCTACTGTTGCACTCTCTGGAGTGGGAATAGTAATATTTACCCCTACGCTATTCATCGCTTTCCCTACTGTTGCACTCTCTGGAGTTGGAATAGTAATTTTTAACCCCAAAGCTATCCAATGTTTTCCCTACTGTTGCACTCATTGGAGTGGGAATAGTAATTTTTACCCAACCGCTATCCAATACTTTCCCTACTGTTGTACTCTCTGGAGTTGGAATAGTAGTTTTTACCCCTACGCTATCCAATGTTTTCACTACTGTTGCACTGTTTGGAGTTGGAATAGTAATTTTTACCCCAACGCTATCCAATGTTTTCTCTACTGTTGCACTCTTTGGAGTTGGAATAGTAATTTTTAAACCTACGCTATCCAATGTTTTCCCTACTGTTGCACTGTTTGGAGTGTGAATAGTAATTTTTACCCCTACGCTATTCAACGCTTTCCCTACTGTTGCATTCTCTGGAGTTGGAATAGTAATTTTTATCCCTACGCTATCCAACGCTTTCCCTACTGTTGCACTCTCTGGAGTTGGAATAGCAATTTTTACCCCTACGCTATCCAATGTTTTCTCTACTGTTGCACTCTCTGGAGTTGGATTAGTAATTTTTACCTCTACGCTTATACAACGGTTTCTCCCCCAACGCTATCCACCGTTTTCCCTACTGTTGCACTCTCTGGAGTGGGAATAGTAATTTTTACCCCTACGCTATCCAACGCTTTCCCTACTGTTGCACTCTCTGGAGTTGGAATAGTAATTTTTACCCCTACGCTATCCAACGTTTTCTCTACTGTTGCACTCTCTGGAGTGGGAATAGTGATATTTACCCCTACGCTATTCAACGCTTTCCCTACTGTTGCACTCTCTGGAGTTGGAATAGTAATTTTTACCCCTACGCTTTCCAATGTTTTCCCTACTGTTGCACTCTCTGGAGTTGGATTAGTAATTTTTACCTCTACGCTTATACAACGGTTTCTCTACTATTGTGCTCTCTGGAGTGAGAATGGTAATTTTAAGTTCTATGCTATCCAACATTTTTATTAATGTATTTTTTTTACTAATGGATTTTGGATAGTATTTTTATTTAATTAGTTATTTTTTGTATAAATTTAGATATTGTAGTATATAATTAAATTTAAAAATATTAAAGGTATAATTATTTTTTTTAATTTATTAAACATAATTCTTTACTTTTAATTTATGTTTATGTTTTATGTTTGTAAATGTATTTGTAATTTATAATATTTTGTATTAATGTATAAATTATTAAAATAATTATTACAACTTATTGTTAAGTGTGTATATATTATATATTTTCTGGATGTTTAATTCATGTATTATTATTATATATGTATTATTTATTAATTTTAAACATTATTAGATATTTTTAACTATGTTTATTTTATTTATTAGTGTTATTTACTTTATTTTACATTTATATTTTTACAGAAAAAAAAACGATATTTTTAATATCGATAGTTTTTAACATCTATATTTTTTTTCTCGATATTTTTGTACTTACCATGTTGTAGATAGGATGTCGATATTCTTGCCTTCAATACTTCTGCATCAATATTCCTGTAGGTCGATATTTTTAACGTCGAAATTTTGTCAGTGATTTGTGATATGTGCAGGCCCGACAATGGCAATAATATTAAATGCAATGCCAACGCATGCCATAACCTGTGCCCGCATAACTATGTCAAAACTCATAAATGCAATGTAAATGTATGCCATGATCAATGCCCCCTCAACAGTCGATACCATCAGTAACAATGTCAATCGCTGCCATAATCCATGCACGCATAACAATGTTGTTACCAGTAGAAACAAAGTTGATGTGCGCCATGAACTAGGCACGCATAACTATGTCAATATCAATAAAGACGATGTTGATGTATGCTGTGACAACTGTATGCACGATGTTGAGGATGTCGGTAAAAATTGTATCAATGACCAACATATTATTTTCAGAAGTTCTAATGAACTCGTATCATTACCGTCAGTTTCATCCAAGGTGACCGCACCATCAATCCCATGTCAGAGATATGTGATCAGACAGGCCCTGTGACCCCAACCCATGCCTATTGAGTGACATGCTTGCATTCCCCAAACATACCACAAAGCTAGATACCACATGTAAATAGAAACACTTAGCCAATCAGGACACAACATGCCCACCACACATGGTGACCATACGCTCCCCATGCTGGACATCTAGACACATACACACTGGCCCACACTAGGGGGCCCATTAGGATAGCGTGCGGAAAACCACCCCGACCGCCATGGAGGCGGAAATCAACCGCCCGCCATGACCGCGGCAAAACCGGCATGCGAATTAGGATCACCCGCCACGAAAAACCGACCGCGGCGGTCGCTGCCTATATAAAACCGCCCGACGCGTGCGGTGACGGCAAAACTCCGACCGCGGCGGACGGAAAAGCTGCGAATAACACAAAACCGTCCACAGGTCCATCAGAGACACCGCACAGGAAATTAGGATAACTCCGAGGGTGTTGCGGGCGGAACCGCCCACACCGACCGCAGCGGACGCACCCAGGAGTGAATCGGAGAAATGGCGGTCAAGCAGCAGCAAAGCCACCGCTACGGACGAACATGATAAACATGGCGGACGATGTGAAAAGACTGCAGTCATGCCTAACACTGCACAAACGAAATAGCCCTGCACCCAAAACATACAATACACATACACAGAAACATAAATAACGCAAATAATACACAGAACCACTCCCACAACACACCTGACCACCTAAATCCCATTGGACACACCCACACAGCTGAGTATAAAGCCACCCCCTGCACTGACCACAATCCTTTGCATCACTCCAGAAGACAAGGCCATACACCACATCTGACAGGAGAGGCAAAAGACCACGGCACACCCATCCACCAACCACCACCACCATCACACCATCACAAACAACCCCCCACTACACAACACCCCACACACATCATCACCACACCCCTGCACCCACACACCCTTGCACCCACAAACACCTCAACCCCCCCCCCCCACACCATGACAGCACAAAAAATGCCAAAATTCACCGACACTGAGTTGACAGTCAAGGTCAATGAGATTGTAAGAGTAGAACCACAACTATTTGGTAGCCTGGTCCAACAGACCCCAGGCCATTAGCCACCAGGACAAAAATGTGGGAAAGGATAGTCCAAAGGGTGAATGCAGTAGGGGCCGCCCCAAGATCAAAGAAGGAGATCCAGAAGCGGTGGAATGATCTCAAGAGGGTTGTCAAGGAGAAGAGGAGCAAGAACTGGACGCTGGCAAACGTGACTGGCAGTGGCCCTCCCGTCCCACAAAAGACATTCACACCATGGGAGGATAAGGTGCTTGCCAACCTTCTACCTGAGAGTCTCACAGGAGTAGCCGGGGGAGCGGAGGCTGGTAAGTACACACAAATGTCCCACACCACAATGACAATTAGCTCCTTGCAATACCCAAACACCATTTGAATGTCCATCCCCACCCAACATGTAGCCAGCCACCCTGCTTAGGAGGCCTGTATGGGCGAGGGAGGTCTGTACAACAACTCCCACCATCCCCCCTGTATCAAAGCTGAGCATCATGGAGGCCTCCCCCAACCAGCAGCATGTGTCAGCCTTTGCACTGTTTGACAAACAGACTTACAGGTTGGTAGCCATCTTCACTGGGAGTGTGTGGAAGGGAGGGAGGTCTGTACAACAACTCACACCATACCCCCTGTATCAAAGCTGAGCATCATGGAGGCCTCCCCCACCCAGCAGCATGTGTCAGCCATTGCACTGTTTGACAAATAGACTTACAGGTTGGTAGCCATCTTCACTGGGAGTGTGTGGAAGGGAGGGAGGTCTGTACAACAACTCCCACCATCCCCCCTGTATCAAAGCTGAGCATCATGGAGGCCTCCCCCACCCAGCAGCATGTGTCAGCCATTGCACTGCTTGACAAACAGAGCTACAGGTTGGTAGCCATCTTGTATTGGAGCACTGTTTTCGGGTAGGAGGGTTGTATCACTACTCCCACCATCCCCCCTGTATCAAAGCTGAGCATCATGGAGGCCTCCCCCACCCAGCAGAATGTGTCAGCCATTGCACTGTTTGACAAACAGACTTACAGGTTGGTAGCCATCTTCACTGGGAGTGTGTGGAAGGGAGGGAGGTCTGTACAACAACTCCCACCATCCCCCCTGTATCAAAGCTGAGCATCATGGAGGCCTCCCCCACCCAGCAGCATGTGTCAGCCATTGCACTGTTTGACAAACAGAGCTACAGGTTGGTAGCCATCTTGTATTTGAGCACTGTTTTCGGGTGGGAGGGTTGTATCACTACTCCCACCATCCCCCCTGTATCAAAGCTGAGCATCATGGAGGCCTCCCCCACCCAGCAGCATGTGTCAGCCATTGCACTGTTTGACAAACAGACTTACAGGTTGGTAGCCATCTTCACTGGGAGTGTGTGGAAGGGAGGGAGGTCTGTACAACAACTCCCACCATCCCCCTGTATCAAATCTGAGCATCATGGAGGCCTCCCCCACCCAGCAGCATGTGTCAGCCATTGCACTGTTTGACAAACAGACTTACAGGTTGGTAGCCATCTTTACTGGGAGTGTGTGGAAGGGAGGGAGGTCTGTACAACAACTCCCACCATCCCCCCTGTATCAAAGCTGAGCATCATGGAGGCCTCCCCCACCCAGCAGCATGTGTCAGCCATTGCACTGTTTGACAAACAGACCTACAGGTTGGTAGCCATCTTGTATTGGAGCACTGTTTTTGGGTGGGAGGGTTGTATCACTACTCCCACCATCCCCCCTGTATCAAAGCTGAGCATCATGGAGGCCTCCCCCACCCAGCAGCATGTGTCAGCCATTGCACTGTTTGACAAACAGAGCTACAAATTGGTATCAATCTAGTATTGGAGCACTGTTTTTGGGTGGGAGGGTTGGATCACTACTCCCACCATCCCCCCTGTATCAAAGCTGAGCATCATGGAGGCCTCCCCCACCCAGCAGCATGTGTCAGCCATTGCACTGTTTGACAAACAGACCTACAGGTTGGTAGTCATCTTCACTGGGAGTGTGTGGAAGGGAGGGAGGCCTGTACAACAACTCCCACCATCCCCCCTGTGCCACACCCCAGCATCATGGAGGTCTCCCCCACCCAGCAGCATGTGTCAGCCATTGCCTCCTGCACAGTTACTTAACAGGTACGTATCTACAGTAAATCCACATGAAGTGTGTGTGTGACCTGCATACAGAAAAACGACAACAATCAAAACCAAAGCATTGAGAATCAATATGTATGACTCCATGATGTCCCCCAACACTATTAAATGTCAGACGGTGTAGCCATTATGACTACAACTGATGAATGCACATGTAAGTAGTGTACAGACAGATGATGATACGCAGATTACACTAACACTGACCACTCCCCATCTACTCCACAGGTGATGAAGAACTCACTGCTGAGGACAACACCAATGACCAGCAGAGCCAGTCTCCACCCCCGGCCCATGGACTCTCAGGAGAGGAATCTCAGGACAGCTTGGACGATGAGTTCCTGCCCGGCCCATCAGGTGTGCCACAGACCCAGAGGTCCCATGACACCATCCTCCCCACCCCCACCTCTACTGCCACTACAACGCAGCAGACCCCTGCAGCCACGGCCTCTACCACCGCAACCACCACAGCCACCACCGCCACTTCCACCACCACCACCAGGACCACCAGTACCACCTGCAGCAACGTCCCTGTCCCCAGGGATGAAGAACCCACACCAACAGCTGTGGAGGGCAGGGAGAGAGTGCGTGGTCCGCCAGTGGCGAGGGAAGAGGTCCGTGGTGGCAGAACAAGTGGGAGGGCCAGGGTCACCACCAGACCTCGGGAGGAGTGGACACCATCCCTGGACCACTTCACAAGAGTTGTGGAGGCCTACCAAGAGGTCCAGGGACAAAGTGGCCGGTCAGATGAATTCATGAAGGAGCTCATCCAGCTGATGAGGTCCATCGATAACCGTCTGGGACAGATGGTGGACCTCATGGGCCAGCAAGTGGCGTTGCAGAGGGACAGGCCTGTGTCCCAACCACCACCTCCGTCCCCTCCTGTTGTGCTGCCGGATGACAGTGCTCCATCCTCCCCTGCGCCAACAGAGAGGGACTAGTCCCCTGACGTCGCTGGCCAATCAGCTGCCCCCCCAAAAGAACCAGGGGGCATCCTAAGAAGAGCCTGGGAGTCTCTGGAGGCAATGCACCTACCACATGCCAGTCACGCAGCCAGCCGTGAAGACAACCCTCTTCCCAACTGCATTCACACTTTGGACTATCCTTCCCCACATTGCCCTGGCAATGGCACCTCACCGTTGGACTGGGTGACCACATCCATGTGGTCTACAACTCATTGAACTGGACTGTCAACTCAGTGCACATTCCACACCTTCCTGTAAATATCACCGCACCAATCACATGTACACTCCAAAAATAAAATACCTGATGCACAAGATTTTGTGTTGTGATTTTTATAGTGCAGTATTTACATAGTTCCAGATGTCCATGATGTGTACCAATGATGTACAGTATGCATGCCAGGAACCCTCTGTAGCACCTAGGGAGACACAACAGAACAACAGTCACTGGTGTGATTGTGCCAACACACAGATCACAGCACACAAAATAACCTAAACTTCACAGCCAAATTACGCAATGTCTAGCAGATGTGCACAAATAAAGTCCTATACACATCTCGGCACTGAAATTCTATTTCACAAACTACACACATGGGTGACAGTACATGTGGCCATTGGTCAATGCCACGCATAGCCATTCATAACAAGAACAACAACATCAGACAATGTTCACATTGTACCTAGTCACCCACCTTCAAGTGAAGTAGCGTTCGATGAGCTGCTGGCGCTGGTCAACTCCTTCCTCCTCTCCACTGTCCTCATCACTGGATTCTGGTCCCTGAGCAGGTTGTGGCCTTGGGTCATCACCATCATCCAGGAGCAGGGGGACCCTCCTTTGGATGGCCAAGTTGTGCAGCATACAGCATGCCACGAAGATCTGGCACACCTTCCCAGGCGAATATGCCAGTGGGCCACCGGTCCTGTCAAGGCACCGGAACCTTGACTTAAGCAGTCCGAAAGTCCGCTCGATCACCCGTCGGGTCCTGCCATGGGCATCATTGTAGCGGGTGTCTGCTGGTGTCCGGGGATTCCGTAGTGGGCTCAACAGCCATGGGCGACTGGGATATGCTGAGTCACCTGTGAACGGAAAACACACATTGCAATGTTGTACAGCCAGAGTGCAGTAAGTCACACACAGCACGCCATTGCAGTAGTGAAACTCACCCACAATCCAGGCATGTTCAGGATGCATATTCTCCATCATCCGTGGCACCATGCTGTTCCTCATGATGTAAGAATCATGGGCCGAACCGGGAAACTTAGCACACACATGTGAAATTGTCATGTCTGCAAGGCACACCACCTGCACATTCATGGAGTGGTAGTGTTTGCGATTACGATAAATGTGCGCCCTTGCCTGCGGTGGCAATAGACCGACATGTGTGCAATCAATGGCACAGACTACATGTGGGATGGCCCAAAGGGCATAGAAGTCCGCCTTCACAGCAGCCAATTCACGTCCCCTGGGGAAATGTATGTACCGATTGCGATAGATCATCATGGCCGCAAGCACATCCCGCAGCACCATGCTGAACATGGGCTGCGACATCCCCCCAGCGTTGGCCACGGTCTCCTGGAAGGAACCAATCGCAAAAAAGTGGAGTGCCGCCATCACCTTGTAGGTGGGTGTGAATGTCGTAGGATAGTGACAGGGAGGCTGCAGGTGGGGCTCCAATAGATCACACAGGATCTTCAGTGTATCTCTGTCCAGCCAGAATTTTCTGACGATTGCCTCATCCTCCATGTCCTGCAGCACTGTCAGGTGACGGAGTAGATTCTGCCTCCTCCTAGTCAAGGAGTGATTGTAATAGACAGCAATGTGTACAAACATGGCAGTGACTACCGCCGGTTCCCGGCGGTGTGACCCCAGCACCACCCCCTTCAGGAGTGTGTCAGCCATTGGCATATGGACATGTCAACATGGCGCTGGCATGCTCCGCAGCATGACTCGTGGTAACTACCGCCAGTCCCGAGCGGTGTGACCCCAGCACCACCCCCTTCAGGAGTGTGTCAGCCATTGGCATATGGACATGTCAACATGGCGCTGGCATGCTCCGCAGCATGACTCGCGGTAACTACCGTAAGCGTGGGCGGAAAATCCGTTCCGCTCGCGGATTTTGCGGATTTTCGGGAAATCCGCAATCCGCGAGATTTGCGGATTTCCCGCAAAATCCGCAAATTCGCACAGAGCGGATTTTTTTGGCGGCGCGCGGCGTTGGTGATACAATTTTTGCGGCGCGCGGCGGTTATCATCGTTTGCCGAGTTGTTTTTCTCGATATTTTGCGAGTGCTGCGCCATTTTGGATCTTGCTGTGTGATCCCGCGGGAATTTGGCGAGCGCGATTACGTCATCGCGGCTTGCCAACTTGCACAGCGAGAGTTTGTCAACGCGAGTACGGCGAGATCACGTCTCGCGGTACTTCGCAATTGCGAGATTTGAGATGCGGCGAGCGAAAATATAAATTTGCAATTCTGCACAAGAAATCCACCAGCAAGCAGCATAAACCTTCTAGAAATGATGATTTTTATGTGAATAACTCCTTAGTTTGACATTTGCCTGCACTTTTTTAGCGAGGAGTCCATTTTGGGGAGGGGGCAGGGGGGTGGGAGGAAGGAAGTGCCCCATAGTCTTCAACTTCCTGTTCCTGTTCAGCAGGCTCCTCCCAGTGCTTTGTCCATCTCCTGGTCACTTTTCATTTGGATGTGGACCTGGAAGGATTACTTTTTGTGGATGCTGCTGGATCTTTGGATTTGAGGCCTTTTTGACTTTGTTTGGATCACTGTTGGATTAGAAATTTTACAAGTAAGTTTGTTTGGGGCATTACAGTTGCTGCAACTAAAATTTTGGGATTTTCGATTTTTGGGCTGTTTTGGGGCCTTTTGCCCAGGGGTACTCAGTGGTGGGTGGACTGATTCTTTCTGTGGGTTGTCTTGAACTTAAACATCATGGAGGCCATAGATGAATTGGGATTGTGCTGATTTTTCTGTGTTTTTCGATTTTTTTTTTTTGTAAAATTTTGTGTTTTTCGATTTTTGACCTGTTGTTGGGGCCTTGACCAGGGGTAGTGAGTGGTGCATGGGCCTAGTCTTTCTGTGGGCTGTCTTGAATTTAAACATCATGGAGGCCATGGATGGAATGGGATTGTGCTGATTTTGCAGTGTTTTTCGATTTTTGGGCCTGTACTTGTGGCCTTTTCACCAGGGGTATTTGAGTCTAGCATGGGCCTAGTCTTTCTGTGGGCTGTCTTGAATTTAAACATCATGGAGGCCATGGATGGAATGGGATTGTGCTGATTTTGCAGTGTTTTTCGATTTTTGGGGGTGTTCATGGGGAGGGACATGCCATGTGGCTGGTGGCCATTTTGAGTGCAGCTACAGGCACTGGTCATGTGCTGGCAGGCAAGTGGCCATTTTGAATGCAGGCTTTGTTGTTAGGCCTCCAACCATTTTGCCTACTTTTCAACCTTTATTTATGCCCAGGGGTAGTGAGTCTTGCATGGGCCTAGTATTTCTGTGGGTTGTCTTGAATTTAAACATCATGGAGGCCATGGATTGAATGGGATTGTGCTGATTTTGCAGTGTTTTTCGATTTTTGGGCCTGTACTTGTGGCCTTTTCACCAGGGGTATTTGAGTCTAGCATGGGCCTAGTCTTTCTGTGGGCTGTCTTGAATTTAAACATCATGGAGGCCATGGATGGAATAGGATTGTGCTGATTTTGCAGTGTTTTTCGATTTTTGGGCCTGTACTTGTGGCCTTTTCACCAGGGGTATTTGAGTCTAGCATGGGCCTAGTCTTTCTGTGGGTTGTCTTGAATTTAAACATCATGGAGGCCATGGATTGAATGGGATTGTGCTGATTTTGCAGTGTTTTTCGATTTTTGGGGGTGTTCATGGGGAGGGACATGCCATGTGGCTGGTGGCCATTTTGAGTGCAGCTACAGGCACTGGCCATGTGCTGGCAGGCAAGTGGCCATTTTGAATGCAGGCTTTGTTGTTAGGCCTCCAACCATTTTGCCTACTTTTCAACCTTTATTTATGCCCAGGGGTAGTGAGTCTTGCATGGGCCTAGTATTTCTGTGGGTTGTCTTGAATTTAAACATAATGGAGGCCATGGATTGAATGGGATTGTGCTGATTTTGCAGTGTTTTTCGATTTTTGGGCCTGTACTTGTGGCCTTTTCACCAGGGGTATTTGAGTCTAGCATGGGCCTAGTCTTTCTGTGGGCTGTCTTGAATTTAAACATCACGGAGGCCATGGATGGAATAGGATTGTGCTGATTTTGCAGTGTTTTTCGATTTTTGGGCCTGTACTTGTGGCCTTTTCACCAGGGGTATTTGAGTCTAGCATGGGCCTAGTCTTTCTGTGGGTTGTCTTGAATTTAAACATCATGGAGCCATGGATTGAATGGGATTGTGCTGATTTTGCAGTGTTTTTCGATTTTTGGGGGTGTTCATGGGGAGGGACATGCCATGTGGCTGGTGGCCATTTTGAGTGCAGCTACAGGCACTGGCCATGTGCTGGCAGGCAAGTGGCCATTTTGAATGCAGGCTTTGTTGTTAGGCCTCCAACCATTTTGCCTACTTTTCAACCTTTATTTATGCCCAGGGGTAGTGAGTCTTGCATGGGCCTAGTATTTCTGTGGGTTGTCTTGAATTTAAACATAATGGAGGCCATGGATTGAATGGGATTGTGCTGATTTTGCAGTGTTTTTCGATTTATGGGCCTGTACTTGTGGCCTTTTCACCAGGGGTATTTGAGTCTAGCATGGGCCTAGTCTTTCTGTGGGCTGTCTTGAATTTAAACATCATGGAGGCCATGGATGGAATAGGATTGTGCTGATTTTGCAGTGTTTTTCGATTTTTGGGCCTGTACTTGTGGCCTTTTCACCAGGGGTATTTGAGTCTAGCATGGGCCTAGTCTTTCTGTGGGTTGTCTTGAATTTAAACATCATGGAGGCCATGGATTGAATGGGATTGTGCTGATTTTGCAGTGTTTTTCGATTTTTGGGGGTGTTCATGGGGAGGGACATGCCATGTGGCTGGTGGCCATTTTGAGTGCAGCTACAGGCACTGGCCATGTGCTGGCACAGGCAAGTGGCCATTTTGAATGCAGGCTTTGTTGTTAGGCCTCCAACCATTTTGCCTACTTTTCAACCTTTATTTATGCCCAGGGGTAGTGAGTCTTGCATGGGCCTAGTATTTCTGTGGGTTGTCTTGAATTTAAACATCATGGAGGCCATGGATTGAATGGGATTGTGCTGATTTTGCAGTGTTTTTCGATTTTTGGGCCTGTACTTGTGGCCTTTTCACCAGGGGTATTTGAGTCTAGCATGGGCCTAGTCTTTCTGTGGGCTGTCTTGAATTTAAACATCATGGAGGCCATGGATGGAATAGGATTGTGCTGATTTTGCAGTGTTTTTCGATTTTTGGGCCTGTACTTGTGGCCTTTTCACCAGGGGTATTTGAGTCTAGCATGGGCCTAGTCTTTCTGTGGGTTGTCTTGAATTTAAACATCATGGAGGCCATGGATTGAATGGGATTGTGCTGATTTTGCAGTGTTTTTCGATTTTTGGGGGTGTTCATGGGGAGGGACATGCCATGTGGCTGGTGGCCATTTTGAGTGCAGCTACAGGCACTGGCCATGTGCTGGCAGGCAAGTGGCCATTTTGAATGCAGGCTTTGTTGTTAGGCCTCCAACCATTTTGCCTACTTTTCAACCTTTATTTATGCCCAGGGGTAGTGAGTCTTGCATGGGCCTAGTATTTCTGTGGGTTGTCTTGAATTTAAACATCATGGAGGCCATGGATTGAATGGGATTGTGCTGATTTTGCAGTGTTTTTCGATTTTTGGGCCTGTACTTGTGGCCTTTTCACCAGGGGTATTTGAGTCTAGCATGGGCCTAGTCTTTCTGTGGGCTGTCTTGAATTTAAACATCATGGAGGGCATGGATGGAATAGGATTGTGCTGATTTTGCAGTGTTTTTCGATTTTTGGGCCTGTACTTGTGGCCTTTTCACCAGGGGTATTTGAGTCTAGCATGGGCCTAGTCTTTCTGTGGGTTGTCTTGAATTTAAACATCATGGAGGCCATGGATTGAATGGGATTGTGCTGATTTTGCAGTGTTTTTCGATTTTTGGGGGTGTTCATGGGGAGGGACATGCCATGTGGCTGGTGGCCATTTTGAGTGCAGCTACAGGCACTGGCCATGTGCTGGCAGGCAAGTGGCCATTTTGAATGCAGGCTTTGTTGTTAGGCCTCCAACCATTTTGCCTACTTTTCAACCTTTATTTATGCCCAGGGGTAGTGAGTCTTGCATGGGCCTAGTCTTTCTGTGGGTTGTCTTGAATTTAAACATTATGGAGGGCATGGATGGATTGGGATTGTGCTGATTTTGCAGTGTTTTTCGATTTTTTTGTGCTCTATAACTGAACTGATGTTCCTCTGTCTTCCATTTTTTTTAGGTGCACAAGACTCAAGAGAACCACCAGTGCCAGGAAGAAGTCCTGCAGCGGTGTGTGTGTGCAGCATAACGTCACGCGACGTCACGTCTGGCCTCAGACAACTCTACAATTCGTGCAACTGCGGCCTGCTGTCTGACCTGCTCTGAAGAAGATGGCCCCGCCCCCAAAGAAAGTTCTCCGTAGCTCCTCTAGCAAGAAAGTTGCTAGTAAGGAGCAGAAGAAGCAAGTTACCAAGGAGGCTGGTGTGCCACCCGCCACTTTTTTTGGGAGCAAAAAAAAAAGTACGCCTGCAGCAGCAGGATCTGCTGGGGACCAACCTGAGAGAAGCACCCCTGCTCCATTGGGTTCAGTGCCTCCACCACCAAGGCAACTTAAGTCAAAGCCCTTGAGTGCTTCAGAGGCAGTCAGTGTACTTCTCCAATCACCATCGACCAGTGATGTTGGCTCATCGCAAGAAAGTAGCAGCAATGTCCCTGAATCAACACAGGTTGTTGTAACTCATCTGACAAGTGTTGAACAACCACAGCCGCAACAACACCATGTGCAAGTACACGCCCAAGTACATGTGGAAGGAGAGGCAGCAAAAGGAGATGCGCAAGCAAAGGTGCATGGAGGTTCACAAGTGCCCACAATAGTTGTTCCTCCCGAAGTAGGGGCACATTTGGAAATCGACATTGAAGCTGAGGTATCATTGGAAGCCACTCCTCCTGATGATCATTCATTGTCTTCCACATCCCTAGCAAGGAAAAGATCAAGGGGGGTGTCTACATCTTCTTCAAGCCCACCTCGTTCTGGTGCAAGTGATCTGTCTTGGGAACCACAACTGCGGTCTGACAGTGAGGCAGAGGCACACCATGATCTGACACCGGCACCTAAGCGTAAAAGGAAGGTCGTCCAAAAACTCAAACCTATGGAGTGTGATGAGGCTCAACAAGAAGTGACAGATACTGCTGGTGATGAAGCCTCTCACGATGACGACGAGCCAGTCATCACAAAGGTCACTGCAGCCCCACCGGGCATGCAGCAAAGAGACATTTTGACCCTATCCCGAGAAGCTGCTGAGCGTGATGATGATGTCGGCGAGGAGGCAATGGAAATGGAATCATTAGATTTGGAGTTAAGTAGTACACCAAAACCTACCGCTTCCATATTTCTTCGCAAGAAGGTACCCACCTCGTCCTCGACCTCAATTCGTGGTGGTGAAAGTGCAAAACGTACTGAAGTTCGGCAATCCACATCCTCCACTTCATCTGTCATTAGCAGCAGGACCACCACCACCAGTATCGCCGCCTCCTCCGGCCCCCGAAGACATTTCAAGTCTCCAGTTTGGGACTTCTTTAGTGTTTGCCCAAAAAAGGAAAACATAGCCATTTGTAGCCTTTGTAAGCTTCGATTTAGTCGTGGTAAGCTTGGTTCTAACTATGGTACCGGAGGCCAGAGAGGTCATCTTGAGAGAAGGCACGCTGTCGAATGGTTTCCGCACCTAGAGGCGGTCAAGAAAGCCGGAATTGCACGTAATGAAAACGTTGATTTGTCATCTGCTGATGACGAGGAGGTAGAAGAAGACGATTCAAACACTTCACTTACACCCAGTTCCCATGTCAGCAGCACACCCCATGGGAGCCACACTAAGAGTGTGGGAGAGAGTGAGACATCAATGCGGAAAAGTTCATCAGCGAGCGTAACTGGGTCGAAGAGATCATCATCATCCCGTAAATCATTGGTCCAGGGCAACATTAAAAAGATGTTGTTTACAGAAGCGCAATATGAACGCAACCACCCAATGACCCGTCTGTATAACACTAAGCTGGCTAAAATGCTAGCTCTGGACCTTCTCCCTTTTTCTTTTGTAGAAGGGGTTGGTTTTCTAGAATTAGTGACAGCGCTCTGCCCTAAATGGAAGGTTCCTAGCCGGTTCTATTTTGCCCGAGTTGCGGTTCCAGCACTACATGAAGATGTTCTGAAGGTGATTGGGGCAGCTTTGCAGAAGAGTGCTGTTCACACTATACATCTGACAACAGACATGTGGACCAGTGGCGCAGGCGCTGATTACATGTGCATCACTGCACACTGGGTCTCTTTTTCAGGGGCTAAAGCAAAGCTAAACTCAGGTGTTGACACTAACATTGTTTTTAAAGGTGCTCGGAAACATGCAACACTAGCCATGTTTGGTTTGGAGAAACGTCACACAGCAGAAAACATTTTGGATGTCTTTAACACAAAGGTCCTTAACTGTCTGTCCCCACTAAAACGCAAGGTTGGTTATGTTTCCACGGACAATGGCTCCAATATAGTTAAGGCCATGAGGGACGGTTACTATTTCAGAGTGCCGTGTTTGGCGCACTGTATAAACCTGGTTGTCCAAAAATTCTTGGGTAATAAACGCAGTGCAGCGTACAGTGTATTGGAGAACTGCCGAAAAATTTGCAAGCATTTCAGGCATTCTTTTAAGGCCCGCAAGCAGCTGAGGAGCATGCTATATCAATGTCAAATGCCAGTGAAAGCACTCATCCAGGAGGTGGTAACACGTTGGAACTCAACCTTCTACATGCTTGAGCGTCTGTATGAGCAGTATACGCAACTCGATCAATATTTCTTGAAAGAGGGTATAGAGGAGCTGAGGATGGGTGGGCCGCAATGGAACATAGTTGAAAGCCTAACACGCATGCTTCGTCCTTTTGAGGTCTTCACGCGTGCAGTCAGCAAGGAGGACTCTAATTTGGGAAAAGCTATCCCATTGTTGTACATGCTGGAGGACCAACTGAAGGAGGTGTGTTCTGTGTTTCGAAAAGATGACAAAAAGAAAGACTCTTTGCTTCTGGCTGAGCAATTATTAGAGCTCCTACAAGGTGATGAACGTCTTAAAAAGATCCACTCAGAACAGCATTACATTTGTGCTACTATTCTGGATCCACGCTACAAAAAGGCGCTGGCAGGCAGAGCATTCTTTCCTTTTGCTGATGAAGATGTTACAAAGTACAAACGTTGGCTAGCCTTGTCAGCCAAGAAGTTTGAAACAGAACGGCTGGAAATTGAAGGAAATGGCAGTACATCAGCAGGCCATCCCTAGTCAAAACAATCCACTTCTGCACCTGTGGCTGTGGCACAAGTGACCTCTCAGCCGTTAAAGACACCGGCAACCGGATCATCTGCACGAAAGACAACAGAAACATTGGAGGCTGAAGAGGATTGGCTAGCTCTGCGTGGGTTTGGTTCTCAAAAGGTCAGAGGCACAGCAAGAGCTACGCAAAGTGGAGGAACCTTGGAGGAGGACCTTGAGTCGATGGTGAAGGACTATCTGAATGACTCCACAGAGGTCTATGTTAATTCTGACCCATTGGCGTATTGGCATGGGAAAAAAGAATTGTGGCCACAGCTCACCAACCTGGCTTTAAACTACTTGTCTTGCCCACTCGCAAGTGTGTCTTCTGAACGGGTTTTCAGTGCGGCTGGTGGGATTGTAACTCCCAAACGGAGCCGCCTCTCGCCCAAAAATGTGGAGAGGTTAACAATGATCAAGATGAATCAGCACCTCATACCACCAGATATAAGAGTACGAGAGAGCGTGCCGGATGAAGAGGAGGTGGCCAGCACCATAGATGAGGGAATTTCTACTCTGTCAGGTGGCACTGACCTCACCCTGGCTGAATTCGCAGAGTATGATGACGAAGCCTTATTCTTATTCCTGGACCGTGATACCGACTTCGAGCCCTGAAAATGAGACAACGAATCAATAACTTTCTTTTTCATCCTTATTCACTTTTATTCCTGTGTGTCTGTCTTTCTTTGTTGTGCACAGTTAATATAATTCAAACTTTAATCAGATAATCACAAAAACAAGCCCATCAGCAGAACTGTCTTCACTTGTTTGCTAATTTATTTGAAGGTGCCGCAGTCTGCATTCCTCAGGTTCACAAGTTCAGAAGAACATGCTCCTCTATCCTCCTCCTCCAGACTCCTATTTCCATCAAAGCAGAGGGCTGGTTTACGCCCAATGAAGAAAGACTCAGCACTTGTGGGGGTGTTGTTCTACCTCTTTGCAGGTGAGTTGACGGGTCTGGGGCCATTGCTGGGAAGCACTAAAAGTGGTTTGTGCCAAATCCGAGGCGGAAAATTTTTTGTGTTTTTGATGACTTGCTTGCCTTTGAGGTGCTCTTAGGGGGGGTTCCGTCTGTTTGTGGGTGAGTTTCGTGGTCTGAGAGCATTGCTGGGACACTCTAATCTTGATTGCATTTGCTTTTCAGGAAATCCGTCGTGCCAACCCCGACTTATGGCCTAGCTACGCAGCGCGTTTGGACCGAAGGCCCAGAAATATTGCAAGTATGAGATTTTGCTTTTGGCCTGTTTGGGGGTGTTATGCTTCTTGGCGGGTGGGTTGCCGGGTCTTGGGGCATTCCTGGGAAGGTCTAATACCGGGTAGAAGTGGTTGGGACAAAATCCAGGCCGATTTTTTTTTGGGCTATTTCTGACATTTTGCTCTATGTAGCGTTTTCGGGGGCCTGTTTGGGGGGCTTCCTGGTGTTTGTGGGTGAGTTTCGTGGTCTGGGAGCACTGCTGGGACACTCTAATCTTGATTGCATTTGCTTTTCAGGAAATCCGTCGTGCCAACCCCGACTTATGGCCTAGCTACGCAGCGCGTTTGGACCGAAGGCCCAGAAATATTGCAAGTATGAGATTTTGCTTTTGGCCTGTTTGGGGGTGTTATGCTTCTTGGCGGGTGGGTTGCCGGGTCTTGGGGCATTCCTGGGAAGGTCTAATACCGGGTAGAAGTGGTTGGGACAAAATCCAGGCCGATTTTTTTTTGGGCTATTTCTGACATTTTGCTCTATGTAGCGTTTTCGGGGGCCTGTTTGGGGGGCTTCCTGGTGTTTGTGGGTGAGTTTCGTGGTCTGGGAGCACTGCTGGGACACTCTAATCTTGATTGCATTTGCTTTTCAGGAAATCCGTCGTGCCAACCCCGACTTATGGCCTAGCTACGCAGCGCGTTTGGACCGAAGGCCCAGAAATATTGCAAGTATGAGATTTTGCTTTTGGCCTGTTTGGGGGTGTTATGCTTCTTGGCGGGTGGGTTGCCGGGTCTTGGGGCATTCCTGGGAAGGTCTAATACCGGGTAGAAGTGGTTGGGACAAAATCCAGGCCGATTTTTTTTTGGGCTATTTCTGACATTTTGCTCTATGTAGCGTTTTCGGGGGCCTGTTTGGGGGGCTTCCTGGTGTTTGTGGGTGAGTTTCGTGGTCTGGGAGCACTGCTGGGACACTCTAATCTTGATTGCATTTGCTTTTCAGGAAATCCGTCGTGCCAACCCCGACTTATGGCCTAGCTACGCAGCGCGTTTGGACCGAAGGCCCAGAAATATTGCAAGTATGAGATTTTGCTTTTGGCCTGTTTGGGGGTGTTATGCTTCTTGGCGGGTGGGTTGCCGGGTCTTGGGGCATTCCTGGGAAGGTCTAATACCGGGTAGAAGTGGTTGGGACAAAATCCAGGCCGATTTTTTTTTGGGCTATTTCTGACATTTTGCTCTATGTAGCGTTTTCGGGGGCCTGTTTGGGGGGCTTCCTGGTGTTTGTGGGTGAGTTTCGTGGTCTTGGAGCACTGCTGGGACACTCTAATCTTGATTGCATTTGCTTTTCAGGAAATCCGTCGTGCCAACCCCGACTTATGGCCTAGCTACGCAGCGCGTTTGGACCGAAGGCCCAGAAATATTGCAAGTATGAGATTTTGCTTTTGGCCTGTTTGGGGGTGTTATGCTTCTTGGCGGGTGGGTTGCCGGGTCTTGGGGCATTCCTGGGAAGGTCTAATACCGGGTAGAAGTGGTTGGGACAAAATCCAGGCCGATTTTTTTTTGGGCTATTTCTGACATTTTGCTCTATGTAGCGTTTTCGGGGGCCTGTTTGGGGGGCTTCCTGGTGTTTGTGGGTGAGTTTCGTGGTCTGGGAGCACTGCTGGGACACTCTAATCTTGATTGCATTTGCTTTTCAGGAAATCCGTCATGCCAACCCCGACTTATGGCCTAGCTACGCAGCGCGTTTGGACCGAAGGCCCAGAAATATTGCAAGTATGAGATTTTGCTTTTGGCCTGTTTGGGGGTGTTATGCTTCTTGGCGGGTGGGTTGCCGGGTCTTGGGGCATTCCTGGGAAGGTCTAATACCGGGTAGAAGTGGTTGGGACAAAATCCAGGCCGATTTTTTTTTGGGCTATTTCTGACATTTTGCTCTATGTAGCGTTTTCGGGGGCCTGTTTGGGGGGCTTCCTGGTGTTTGTGGGTGAGTTTCGTGGTGTGGGAGCACTGCTGGCTATATATACTTTACTTTGCAAGAGGTTTGAAGCAAATCCATGGTGGCTGAGGGGACTTAGGGCCTAGCTGCAGAGCGCGCGCGGAGTGATTTGGGAAATTTGTGAAAAAGTGACTAAGTCCCCATTTTTGTACTTTTGCTCTTTGGCTGTTTGGGGGTCTTCTACTCGTTTTCTCCTGGGTTGACGGCTCTGGGGCCATTGCTGGGAAGCTCTAATACCGGATAAAAGTGTTTTGGACCAAATCCCAGGCGGAATTTTTTTTGTGTTTTTGATGACTTGCTTGCCTTTGAGGTGCTCTTAGGGGGGGTTCCGTCTGTTTGCGGGTGAGTTTCGTGGTCTGGGAGCACTGCTGGGACACTCTAATCTTGATTGCATTTGCTTTTCAGGAAATCCGTCGTGCCAACCCCGACTTATGGCCTAGCTACGCAGCGCGTTTGGACCGAAGGCCCAGAAATATTGCAAGTATGAGATTTTGCTTTTGGCCTGTTTGGGGGTGTTACGCTTCTTGGCGGGTGGGTTGCCGGGTCTTGGGGCATTCCTGGGAAGGTCTAATACCGGGTAGAAGTGGTTGGGACAAAATCCGCGCGGAAAAGCCTTTAGTTTTGGCACTTTTTGTAACTTAGGGTTCGTTAGGGTTAGCCCTAGCAGCAGGATTGCATGTGTTTCGGGGTGTTCTAGATTTTTCAAACTGAGTTCTGGGGTCTTAGAGCACTCGTGAGAATGTGTAATTTTGGTTGCAAGTCATTTGAAGAAAATCCATGGTGGGAAAGGGGGGATTTGGCATAGTTAAAGAAAGCCTTTGCCACTATTCTTAACTTAGGGTTCGTTAGGGTTAGCAGTATTTCTATTGCATGTGTTTGAGTGGGGGGGATTTCGAGTCTTGGAGCGATGCTGGCTATGGCTACTTTTGCTTGGTTGCTTGCAAGTGGTTTGAATGCAATCCACGGTGGGTAATGGGTAATTAGGGTACTTCGGCCTACTTTTACTTTCAAAGTAAGTTTTGTCACCAGTTTTCTGCTAGGCCTCGTTTTTTGAGATTTGATTGGGGGTCTTCTACATTTTTGCGACTGGCTTTAGTAAGGGTCTGGGTGGGAGCACTGCTAGGAAGATCTAATTTTGTTCTAAAACACAGTTTACAGTACACCTAGCTTGAGGGGCAAGATCCGATAGATTAATTTGCCCATACTTATTTATCCTTCAAAAGGTGACTCAGAGTACGCACTTTCAAAAACATTGTACTGTCTACTAGGAAAAACAAATTGTGACTTTTTGCACTCCACAGCCTACATACCTTATATTTATTTATCAGTGGTGTTGTAATATTATATCACTTCCTGTTTTTCGTTGAATAATTACAGGCCGGGTTTCAGTCTCTGCAATGGGGAAAAAAGGATGGAGTCAGGCTTCACAGTAGCGAGCCACAATTCAGCATCAGGCAGGCAGTGGACAGGGTGTCTTCTGGTGACCAACATCGATGGACGAAGCGTCGGCTGCAATGGAGGAGTGCCGCTAATAGGAGGATTTTTTTTCTGCGGGCAACTTACTTACCACTTCCAACAGGACCACTACAACCACATAGATACAGTATCCCTTGCCTTTTTCTCTGACTGTGACTGCATTTCTTGGCTCTCTCTCTGCTTCTACATTGATCCCTTAACACATCACTTAGTCCACTCCACTATCACATCTGCACCACACAGTCATTTGTAAGTGCTCCTACGTAATTCGCAAGTCGCAGCACGCCCCAGGCCGTAGAGGACTGGGATGGCCCCAATGATGAAGCATGTCACCAAGGGGCAACCCTGGTGAGTGAGGGGACACCTAGAAAAAAAGCAATTTCTCCTTTTCTATCTACTATACCTTCTGTCAGGTTACGCAGCCCCTAAGCGCCTACCGTACTACGAAACTACATTTCCCATGAGTAGGCGGGAGACTTGCAGACTATTTAGTGAGACTATATGAGAGTACCCTTGTATGTTAGGACAGCACTTCACTGATGCCTGTCTTGTCTTCTGTTACAGGTATCCTTTCCCTGCTGACCCTACCTTTACCCATCCCACATTTTTTATTTTAGTTTGTTATTTTTCTCCCCCGCCTAATGCCTCGAACACCCTGTGTTTACACTTCTGGGTGTTGGTGACATTTGGAGGTGGAACCATATTTGCATCGACTGGATCACGGGGAGTAAACCTGACACCTTCCAGACCAACCCCATTGAGTGTTGTTGTGAATGGATTTATAGTGACCAGCAAGGCTCTCAGGTATCTGGCTACAGAGACCTTATGTTGAATATAGTTATCAATATTTCCACCCACGCCCTGTACTGTCGCATTCTTTCTTCCACAGTTGTCGAAAGTACTAATTACTTTTAACTGACATGCATGCAGTTACAGTAGTGTATGCACTTTCAAAGATTGATGGATAGGTTTGTACCCAAAGATTTGTTTATGTTCACAATTGTTCGTCCATGCTGTGCTACTTTTTCTTGTCTCCCAAAACCTTTCCCAAAAACCCCCGTACCCATCCATTTTTCAAACCCTAACCCTCTTCCCCCGGGCTGTGTGGTTTTGATTGATGTGTGACTAAATTACAGCAATAAATCCACACACTTGCTGGGGAGGATAAGGTGATAGCAACAGGCTGGTGAAGAAATCCGAGGATATATTCTTACTCTGCTTGACAAAGACCCATGGCTAATGTCAAAGAACTTCAACCGAATTAGTTATACTTTAACATTTGTTAGGCTACAACGTGGCACTGTTCTAGTGTACTTCTGTCACCTGCTATATTCTGTATTGTACCTTTGTATTGCTCAGGAGGACAAACCAGATTTCATTTTCTTTTTTTCATAGGCAAGCAACTGCCACTGTGTCACACCACTAGTACCACCGCTATGAGGAAATTTTATCCGCCCAGGATTGCCAACCTTATTTGCTGTTTCCCGTGGAGCCAGCCCTGGGCCTAGCCCTACTTGCAAACAGAAATTACAGGTAAGATAGGCGTTTGGTTGGAGGTAGTATAATGGAGTATTAGGAGAGACGAGAGATTTGATTGACGGTAGTACTACTAAAGTCCTAGGACTATTCAGGAAAACAAACTTACTGTTATGTTAAACCCCCACCCACCAGACTCAAAAGCAGTAAAAAACAGGTATGGTCAGATAAAGTTTCAAAAAGTATATTTTTATAGCCCTAACAAAAGAATCTCCCGCAAGACCCTCCCTAACCCCAATGATTGTCCTTCAAAAGTCCCCAAAAATCCCAACTCCCAATTCCCACCCCCCAAAAGTCTCTAAAAAAGGGGCAAGGGACACTATGGCAGGGTGCTGTTGGAATTAGCAGCCAGGGCATCATGCTCCTTGCGGAGGGTGGCAAGTTCGAAGCGGAGGCCCTCCACCACGTTCTTATAATTATGGACCTCCTGCTCCAGGTAGGACAGTCTGAGGGATAAGCGGCGCCGGTGTGCCTTGCAAATCCTGTGAGGGGCAGCTGCTTTCTTTGCTGCTGGGCGGTGGCGTTTGGCTTTGGTAGCCCGGCTCCGTGCCACTGGAGCACTGCGCTGGCTGGCAGCCCGCACGGAGGAGGAGGCAGCTGTCCCAGTGGACGTTGTTGTTGTTCCAGACTGCGTCTCCTCCTCCTCCAGGGACACCAGCCGCCGATATTCAGCAACAGTGGCATCCAGCCTCCGTTGCCGGGCCATTCGAGCCAGCTCCTTCCTCCTTGATGGTGTCTTGGATTTGGAAGGAGCAACTACATGAAAAAAGAAAGACATAGTCTGTAACCAATGCTCCTTAAGATTAACACAAAATGATTGAGCAGAAAGTTGTCACAGTACAAGTAGCAAATTGAAAGCACAGTGCATAACTATTGAGGACAGTATCTATGTAACCTCCGACTTCTTCATCCTTGCTCTAACATTAGTGGGAGTTTAAGGAACAAATTCTACGAGCACTATGGACTTCTATTACAGTCGACTATGACAGTACACCACTCTTATTCTTCTTCTTCTCTCTTGTTTAGGAAAATTGGTACGTTATCTTATGCAAGCCGGCATAATGCCAGCGCAGTGAACTTGCACCCGAGAAAAACAGACGCACACCATGGTGAGTGAGACAGACTTGCGTTACTGTACCGGTCCAGTACATGCAGGTGGTGAAGCTCTTACTTTTCTATTACGGGTGGCACTGAGAATACTCTGTTAAAAGGGCTACTGCTTAATTAATTTAGCTTTCACCCTACAGTGCAAATGAGTATTAGAAAAGGAAAATGAAGAAGCTAAATTATCTGATTATCTATCACTTCACATGGGATGTATTTGATGACATATGGGATGACTTTAGGTGCTTTGCTTATTATTGAGTGAACAGTGATACCCCCACACATGAATGACGTACTACTACTAAACTAAAGTTATTAAGGGAGGTAGGGAGTGCCCACCGTAATAACTGGATATATGCTGTGCTTGCAGTTGCAATACAAACTACTGCTACTATTCATGGTAGTCTTTGGACAACGTTACAACTTCTTTTCCTTGCCTTTCCTACACTGGAACGGACGTGCGGGACGGGTGCGGTGTTACATGCTCTTCAAAGTAACACTTAGTTCATCCAGTGACCGTCTACTCTCTCTAGATTCACATATGCTATCTAAGAGTCAGATAGTACCATGAATGATCCAGGCATCCATCCATTCAAAGTATATTGCACACATACAGTTTCTGTCTCACCCACCCAGGCTGTTCTCCTTCCACCCATCCTTGCTTCATCATTCACCCAGCCATGCACCATACCATTTTCTTACCTTCCCAGCCACCTCGGGGACCAAGCAAACACATATCATTCTTCTTTGCCAGTCATCATTACATTTGTCGTGCTTCCACACTTACTTACACCCTTCTTTCGCTTTTCGTTCATCCCATCCATCAAGTTCACCTCAGATCTGATTGGGATTCTTCTCGCCAAAAACTTCACAGCTAAGTCGAAGTACATTTAGAGGAGGCTACTACCTGCTTTTTTTATAATACACCCGTGCAGAAAGCACACTCTGCAGTCTTCAATCTCAATGACTAAGGAATGTATAGCTTACCTCTGCCCGCCACCACCGTGTGAACCCTCACAGGCATGTCCTTTTCCGGCATTTGCACCGCCTCCTCCCCAGAGTTGTCCTCCTCGTCCAATGCCACCACCTCCGCGCTGGCCCCGTCTCCAGATGTTCCACCTACAAAGTACATTTAATAATGTTAGAATACACCACTCACTACTATATAATATTTGGTCTAGGAGGAAGAAAGAAATGTGAAAAAAAGTGTACAATTTAATAATTTTTGACTGTGTACTCTAGAGTAAAAATGTCCCTTTTTCCAGGGAAGGCTGTTGTCTTGCTGCACTTTTTGGCACAACTGATGAATGTTTGCTTTTTACTTTTTAACACGCACCACTTTTTCTCCTAACAGACAGAACCTTGACTTCTAAGAACACGAGCAGGATCAAGTTCAAACCAGGTGAGAGCTCGGCTCGACCACAAGAAATGTGTCCAATTAATCGTCAGCACTAAGCACTTTTCCATTTTCAGTTACACGTTCACTTTTATGACAAACTTGAATTTAATAAATGTGTTTACTTTTAATAAAGCTTTTAAACTTAAATAGACTCTGTGGTTTTTGGTCCTCCAGACTAGAGTGGATGAGCTAAAGGTTTTCGAATTTTTGCAAGCATGAGTCCGTGCCTCTGCCATCGGTGACTTTGGGAGCTAAATGACTCTGCCACACTATCTAGTCAGTAAGGAGATTGGGGGTTCAACTACAAAGTCTGTTATCACTGAGGTATGTGGAAAGTCTAACAGTTACAGCACCTATTATAATTGATAAGCTAAGCGATGCATTATTTAGTGTCCATAGTTCTGTTTGTGCAGATTTGTCCCTGCAACAGTAGTAGAATGGATTGTCCTATCCAAACCAAAAGTAAAGTAGTATCTTATTATTTCTTGGTGGTGGTCATTCACCTTTTTATTGTTGGCAATGGTCAAAGCATAAACATTTAGAATACTTGAAAAGACATTATGGACAATCCCAGAGGACTACACTCAGTGCATAGAGCTATTGCTGACTAGAATGGGAGTCCAATGGAAATGCCAAATGTGCAATCTTAGTTAGCTACACAGACAGACTAATAAGAATAATCTAGTAATACCACACGGAGTCATAGGGATAAGAATTTAGATCCTGTCTACAAGAAGATCAAAGACGATTTAGAAAAAATCGAATGAGGAACGCTAGGAAAAAATAAGTACTCTATATTAAAATTAAAACTTACTGGGGCCAGCAAAGGAGCCCTCGACTGCCCGGTCCTGGCCTGCATCGACAACAGCACCCTCCACCTCCTCCTCCTGTGTCCTCCTCTTGCCGCTGGGGGAAGCTGATGTACAACATGAAAGAAAGAAAAACAGAAAACATGGATGATATTTATTTCTCAACCAAATCAAACATTTAAAAAAGAACTAACAAAGTAACAAAATATTTTTGCGAAATAGCAAATAGGGAACGACTCCACGGGATATATTATTGACCAATCTCATGTGGTCGACTACGTCATTACTTTAGTATTGCTTGATTTGCGGACCGTCGAATTGGAAACTACCCTATGTAACTCACTAAACAAAGTACTAAAAAGGTTTGCCTAGGATTGGCAGGCAGCAGTCCGCAGCACGCAAAGTGACAGCCAAAGTCCATCGTGATTGAAGATCAGCGACAACACTAAAGTTTCCTACTACATTCACCAGTCATTAAAATACTCAAACTATTAATCCACCACCACTATTTCTTCTTATCGCCATGTGTACAAAGGAAGGACTGGACTTGAGTCTGTAGGGGCTGATTTATAAGGCCCTTGCGGCTCTTTTGCTCCATTGTTGCGTGACTTTTGTGACGCAGCGACAGCACAAAAGAGGCGCAATGGTGCGGCGTATATTAACAACGTGACGCATCTGGGAGATGCATCACGTTGTAAAGCCCTGCGCCAATAGGGGTGTTCCGGCGCAAGGGAGGGCGTTCCTGCGCAGGAACGCATCCTAAAAGTGGCTGAGGGAAATCTACAAGATTTCAATCAGTCACTTTGAGGACAATGATGCGTGACTCAAACCCTGCGCTTGCTTGAAGCATACGTACGGCTTGACGCAGCATTGGGGAGATAGGGCACCCCAGAGAATTGATGGAGCTGCACCATCGTTGCGACGCAACTCCAGCAATGCGCCACCTTTACGGCACAGATGCGTAACGCTTTGGTGACGTTTTGGGCCCATGGCGCGCCGCATTGTAATATGGCGCACCATGGGTGATGGTGGCGTGACGCACAATTACTGGCGCATCCCTGCAACTTTGCAGGGATGCGCCGGTAATTAAAAATCTGAACCTTAGTGTGTAGCATTGCGCAGTTCTTTCAACTACACTCATACATAATTTCACAGGCCAATGAAATGAACACAAAATCTAAAACAAATAAGCATAGTAGCAACACTACTGAGAAGGAGAGCAGTGTACCTGAAATGCACAGAAGATTTTGAAATAAAATGTACCTACAATGTAATGAGCAGCATTATTGCTCTTGGTAAAAAACAAAAATTTGCAATATAATAACACAGCAGGAGAAAACATAGTAGTAAAGACATAGCTACTACTACTCACCAAGCCCGGGGATCTCAAGGCCAAGGAGGTCGAGCAGATCTCGCTCACGGGTCAGGACATCCGTCCAGCGGTGGGTGGCCTGGTTGTAGGTGCGCCAGACCCGAGAGTGGTGGTAAATGGCCTGGCACACCTTCTCCCACCGCTTCCGGCGCTCCCGGGCCCCGTACCCGGCACTGATCTTGCCGCCTCCCATGATGGTCCTGGGGAGGCGGCGCTGAACATAAAAAATGAGTTGGGCCACCTCCTCCGGGGTAAAGATCTCCCGTGGCATCACTAGCTCCCCCCTCAAACGCCCGCACGGGAGCCGGACACGGGGTGCGGGACCCTTCCCCTTCTCGGGATGCTTCCCGGCTCCCTTCACCATGGTCTGGGCGGAAAGGAATAAAGAAAATAGAATAGGGAAGAGAAGAAAAGAAAAGAGTTTACAAAAGTAGTTTAAAATTAACCAAAAGTAGCAGTAAACACAAAAATATAGGGCTAGAAAAATAGAGGGATAGATAATAAGTAAAATAGATAAAAAAAAACTTCAAACAAGCAAAGGATGGCAGAGATTGACAGAGGATACAAAGACCATGCCCAGAACCATAGCAATGAATGAGAAACAAGATGGCCGCGCCCGTTCACGACCGCGCGGGTAAGTTCGCGCGAGATTTTCCTTGCGAACACGCGCGAGACTGTACTGGCAAACCGCGGACTTTGCGAGATTACACTTCGCGCCCGGAAACGGAAATACGTCAGGCAAACAAGATGGCTGCGCCCTTGAACGACCGCGAGGGTAACTTCGCGTCTTGCGCTACGAGCGGCTCGCAAAAACGCACAAAACCTTGCCAACTAACACGCCGCAAAAAAAACAAATTGCATATTCGCACGAATTTGCGGCTTCCGAATCCGATCTTGCGCGTGTTCGCACCCCGCGAACCCCGCGAAATTGCAGAAAAACGAGTTTTTCAAAAGTGAAAGCACTCGGCAGGGGCAAGAGTTCAAACTCATCATTAGTAACAATTCCCGGTAGTGCTTCCTGACTGGGGCCCCTCCAGAATTCAGTTGCTAGTTGCAACAATTGTATGACCCTGCTCTGACCCTCACAGCAGGCTCATACAATAGCTACAAGTAGGCCACAAAGAAGGTCCTGGGGAAAAAAATGCACTGCAACAGAAAGCAAAATTACAGATAAGGAAGCAGGTGCCAGACTGGAATTTTAAAACAGTGACACATTAATAAACTAACCCCAAATTAATTCATCTGAGTTGAAGCAGGGATGGTGTGCTTGCTTTTCCCCCCCATAATCTACAGTAATGATGAACCAGAGGGTGGCATTGATGTAACAGAGGGTTGCAGTGGTGAAACAGAGGGTGCTGGGAACCTGTGATGATGAACCAGACGTAGAAACAACATAATTCGCGACCGTTGCGCGACGAAATGTAAGTTCGATATTGCGAACTGGTACGAAACCCTCGCGAACTGGCAGAAATCCTTGCGAACACAAAAAAAAAAAAAAATCCGCAAATTCGCAAGAATTCGCGGATTTTGCGGATTGCGAGTTCGCAAATCCGCAAAATTCGCGAACGCGAGATCCGCAAAATTCGCCCATGCTTAAACTACCGCCGGTCCCCGGCAGTGTGACCCCAGCACCACCCCCTTCAGGAGTGTGTCAGCCATTGGCATATGGACATGTCAACATGGCGCTGGCATGCTCCGCAGCATGACTCGTGGTAACTACTGCCGGGCCCCGGCGGTGCATCACTGCCGTGGAGCTTTGCATCCAGCCAATGGCATTGATGATGGCGTTGGCATGATGCAGATTTGAAAGTCGCAGGAGGTGTGCTCCGCTACCGCGGAAGCGGTCATTGGATGCTTTAGAATGATGCACCATCGCGGAAGCGCACTCCGGACGCCCGCGGAGCGTGACCGCCGTGGAGCTTTGCATCTAGCCAATGGCATCGATGATGGCGTTGGCATGATGCAGATTTGAAAGTCGCAGGAGGTGTGCTCCGCTACCGCGGAAGCGATCATTGGATGCTTTTGAATGATGCACCATCGCGGAAGCGCACTCCGGACGACCGCGGAGCGTGACCGCCGTGGAGCTTTGCATGCAGCCAATGGCATCGATGATGGCGTTGGCATGATGCAGATTTGAAAGTCGCAGGAGGTGTGCTCCGCTACCGCGGAGGCGGTCATTGGATGCTTTTGAATGAGGCACACCCGGACTACCAATTGAAGCAGCTTTCAAGCTACCTAACGACCACAGGGGGCTATAAATCTGTGGGAGTGACCTTACATTCCCACTGCTCCAAGAGCCTGCTGCCTGCGACTACCTCCTGCTGCCTGAGACCCTGTCCTGCTGCCTGAGACCCTGTCCTGCTGCCTTGGACCCTGTCCTGCTGCCTGGGACCCTGTCCTGCTGCCTGAGACCCTGTCCTGCTGCCTTGGACCCTGTCCTCCTGCCTGGGACCCTGTCCTGCTGCCTGAGACCCTGTCCTGCTGCCTTGGACCCTGTCCTGCTGCCTGGGACCCTGTCCTGCTGCCTGGGACCCTGTCCTGCTGCCTGAGACCCTGTCCTGCTGCCTTGGACCCTGTCCTGCTGCCTGGGACCCTGTCCTGCTGCTCCAAGAGCCTGCTGCCTGGGACCCCTCACAACTCACTACCGCCACAGGACTGCCATTTACACAGTGATGTCGAGAACAGAGAAGATCCGTGCCAGTCCATTCACGAGTGAGGAGCTGGATGTCCTTGTGGACGGGGTGCTGGCACAGTATCCACGGCTGTTTGGTGGTCCCAATGTTGTGGTAAGTCGCCATGAAGGGAGCTGCAGGGCAGGGTGGTGTCAGACGTGTAGTCGTGATGCTGCAGTACATGCTTGGGGATGTGGGGTGATGACTTACACTGACAGACAGGCTGTTTCCTGCTCGAGGTAGTGTGTGTGTGTTGCAATGTGAGTCTTTCCTAGGCCTGTACTCGTATGTGTGAGTGGGGGTGTGTGACATTGGCGCCCATGCAGAACCAACAGTTGTTAGCCTTTTAGATGCCAGGACAGTGAACGCTTTTGCTGAAATTTAAGGGTGCCCCTGTAGTTAGAGTCAGTGTGAGCCACAGAGTGGGTTCAGTGGCAGCATAGCCAAACCTTGAACATCAGCCAACTTACATGCTACAGTTGCTTCACACTCTTTAGTGGATATACCCCATCGGTGCCCTGTGCAATTTTCGATTTCCACACTGCTGTCGATGCATTTGTGTTCATGCATTATGCCTTTGTGTGCATATCATGGAGACTAGGGACCACAATGTGTGCATGCATACACTAATATTTATGGCATGCAGAGGGTTGGCCCAGTTCTTTAGGGAGGGAGGTTACTGTAAGTCCAGAGTTTGTGTGTGGCTGCTGTGATCATAGATGCTGACATCTTACATTGTGTAATTGTTCTTTTGCTCTTCTTTACTGTCATGCCTGCAGCTCAAAGTACACCAACGTAAGGCCGTGTGGAGGGCCATTGCAGCAAAGGTGCGGGCCCTGGGAGTATCAAACAGACGTCACACACACTGTCACAAGAGGTGGGACGACATCAGCAGACTGGCAAAGCAAGTGGCAGAGATGACTTTGGGTATGGTACCACGCACAGGACGTTTGGAACGTCGCACCATGACTCCGCTGATGGCACGCATACTGGCAGTGACCAATCCAGACCTGGATGCACGTCTGAAGGGGCATCAGCAGCAAGACAGAGAAGGTGAGTATCTGGGGAGGGTGAGTTTGTCTGGGAGTGGATGCATGTGTGCAGGGCCGGTGCCAGCCGTGACACATGTGATGTGTGTGTGTTGCCATGCTGTGTCATGTGATGTGTGTGGCGACTGTGATGTGTGCCTGTATGAGGCATTTCACCACCGTGGCCTTACTGTGCTGCCCATGCATGCAGTTCTCAGTCCTTGACAGATTTCATGTGTCCACATGGTCTCTGTGCTCTGTGATGGTGTGGGGAGTCCATATTGTGCCAAACTGCTGTGTCCATTTGATGAGTCTCACACCATGTCTGTGTACTTTGCATGCATCCATTATGTTTGAGGCCCACTCATCCGACGATATTGTGTAGCCTGATTGCCACATGGTGTTTGCTATGGCCTACTTGGCACTGTGGCATATGTGGTGACTACAGGTGTGTGTGATCGCCTCTGATTCCCTGTATGGCTGTCAGTGGTGATGTGTGTTGTGGCTGCATCATGTCCCTGGGGATGGTCAATGTGGGCGGGGGAAGACCATCCATGGGCAGGGTGTGGTGCTGTGTGGCATCGACATGCCTCACTCCAGGAAGTTTGTCTGCATACAGGCACTGTTGTGGTCTCTATCGTGTGAAGATGCACAGTGTTTGCAGGGTGTGTTGATTCAGATGTAGCTCTAGGCCTCTACTATGCAGTATTGATCGGCTGTGGTGTGTACAGATGGTGACACTTACACAAACCTGTTTGTCTCACAAATGCAGATTCGCAAGACAACACAGCGGTACATGATCCTGAGACAAGTGTTGGCGAGACCAGCACGACAGCGGCAGCGGAGGCAAGTGGGACTGAGCCAAGTGACACTGAGAACACCAGCGCTCCTGGGGGTGACAGGAGTATGCATGAGGAATCTGTAGCTGAGACCCAAAGTACCACTTCATCTGATGGCGGCGGGGATGCATCCCTGTTTGCAGGCACAAGGGATGTGGAGTGTGCCACAGCATCTGACACCCAGCGGCCAGTGCCCAGCCTCCCATCCACTTCCTCTGGTGCTGCCCGTATCCGTGTTACTAAGAGGGGAGGTGTGACATTCAGACATGGCACCGCTGCCCCTGCACCTGTCCCCCCTGCTGCCCTCAGTGCAGAGTGCATAGAGCTCCTGCGCCAACTTTGCGTGGGCCAGTCCGCCCTGCTCAATGCCTTCAGTGCCCACAATAACAAATTAGGCCAGGTTCTAGCTTTCATGGAGGGCATACACTCTGACGTGGGTGGGCTTCACCGCACAGTCCAGTCATTGTCAGCCACAGTCACAACTGGCCTACAACAGGCACATGGTCCCATTGCAGCTCAGGTGCCAGTGACGTCCACCCATTCAGGGGACACATCAGATGACATTGTCCACTTGGGACCTACGTCTACTAAACGGTACAACACTAGGAGCACAGGTCAGACACAAAGCAAACAATCCCGTCCACAGACTCCATCCCAGAAGAAGAGCAGTGCCCCCCCAATATGCACGGACAAGGCGAAGTCACAGAAAAGTAAGGCCACAAGATCATTGTCCAAAACATCAAGCTCACATGCTGCAGAGGCATCACCAGATTATGATTCACCGTTGACCACAGAGGATGTGTGGCACGTCATGGCTACACCTGGGGAGAGCACAGGGACACAACCACCCACCACATCGACACCAAATAAAAGTAAATCGAGGCAGGTGGAGGAGGGCCCTGTTGGGACCAGCCCAATTATTGGGGCAGAGGAGAGCCCTGTTGTGACCAGCCCAATGGTAAAGGCAGGGAATCCCCGTGTTGTGACCAGCCCTGGCAAGGAGGGACAGGAGGGCACTGTGGACAGCACCCCTGGGGGTAGTGGTAAGGTGGTCACTGTGAGGGGTACACCTTCCAGAGAGGGTAGGGTGGTCCGAAGGCGTAGCCAGCCAAAGCATGATGCAGGATCAAGAACATCACCTGAGGGGGTGCCAGTGTTTGCCCCTGATGTGGCACAGTTGGTGTGTGTGCCTATTCTGCCATCTCCACTTCCCATCAACCCCAAGACAGGCAAGCCATTTCATGTTGTGGAATTTTAGTCTGAACATCGTCTGCGCCAGCCAGTCACCCACGTACAACATGCACGACAGCCATTTTAGGTATCATGGTCTCCCTGTCCACGATCGATCGCCAGCGTGCTCCCCTGACCCTGCGAGCATCCTCCGCGCACCCTGGCTCCCCCCCCTCCCTCACATGGGCAAGTCATAAACCTTCTTCTTCTGCAAGACTCTGTCCTTGGGAGTCACGCTCGCGCCTGACCAAACACCTCCTTTCCTTTCATGAATATCCCTCTGTTGGTAAACTCTCCCTCTGCGCCTGATTGTCCACGCGGCATGAATACCTCTCCTTTGATGACCCCTTCCACCGAGTCCGATTGTCCACACAGGTCCGAGGCCATCGCCTAAGCCGGGAGATACAGTTTACTGCCCCCTATTGTAAGGAGTCACTCCTCTTCAAAGGACCCACTATTGATCATGGCCTACCCACCCCCTGGGATACGATCAGGCGCACACATCCTAAGAATCGGCGGAACACTCAGCTGCGTGATAGCCCCCTCCTCTTATCAGCAGGTTGAGGACCTCTATTGTGGATGCACGTGGGGGTGGGATTGACATGAGGATTACGGGGATGTCTTTTTCCTTACTTCACAATGTCTTGATTGTAATAAAGAGTGGTCACATGCCATAAACCAGGGTATAAGAGGCCAGGCCTCAGAGAAGCTGCTAGAGCACCTCGAGACGATACCTTGTTGTCTGATCTGATGTGTTCTGCTCCGTCGGAATAATAAAAAACTTCTGTTTCCTGCCTTCAAGTCTCCAGCGCCTGCCTCTTTGTTTGATAACTAGAATGGTATAGAGGCGGTTAACGCCGGGCAACTCTGAAAAAGGTCATCAGCCTTACCCTTTTTCTACAATTGGCGTCCCAAAGCGTGGGGCACATCAGCGACACGTGGATCCAGTGGGAGAGGTCCCGACGACAGAGTGAACGACTACAACGATCGGGAGAGCTCCTGTCCGATAGACCCTCGTCTGACAGCCGATCATCCGAACTTCACTAATTCTGAACAGACCTCTCTCGAGTGATCTACGGTCCTGACTGGGAACCATCAGGAGTGCCGCGAACAGACGAAGAATAGAGGACGATCGGGCGCTGGATTCGGAAGACAGGAAACTGTCCATGCGGTCCGGGTAAGGTCGTGTAAATGCGACAAAAATATGAAATGATTGTTTGGTTTGGATAATACTAGTATTACTCTTTTTGTTGGTTCCTCTGGAGATTCACCGTCTGCAAACGGAGAAACAACAGGCTCTCCCTTTGCAAGCAGTGAAGGATAGGTAACGCAGACTTTTGTCCCCGTTGTAATCCGTCGTGCCTATCTTCCTCCCCCACTGTTTTCCCGAACTGCTGTTCGCGGATTGTTGTCTGGAGATTCTCTGTCTGCAAACAGGGAAGAACAAGGTCTCTCTTTGCAGGTAGAGAAAAAGTGGGTAACGCAAACTTTTAACCCGTCGTACCCACTTATTCTCCCCACTGATTGTTTGATTGACAGTACATTAAGTGTTCGGTATTGGTTCTTTTGAGGTATTCACCGCCTGCAAACAACGGAGAATAGAAATATTCTGTCTAGTCTTTGCACGCCGTGATAAGATAGGTAGTGCAGACCTTTGTCCCCGTTGTAACCCGTCATGCCTATCTTCTCCCCACTGATTGGTAGCCTGTTTAGCCCGGACCGCTTATTAGAGATGAACCATCCAGCTCCACTGGAGGGCACCCCTAATAAGGACATGTTCACTAAGCATGGACTAGTCGCTATAGCTTATACTAAGTTATGGCATAAATACACAAAGAAGAACCCCGAAAGTCAGTGGCCACTGATAGGTTCCTTTGATGATCATAAAATAAAAACATTAGAAATAGCGCTCCAGAAAAATAAGACTACGCCCACTATGCTCGATAGTATCGGCATGTGGCGCAAAGAAACGGAACAACGAAGAAAAAGAGAAAAAGCAAAAATAGGGAAAGAATTACGAAAGGCAGCCCACCTAGCCGCTAAGCAACTAGAAGAAGAAATAAAATAAAGAAAGGAAGCTATGCAAAACCAAGAATCAGGGTCGACAGGCCAATGTCCTGTTAGGACCCCCTCTGCGCTCTACCCTGAATTGCCCTCCAAACAACGAGCGAACGACGAGCTACTGCTAGGTCCCCCAATCATCTACACGCCCCCTCCATATGCCCCCTGCCAACAACACCTGCAAGCCCTGAGTGCGAACGAGAGCGACCTTAGCACAAGTGCACCAGCCCTCACGGCCTCCGCACCAGCCGCATTAGTAACACCACCAGATGACCCCGAGGCTAGCAAGCAACCACCAGCCAGACCAAATAGGTTGAGTAAAGATGAGCGGGATGGGATTGACAAAATAGCAAAGACACTAGTAGAACGGAAGGAGAGCGAAGAATACACAATGAACATGTATAATTCACATGCCGACAGCCACAGACGGCATTTCATTTTACGATTCAGCTACCACACCCTGAACGCATATGAGGATAGGTATCAGAGTAAGGGCCCGCTAAACTGACAGCGCTATATAGAAAGATTGATGTTGGAGATGGGACTGAACGTGATGCGACGGACCTCTTCATGCAAATGCTTGAGGTCTTCCGCCACCTCACGGAACAGAAACCAGAAGTCAAGGTTACAGTCCCTGAAACAACCGAGTCCTCAGTAGGAGTAGTCAACTCTATGATGCCCATCAGAGAGGCGGCCCCTTACTGGGTTCCGCCGCGTGGTCAGGGAACAAACGACGATATTAACCATGAAGATGCAAAGGGGAGGGTTGTGTACAATTGGGTTTACCAACCATGGGACCGACAAGACATCTTAACCTTTAGACAAACTCTGCCCGATTTAAGAAAGAAGCCGACAGCCTTCTATACCGAATTAGGCACAGCCTTGGGTTCGACGATAATGACTTTAGCGGACATTGACTTGTTTTTTGGGTTATGCCTGCCAGCTGACGTGTGGAAGCAAATCCGGAAGGCTGACCACACGGATCTGTTCGGACATACCTGGAAGCAACTCAGTGATCTAGATAGACAGCGAGAGCCCGGAAAGAAACCAGTAAAGGACATATTAGAACTCCCAGACAAATTAGTTCAGAAGTTAAAGACACTGATCTCAGAGAAAAAGGTAGACTGGTCGATAGTCACGGCCTGTCGTCAGAAACCCCAGGAAGATGTATCGGAATACTTCTCCCGATTTGAGACAGTGTTCTCCGACTACAGTGGCCAAGACATGACCACCGCAACCGGACAACACCTGTTTGTACAAAATTATGTAAAGGGCCTATCACAAGAGGTCTCCCAAAAGCTGCAGACGAGTGAGAGTAGTTGGGGGGCCTCCAAACCCGCAGCTATCCTTCAGATGGCTCAGTATTACGAGCACCAGAAGAATGAGAGTGATAGGGCATCCGAGAAAAAGAAGAAAGATTTGAAAGAAAGGGTGATGATAGCCCAGATACAAGGTATAGCGGTCGGACGGGAACCCCATGGGGGGAACTACCAATGGACCACCCCTAGAAATCCACCTCCCAAAGACCACACCCCGACACCCCACATTGGACGTAGAGACATTAGCGGGGACCAGTGTGCCTTCTGCAAAGGATTCGGTCATTGAAAATCCCAGTGTCCGGTTCTATTAGAGATGAACAGAAATAGGGACCCCAAGGATGTAGCGGGTGGGCCGAGAAATAGGGGACAAGGACGAGGGTACACAAACGACACCAACAATGACAGACCAGGGAGATTGAACACATTTGACCGTCCCCAACAGAACCAGTATCAACTGTCCGATGGTGAGAATGCCCCCGATTTTGCATAGGACTGCCAGGGGTAAGGGAGGGATCCAGTCGAGCTATGTGTTGACCAGCAAGGTCCTTACGTCACTGCTAAGGTCCTGGGTACAGAGTCTCCATTTTTGGTAGACACTGGGGCGACACGTAGTGTGTTATCGAAACGACTGATTCCAAGGGCACCCTTGTCTGGCTCACACATTACATCGATAGGTTTCGATGGGACGCCCTCCAGTAACCCCCTGTCCGTGCCTATCACCTTTGACCTAGAAAGCAACACCACTGACACAACATTTCTGCTCTCCTCCAACTCCCCTGACGCCATTATGGGCATTGACTTACTGAAGCATTTTCGAGCTACCATTAGGTGTTCCCCAGATGGAGTCCGAGTCATCCTGTACGACAACCCAGGCATGCCCAAATCCTGCCCTGCACGACACATGTGCTCCATAACTGTCGCTGATCTGTCCTTGCTCGACACCCTGCCCCCGTACCTATGGGCCAAAAATGACTCTGATGTGGGACGAATGATGATTGACCCCATTCATATAACTGTAAGGCAGGACGCCATGCTCCCGAAACTCCCACAGTATCGGATATCGCCCGAGGGCGAGAAGGCACTGGTAGCGATCATTCAGTCTCTGGTAGATGCAGGAGTGGTCGAAGAAGTGGCTAGCAATGTCTGCAACAGCCCTATCCTACCCATTGTTAAGAAGCAAGGCGAGGGAGATGAGAAAGCGTACCGCTTCATCATCGACCTGCGAGAGATTAACAAAGTGGTTGTACCCCAATACCCCGTAGTCTCAGACATCACCACCATTCTGACCCTCATCCCGTCCACTGCCACCACCTTCACTGTTATTGATCTCAAAAATGCGTTTTTCTCTATCCCCATCCATCCAGACAGCCGTTATCTCTTCGGCTTCACTCTAAAATCCCGCTCGTACCGATTTTGTAGAGCTCCCCAGGGCTACACTGAAAGTCCCAGCATTTACAGCCAGGCCCTCAAAAGACAGCTGGACGCCGTCCAGCTACCAGATGGAGTGGTGTTGATCCAATATGTCGATGATATCCTTTTGGCGGCTGACACCACCCCACTTGCAATCACAGCCACTGTCCAACTCCTACACTTTCTCGCAGAAAATGGCCACAAAGTCTCCAAAAAGAAATTACAATTCTGCCAGCCACAAGTGACATACCTAGGCCATCTTCTGTCCAAAGAAGGGAGGAAACTTACACCCGATCGAATCCAAACCATCCTAGACACCCCCATCCCAAAAAACACAAAAGCAAGTCCGCTCTTTGGTTGGCCTTACCTCTTTTTGCAGACAATGGTTACCAAATTTCAGCCTCATTGTAAAACCTCTACTTGCTTTGCTGGCCAAAGATGCCCCCTTCCCGCTTCCTTGGACCCCTGAGTGTCAAGCATCCTTTAAGGAGTTACGGGATGCCCTTTGCTCAGCCCCCGTCCTGGGAACACCGGATTACTCCAAGCCCTTTTCCCTCTTCACCCACGAAAGGGAGGGGTGTGCATTGTCTGTCCTGACACAGTCTATCGGTCCTAAGCAGCGGCCTTGTGCCTACTTCTCTGCCACTCTTGACCCTGTAGCCAGAGCTTTGCCTGCCTGCCTTCGAGCAGTAGCTGCCGCTGCTGTCTCTATCTGTCAGAGCGAGGGAATCGTACTTTCAAACTCCCTCACCGTGTTAGTACCCCATGCAGTCGACACCCTTCTGAACCAAACCAAGACTCAACACCTGACTAGCGCACGACTGACAGGGTACGAATTGACGTTACTTGCACCCCACATCACACTAAAGAGATGCACGACTTTGAATCCTGCCACACTGTTGCCCCTGCCTGAAAATGACCCCGACATGCCTCCCATACACGACTGTGTGACTCTCACGGACGAACAGACCAGGAGTAGAGTTGACCTCCGAGACACTGCTTTTACAGACCCTGATGGAGAGCTATGGGTAAACGGCTCATGCATCAAACTCTCAGATGGCACCACTTCAGCTGCTTATGCAGTAACGACAGCCCGAACAGTAGTTGAGACAGCCTGCATCACACAACGATCTGCACAGGCGGCAGAGCTGATAGCCCTCACACGAGCATGCATCATAGCAACAGGAACCACCGCGAACGTATACACAGACAGTCAGTATACCTTCGGGGTGGTTCAACATTTTGGGCTCCTGTGGAGGGAAAGTGGATTCCTGACGTCCGACGGCACACCCATCCTTCACGGAGATCTGGTTTCTGCTTTGATTGAAGCAGTTCTCCTCCCCAAACGATTAGCAGTGATCAAATGCCAGGCACACAAGAAGGTGACAGACTTAGTCGGACAAGGGAACGCACTGGCCGACATCACTGCACGAACCACAGCTGAGAATAAGACGGTGACACGCATATATGTGACCAGGTCACAAGCAGAGAAATGGACTGACGCTAGGGAAATGATTAGAGACATCCAGTCGGCCAGCACCCCTCGCGAACCGAGTGGGCACGGGTGGGTCTGAAGGACGATGAGGGCTGCTGGCGGACAAAAGATGCAAACAGATGGCTGCTGCCTGACTCATACCTGATCCCGATACTGACTATGGCACATTCCCCCGCACACATAGGATCTGCACCCATGATCGAACTCATTTCCAAAGTCTGGTACAACGACAAAATCCCCAACTCAGCCAAACGCCTGGTCCAGCAGTGCCTTATCTGTTTGCAACACAACCCCGGGAAAGGAACTGTGGTGCCCCGGGGAGGGTTTGGGATCCCCGATCACCCCTTTGAGGTCCTCCAGATGGATTACATCCAGCTAGAGAGATGCCGAGGCTTGAAGTATGTACTGGTCATTGTATGTGCCTTCAGCAAATGGGTAGAGGCCTATCCAACCCGTGACAACACTGCCATGACTACTGCCAAAGTACTACTGAAAGAGTTCTTCCCTCGCCATGGCCTTTGTCGAATTTTATGGAGCGACAATGGTCCCCATTTCATAGCTGAGGTCATCCAACTAATCCTGAAAGGGTTGGGGGTGAAGCAGAGATTTCATGCAGTCTTCCACCCCCAATCCGCCGGTTTGGTGGAACGACATAATGCCACATTGAAGCTGAAACTGTCAAAAATAGTGGCCACCACTGGACTTAAGTGGCCAGATGCCTTCCCACGACAGAAAACGTCAACACCCAAGAAGAGCTCCTGAACAAAGACCGGCCAGCATTGAACTGTTATCCTGACACCGAGGCACTTGAACTTGCTAAATTCCCTGATCCCACTGTGCCATCCAGAGAAGGGTATTTCCTGCGATGAAAGGAGGGAGCTTCGGCTAAGCAGGCCACGGACTAAGTTAAATCTCAGACCTAAGCACAACTAAGGGTTACCCGGAGAGAAGCTAAACAAAGTCTGTGGTTCTGCCCGCTACCGAGCACCTTGAAGATGATGCAAGCGCCAGATAAGAAGATGATGGAAGCGCCAGATAAGAAGATGATGGAAGCAACAGGAAATACCCACTGCAGAAACCCAAAGACTGACAATTTGCACAAATCAAAGACAATCGCCCTCTTCATTGTCTTCCTCTTCTGCCTCCTCCTCATGACCTCCTTCTGGATTCTGGAGGGAAGCACCCCCGCTCATCAGGCATTGCTGCCCACTGCACAACCGACCCCCATGAAAGAGCATCACCTGATCTCCCTGTCGCCTCAGCTCCGAGAAAGGCCCAGGGAATTCTGGAACAATTCCTTCGTGCAACTGTTGCACCAACACAACCTTGCTGCAAATGCCACAAACTGCTGGATCTGCGGATTGCTCCCGCATGCCACTGGACACTCCATCCCCTTCATCCCTTCTCCTTTCTCAGTTCACGGCTCCTGCCTCGCCTGGCTGATCCTCATGCAAGAGAGCCACAAGGACAACGCCACTTCCGGTCAAACAGTATCCCACTTCAACTATGGGTTCTGGCTGAACAAAACCGGAAGGACCTCTGCTCCCCTGTGTCCTGTGCCCTCGGGTGCCGCCTTCCTTATGAACATCCCAGCCAAAGAACGTGTTGAAGTGCAAGTGCTCCACAATCCAGCTAGACCCACCTTCTCTAATCTGCAGAAACGGACTGCCGCCACTCTGACTGTGGCCCTGTCTGTTATCAATGTCACCGGTCTTGTGTGCCTCGAAGGACGGGGAACACAACTGGTGGGTCACAGTTCTTGCCGCATCACCAGAATATTGGACTCGGTTGACCCCCCTTCCTTTGTTGCTTCTCCGAATATGTACTTTGTTTGTGGCACCAAGGCTTACACCTGGCTCCCGAAAGGTTGGAAGGGTACCTGCTACATCGCCTTCGTTCTCCCTCCCACATATGTAGCCCCTGCTAACCGTCACCGGCAGAGGCGCGCAAATGACATTGAACAAGCCGACTCCACTGGAGCACAGTTCCTGGATGCAGCAAAGGGACTTGTTCCTCTGTGGGGCCCAATGGCGAACAGTCGCGCTATCCGACACCTGACCCAGGCAGTAGAAACAACGATCAACATCACGGCTGGCATCCTCGCTAACAACACGGCTGAGCTTCAGGCGGTCCGCCTTGTGGCCCTTCAAAACCTCCTTGTTCTAGATGTGGTTCTAGCCGATCGAGGAGGAGCATGCCGCATCATCGGATCTAGCTGTTGCACCTACGTGCCAGATAACTCGCCCTCCGTCTACAAAGCCATTGAACACCTCCACAGACTTTCCTCGGAGGTTCACCAAGAACAAGAAGGATGGTCGCTTGGGAGCTGGTATTGGGGTGTTTTGAAGGACTGGGGTTGGAGGTTGTTTTCCTTTTTATTGATACCGATTGTGATACTATGTGCGTGTTGCTTAAGTATCCAATGCCTGCCATCCTTGTGTGCACTCGCTACTAACTGTATGTGCCCAAAGACTTTGGACTTCAGAAATGAGCACATGAGTCCCCTCTATGAAGTAGAAATACGTGGCCTTATGGGGATAAATCCGAACTGACAAGTTGGCGAGACATGTTAAAAGGGAGGACTGTGGAATTTTAGTCTGAACATCGTCTGCGCCAGCCAGTCACCCACGTACAACATGCACGACAGCCATTTTAGGTATCATGGTCTCCCTGTCCACGATCGATCGCCAGCGTGCTCCCCTGACCCTGCGAGCATCCTCCGCGCACCCTGGCTCCCCCCCCTCCCTCACATGGGCAAGTCATAAACCTTCTTCTTCTGCAAGACTCTGTCCTTGGGAGTCACGCTCGCGCCTGACCAAACACCTCCTTTCCTTTCATGAATATCCCTCTGTTGGTAAACTCTCCCTCTGCGCCTGATTGTCCACGCGGCATGAATACCTCTCCTTTGATGACCCCTTCCACCGAGTCCGATTGTCCACACAGGTCCGAGGCCATCGCCTAAGCCGGGAGATACAGTTTACTGCCCCCTATTGTAAGGAGTCACTCCTCTTCAAAGGACCCACTATTGATCATGGCCTCCCCACCCCCTGGGACACGATCAGGCGCACACATCCTAAGAATCGGCGGAACACTCAGCTGCGTGATAGCCCCCTCCTCTTATCAGCAGGTTGAGGACCTCTATTGTGGATGCACGTGGGGGTGGGATTGACACGAGGATTACGGGGATGTCTTTTTCCTTACTTCACAATGTCTTGATTGTAATAAAGAGTGGTCACATGCCATAAACCAGGGTATAAGAGGCCAGGCCTCAGAGAAGCTGCTAGAGCACCTCGAGACGATACCTTGTTGTCTGATCTGATGTGTTCTGCTCCGTCGGAATAATAAAAAACTTCTGTTTCCTGCCTTCAAGTCTCCAGCGCCTGCCTCTTTGTTTGATAACTAGAATGGTATAGAGGCGGTTAACGCCGGGCAACTCTGAAAAAGGTCATCAGCCTTACCCTTTTTCTACAATGTAACCAAAAAGTGGAAGGGCACCCCTCCAACCTCTCCCACCCACACTGTGTCAAGGGTGTGCATGACTCCACCTCCATGTGCCACGGTGCCACCTGGTCCACACAGCCCTCCACCTTGCAGGCCCTCTGTTATTGCCACATCACATGGCCCTCTGGCACACCAGTCAAGTAGTCCTGCTGTCCATGACACGCAGCCAGGTCACAGTCCGCATGACAGCCTGGAGTGAGTTGACAACACCCTCATACGCTTGTGCCACACACAGGTGTGCTAGTCAGGACCATTGTTTGCAACCTGGGTGTGTTGCTAACCCTGTTGCTCTGTTGTGCTGTACTCTCCCCTGCCAAGGACTCTGGGCCTGTTGCTCTGATGTGCTGTGCTCTCCCCTGTGCAGCCCCTCATGTACTTGCTGTCTCCCCTGCCAAGGACTCTGGGCCTTTTGCTCTGATGTGCTGTGCTCTCCCCTGCCAAGGACTCTGGGCCTGTTGCTCTGATGTGCTGTACTCTCCCCTGCCAAGGACTCTGGGCCTGTTGCTCTGATGTGCTGTGCTGTCCCCTGTGCAGCCTTCCATGTACTTGCTGTCTCCCCTGCCAAGGACTCTGGGCCTGTTGCTCTGATGTGCTGTGCTGTCCCCTGTGCAGCCTCCCATGTACTTGCTGTCTCCCCTGCCATGGACTCTGCCGTCCCTGTTAATGTATGACCTCTGCATAGTTGCTGCCATTTGTACATGGTTGTGTGGCTTGCTGTTGTCTACTAATGTTGTCTTGCTACATCTGTGCAATCTATGAATAAATCTGAGACTTCTGGTGTGTCTTTTCTCAGTCTAGTTGCTGATTGTAATCCTTTTCTTGTTTGCATTTGCTTGACAGTTTACCATGCTCTATTTTTCAGTTGTACATTGCTAGCCTCTTTGTGTCCATCTTATTATTATACAGGGGTGACGGGCTCTTCAGTCCATTCTGGCCCAGCTGATGTTGTACTCTGTAATGGCTATTTCACAGACAATGCTAATTTCCTGTTGGGGATTTGCTATTGCTGCATACACTGTTCACAGGTCACCTTGGGAGGACACTGTCAGCACAGGGTGTGCAGCTGTTCAGTGGTTTTGTAGCAGTGTGTGATGTCATGGGGTATCTGTGTGTTTTCCTTTCTGTGTGCCGAGGCGTGTATGTGTATGGTCATCTTGTGTTGGCCCTTAGTCCAGGTGGCATGGCTTACATGGCATGTGTGGTGTTGGGTGTGCCAGGAGTTGTATGCCTGTTTTTGGTTTTGTCTTGCCCTGCATGGATGCTAGTTTGCAATTGTGTGGGGTATGGGGAGTGCACTGGTGTTGTGTGTTCATTCTCAGCCACTCCTGCAGTGCCTGTGTCCCTGGTTGTGTGTTGTGTGTTGCAGTGTTTGTGTATTGTGGTTCTTGTTGCTGTGCTTGTTGGTGTGCATGGGGGTGCACAGGATTAGTACCTGGCCTGTGACTATCTCGGGTGGTGTGCAGTGTGTTCTGGGGTGGCGTGTGTGTGTGATGTAGGTGACCTGCCCATGCCTTGGTGTGGCCCTGCCTTCAACATTGTGCGCATGTGTCGACCGTGGCGGTGACGTGACCGTCACCGGGGCGTTCCTGCTGGTTGGCGGACGTTCTGTGTTCCGGATGGTGTGGAATGCCTTGTAGTGAGGTAGGTGATATGTGGGTGCCCATGTGGATGTGTTGTGTCCCCTAGCAGGATGCCAGTGTGGTGCTGGGGCACTGTGCCGGCATGTGTGTTGTGTGGTGCATATGTGTAGTGGCGTACCTGCAGCGGCGTCCGCGTTGGCCCATCTGGCGATAGTGTTGCAGCAGGTACATGACCGGATGCATGTGGAGGGCTGGGTCCATGGGGTTCATGTCGGGGCTCGGCGTTCGTGGTCCGCTGTCGACTTTCCGCCTGCTTCAGCTGTGCGGTGTCCCCGCTGCGGTGCGTCTGCTTGTTTGGCCCATCCTAATTTGTCGGACGGTCCGGACGTCATCGGGCGTGGTGGAGACTTTCGATTGGCTCCCGCCGCCTGGTGCTGTTTGATGGCGGTGCGCGGCATGCCGCGGCGGACGGGAATTGACCTGTGTTTACCTATCCTAATGTTGCGGACGTGTGTTCCGCAGGTCGCGGGTGGAAAAAGGTGTTTTTCCGCCCCGCCACCAACGCGGTGGTGCCACCGCCCGCCATCCTAATGGAGCCCTTGCTCTTCATGACATTGAGCCATCGGTGTCCTTATCAGATGCCCAAACTTGCTCATTTATGACTGAGATGCTTTTTCAAGAAAGCAGAATGGTTTTATTGTACCTCAAGAGTTGTATATAACATCTGCCCAAACTTTGTACAGTGAGGGACATTTTCAGACACATTCTGCAGAGACTCTCACAGCCATTGTGTTTAATAAACCAACCTGTTCCTGTTTGCCAAACGCCTCTGGTCTGTTTTTCTTCAAGGTAAATTCATATCTGCGCAGCAAGATTTCCCATCACCAACCAATTCTATATCAGACTCTTTTCGAAGGTATGCAGGAGTTTCGATTTATTTTGCTGAGAAACTCGACCCCACTCTGGAATATTATCGCAGTTGTGAAAAGCCACCTTTGGAATATTAATATGTGCTACTGATGAGCTGTCATGGAGCAGGATTGAAAAATACAGACAATGCCTCGCTGCTGGGATGTTTCCAATAAAACATGTTCATGCTTCCAACGTTGGTAGAGGCATAATTGAACAACAAATGTTGTTAAGTGGTTTGTATAGCGCTTAATAGCACAAGTGGCTTTTTGGCACTGGCTGAGAGGCGCTTTGTGCGCGCAGTGGGGAGGCAGGTGCATTTAACGAGGCAGAAGACACGGGTTTAATTGGTGACAGGAGCCTCGGGCGCTGTATCCAAGTCTTGGCAGCAGGAGGGACGGAGCTCCGCTCCCGCCTACGAGCTTCCGGATGTTCAGCACTTAAGTAACATCTGTAGAATGAAAATATCCTGGCACAGCAGCACATAGTCACCCTGCTCCTGATTTCAACATTTTTGACATACCCGGTTTGTTTTCTGCGCGGAACACTTACCGGGGCACTGAAGTCACTGGGGCACGTCTTTATCGACCACACAACACACAACCCTCAGTACTGCCTTTGTAGCAACTCTGCCTGCACGTGTCTTCCACCAGTACCATCACCAGCTAACACTGAAAAACTGCCTTCCCTGAACCTTCTGATCTCTTCTCCTGCAGACTCCATGCTTATGTGGCATACTCTAGAATGCCTGACTCCACACTTATGTGGCATTCGCTAGAATGCCTGACTCCACACTTATGTGGCATATGCTAGAACTTGACTGCACACTTATGTGCCATACAGTAGAATGCCTGACTCCACACTTATGTGGCAAATGCTAGAATGCCTGACTCCACACTTATGTGGCATACACTAGAATGCCTGACTCCACACTTATGTGGCATACAGTAGAATGCATGACTCCACACGTATGTGGCCACGTATGTGGCGCACAGTAGAATGCCTGACTTCACACTTATGTAGCATATACTAGAATGCCTGACTCCACACTTGTGTGGCATACACTAGAATGCCTGACTCCACACTTATGTGGCATATGCTAGAATACCTGACTGCACACTTATGTGTCATACGGTAGAATGCCTGACTCCACACCTATGTGGCATACACTAGAATGCCTGACTCCACACTTATGTGGCCACTTATGTGGCGCACAGTAGAATGCCTGACTCCACACTTATGTAGCATATGCTAGAATGCCTGATTCCACTCTTATGTGGCATATGCTAGAATACCTGACTGCACACTTATGTGTCATACAGTAGAATGCCTGACTCCACACTTATGTGGCAAATGCTAGAATGCCTGACTCCCCACTTATGCGTCCACTTATGTGGCATACAGTAGAATGAGCAAAAAGGGGTATGGAGTTCCTCAGAATCAGAGTGAATGAACGTAGAGATGCAGGTGGGAGTGGTTCCAAGCAATATTCATCCCAAATGGAGTAGGAACAGGGGGGAATTACCCATATCGGAACTAGGGCTCTCACACACCTAGCCAGCTGGGTGTCATGCTTTATCATATGAGCCTGTCCCTCGTCAGGTTGGCACCCAGTACGGGGCTCTTTAGCGGAGATCTTTTATTCCTGAAGTTCCTGGTTCTGAGGAACTCCATACCCCTACATGGGTTGCATGCCACGCTGTTTAGGAGGTGTGGTTGGAAGTCGTTGTCTTCATTTTGATCCTATGTGGGAAGTGTTTCCATGTTGTGCGTGAGAACCACCGAGGTGCGTCTATCGTGGTATGGAACGCAGCGCTTAGCAGCGCGATGGATGAAGAAGTGTGAGAGACAGACACCGTTTCTGGTTGGTCAGTACGCGGGTTGCTTTGAGTACCTCTTCAGTCCCTTTATGATATTTCCTTTGACCATTGTCCACTTAGCTGGTTTGTGAGATTTTTCTATTAAGCGTTTATGGTGCTGAGGAGGCAGAGGCTGGAGGCTGGAGGGAGGCATGGCGGAGAGAACTGCTGGGACGGACTTCGTTACTATCATCCCATATTGGGTTGTCATTGTGAGAGGTCAAGAAGCCATCATAGTATGCAACTGTACGAAACTGGATTATTATTTGGGGTGGGTGACTGCCCGTCTCAAGGAATAATCACAACCCTTGTCCCAGTGACCCATCAAAGTTACAAAATTAACCTGCGGTCACTCCCCCCCCCTGGCAGTTCTGGCACAGAGCAGACAGGCTTAACTCACGGCAAAGTATTTAGGCTGTACCAAAACAATAATAAAGTCAAAATTCAAAACAATAAAAATCCCACACTGAATTAGAAAAATAGAGTAAAATGTAATAAACAAAGTGACAATATCCAATAAGGAGAACCAGAAATATGAGTGTTTAAAGTTTTTAGAGGAAATAGTGCCAAAAAGCAAAAAGCGGCAACGAGAGCCAATGATTGTAGCAGAGCAGGGCCGAAGCACAGTGTGAGGCTGACCTCGAGGGAGCGTGTGTCAATACACCAACGAGGCTCATCCGGGTCTAAAATGTTACCTACTCTTCTGAGCAGCCGCGGTCAGCAGTAGGAGTTCCTGCCGGGCAGTGACGTGGGGAGGGGGAGGGGCAGGGTGGGGGGTAGTAATGTATTGATCATGGAGTTTAACAGGTAAGTAAACATATAAATAAATAAAGCGAATTTCGTTGTGCGCACTGCATTGCATTTGGTGATGCAGTGCACGCAACTAAATTATTTTTTTATTTATATGTTTACTTACCTGTTAAACTCCGTAATCCATACATTACTACCCCCCACCCTGCCCCTGCCCCTCCCGTCACCGCCCGGCAGGAACTCCTACTGCCGACCGCGGCTGCTTCTGAGTTAGGGCCTGATTACGATCTTGTCCAACAGAATAGTCGGTCACAAACGTGATGTATATATACCGTCTGCCAAATTACAAGTTCCATAGGATAACATTGAATTTTAATTTGGAAGACGGGAGATCGCTCATGTTTGTGATGGAGTAACACTGTTTGCCAGGATCGTAATCCGGGCCTTAGTCTTTTAAATCCCAATCAACCAAAACAGTGCCCTTCAAAGGACCTCAGGGAGGCACTTACAGACTCCAAGGATGTCAGGCAGATGCTAACAGCAGGGTCCAGCCCAGGTCTAGTTCCCACTGGTCAACTGGATCCTACTAGGAAAAGGACTCTTGCGGTTTCTTGCCTTCCTATAGCCACAAAGGAGGTCTGCCAATTGACCCTTGGAGTCCCTTTGTTGTCCTAGAGAGCAAGTGCCTCAAGGCTCCTCTCCGGTCACAAACAGCAGGCCCAGTCCTCTTTTGATCTTCTGCAGGTCCACCAGACAGTGTTCTGACTTGGGTGCCTGAAGGTACCACATTTATGCCTGACACTAGCTAGTGGGTAGGAATGAATCTTGACCACACACTAACCCACGGGATAACACATCTCAAGGGTACTCTATCCACTTTTGCAGCAAACGGGCCCAAACTGCCATGTGTCCGGGCAAATCCAAGATTGCAAAAGTATTTGAACACACTTAAAATTGGGCTCTAAGGGCTGGGCAGTCTGTGAAGTGTACTACCATAATCTTAGTGTCCCCCCACATCTAACACTAAAATCCACTCTGAGGCAGGTATTCTGTTCTCACAACATACCCAGAGACAGAAGTCTGGTAGTCCAAAAGCAGTGTCTTGGCTTCCTGTTCTCTACCTTTCAAGTTTGTCCCATGTGTTACATGTGTCTCACCAGACCTGTCAAGCAGAATCTGACACTGCAGTATCAAATACGATGCCCACAGCCCCACTCTGCATTTATTCTGTGGAGTTGAGATGGGCCATCTCTGCCCATTCTGGTTTGCCTATTGTTTGCTCCTGGGAAGCACTTCACACCTGTTCAAGGCTGAACACAGGCTGAATAAGGGGAAAGCCTTATACTAATTAATTTGCTGACAGTTCAGGCAAGTACAAAAATATAACTTTCTAAAAGTTAAATTTCCTTAGTATTTATTAAAAATTAGACTTCACAATTAAGTTGGAGTTTTAATAACTTTTGTCACTAAATGCCACAATGAAAGTGGCTTTTAGGGCTTTTTTCTGTAGGGACAAGGTAACATTAATTCCCACATTTAAATGTCATGCACTCTGCCTTGAGGCTTTTATATGGGTGACTTACTAATATATAACAAGCATTAGCAAAGGCCATACCTCTCGCCTATCCAAGAGCTATTGACTTTGGCAATTTGTTTTGGCTATAATGTACATCAGTGTAACGGCTGTGCAGCACAACTAAAGGTCAGTGGTGTGGAGTGGAATGGAGTCAAGTGGAGTGGACTGTGGGAGTAATGGTGGGGGGGAGGTGGGAGGTTGAGTAGGTTGGAATAGGGTAGATTTGTATAGATTGGAATGGGATAGATTGGAGTTGGTAAATTGGGGTCAATTGGAGGGGGATAGATTGGGGTACAGTGGAGTGGGATAGACTGCGACAGAGTGGAGTTGATTAGATTGGGGTAGAGTGTGTTTGCGCGTTCAAGAGTAGGATAGATTGGAGTGGAGTGGGGTAGAATGGGGTACATTGGAGTGGAGTGAGGTACACATGAGTGGAGAGGGGTAGGCTTGGTAGATTGGAATAGAGAGGGGTTGACTGGGGTACATTGGAGTGGAGTGGATTGGGGTAGAGTGGAATGGAGCGAGGGAGCTTGGAGTGGAGTGGATCAGAGTGAAGTGGAGTCGGTTAGGCTAGGGTGGAGTGAAGTGGAGTGAGGTAGATCAGAGGGGGGTGGAGTAGATTGTAGTGAAGTGGAGCAGGATAGGTTGGGGTACAGTAGGGTAGATTGGGGTAAATTGAAGTGGAGTGGGGTAGATTGAGGAGGAGGTGGGTAGTTTGGGGTGGGGTAGATTGGAGTGGAGTGCAGCTGTGGCCGTTAGGCTACATCTCTTGCACCTAAGTGCATATGAATAGAGGGCACCTGAAAGCGCTATTTAAAAATTATATGTTTTTATTTAATCATAAGTGGCACAGTTATATCATCTGTTTACATATCAAACAGTGTATATGCGTTCTGTACCGTATACATTGCTTGTCTTTACCTTTACAATATTGCTCATACATTGCTTAATGCATTTATATCATTACATACATTTGTATATATAATATTCATTTATTTCCATTTCTCGGGTCACTGTTGGCAATGCACATATTCCCCCACTATAGGTGTTCCAGCCTCCCCACCATTTTATCCACTTTTTTGGACAACCCCTGCGCACATATATGGTCTTTTCTGCCACCATGGCTATGTCCATGTCTTTGCACCACTCTGTGAGCCTGGGGGCGATGGCTACACCCCAATGTTTAGCAATGTTTCTTTTGTCCATCATCATTCCCAGTGTCGTCCAGGTCAGTGTTGTGGAGTTAAGGTCCGTCGCTTCACAAATATTTATCAGGCAACCTTTGGCCTCCGGAGGGACTGGGTTCCTGCTTACCCTTGTGATGATGGTCATGACTGATTTCCAGTATGACATTATTGTGGGGCAGGCCCAGAGTGTATGGACGAATGTACAGATCGCCCCACATTGCCGCAGATAGAGTTGGGTGTCAGATTTCCCTATCTTATAAAGAGTAGTTCTGGTTTAGTAAATTCTATGGAGGATCTTAAGCTGCATAAGGCGTAGTTTGGTTGCAATCGCTACTTCTCTGGGTGATGCTAGTGCCGCTTGCCAATCAGTGTCATATAGCTCTCCTAATTCCTCCCGCCATTTGTCTCGGAGCCTTTGCATGGCCGGGCAAGTTATTAATAATCTTCAGATATGTCATCGAGATTGCTCTCATATCCATATGATCCGTCAATAATCTATCCTCTAACGGCGAGGCCTCGGGTGGAGTGGTGATAGGGGTTTTTGCTGCCTCCAGGGCGTGCTTGATCTGGTAGTAGCGGAATTGCTCCGTTGTTGCCATCTCCTACTGGTCCTAGAGCTTTGTAAAGGGGACCCCCTTTCCCCACACCCAAAGATCCCCCACCTTGGATATCCCTATATTGTCCCAATGGTTGAAGCCTTTACTCTTACCCAACCTGCCCAGCTTACCCGTGACTCAGAGGGGCGTTGCTTCAATGCTTGTGTGATCTTATTGCGCCACCCGAACTTTCTGCGCACTATGTTCCATATCTGGAGTGTGTGGTTCGTTGGGCCTATGAGGGCCCAGTTCTTGTTATAGAGTGCTCGATATAGTCCCTCCTCTCCCAACTCTAATATATCAAGGCTGTAGGCTGAGTCCGTGCGGGGGACATGTAGCCAATGAATAATCACTATCAATTGGGACGCCCAATAGTAAGTTTGTACACTCAGCAGTGCGATGCCGCCATCGTACCAGGTTCGGAACAATTTTGTCATATCTATACAAGCTGGTTTATTATTCCAGAAGAGTTTGGTGACTTCTGCCTCTATGGCTCGGAAATAGGTCTGGGGGACCAAGAAAGGCATATTTTGAAGGGTGTAGAGGAACCTCGGGAGTGCCATCATTTTTAAAAGTGCGGCTTTCCCCAGGAGTGTTAGTGGCAAAGATTTCCAGTGTTTAATGTCTCTTTGCAGCCATTTCAGGGGGGCTTGGAGATTCATAGTCATGAAGACCTCTGGTTCATGGGTGACGTGGATTCCCAAGTACTTGAAATTATCCTCAGCAATTGTTACATCGGAGCCAACACAATGTCTTCTCCTTGTATGGTGTGCTTACGTCCCAGTGCGTTATGGAGGCGTCTCAAATTTAGGCATGAACCCTGATTGATCTTGGTGTATTAATGTAGCTAGGTGCGGCATAAGTCTATTGGCCAGGGTCTTGGCCAATATCTTGGCCTCAGCGTTAATCAGAGATATGGGCCTGTAGGAGGCACACTCCCGAGCGGGCTTGCCGGGTTTGTGGATGGACACTATTATTGCCGTTCTTTCGTCTCGCAAAAGTTCCCCTGTCCATACTGGCCTCATACATAGCTACGAGGTAGGGTGTGAGTGTCATTGCATTTCGTTTGTACCACTCTATGGGAATAGCGTTTCGGCCCAGGGCCTTTCCCGACTGGAGTTTACCGATCGATATCGCTATTTGTTCCATTCCGAGCTCTGCCTCTAATAGTTGAAACTCCTTCTCTGTGAGCTTTGGAAGTCTGAAATCAGTGTAGACCTATTTGTAGTGATATGCTAGGAGGTCTATTATGTCTTGGGGGTTTGGTGTTGTTTCTCCCATGGGGAGATGTAGTTCTGCAATCCACCTATCTGCCTTTTCTGGCTTGTCAAGCCGGGCCAGAAGATTGTCGCTTTATCACCGACTTCATATATAGTGTTTTGAGTAGCTGAGGTTCACGTCTACGCTTCCTCCCACAGGTGGTCTTTATACTCCTGTTTTTTAAGGAGTAATAGATGGGTGGTTGTGTCGGAGGGGTCCTGTCCCTGGGCCCTCTCCAGGTCGCCTACCTCCTGTTCGATTGTCGCCACTGTCTGAGCCTTTTCTCTTTTGCGGTTTGTTATGAGTGAGATCATCTGTCCACGGAGCACTGTTTTGTATGCTTCCCATAAGATGAGTGGGGAGGAGACTGAGGGTGCATTCTCACTAAAGTAGTGTTTGGTGGTATCGGTCAGTCCCTTCCATATCTTAGGGGTGTTGAAGTACCCCTGCATATAGGGAATATTCAACGCTGTGTTGTGGCGTGCCACGTGTATAGAGCGCTGACAGGGGAGTGATCTGAGATGTCTCTCGGTAAATGTGTAACTTCTAGGAAGTTTCCTATTTTGCCTGCTGGCGCCAGTATGTGATCTATTCTGGACAGGCTGTTATGTGCTCCTGAGTAATATTTGTATTGTCATGCCTGTGGAAAGCGGAGTCGCCATATGTCTACCAGACCTATGGTATCCAGGACATTTTTTAGGTTAGAGTGTGTCCAGTGTTGTTGTCGAGGGGGTGTGTGGTCTAGGGTATTATCCAGTGTAGCATTGAGATCACCTCCTATAATTAAGTTTCTCTGTGGGAGCTGAAATAGGAATGCACTGAGCGCCGTGAACGCTAACGAGTGGAGAGCAGGGGGGATATAGACCGACACTACGTTGACCACCGACCTTCACATTGACACGACAGTGCCGCGAATCGTCCCTGATTGTCTGTGTTAAGTGTGTTTTACGACAATCTGGTATTGTTTTTTAATAAGGGTTCCAACCCCCCATGAGCCGGATGTAAACTTCGAGTGTACCGCTAGTTTGAAGCCCCACCTGTCAAGTGCTTTGCAGGTCATCCCCGTTAAGTGGGTCTCTTGTATTAGGGTTATTCCTGGTGCTTTACGCTTTAGGTATTGAAGGACTAGTCCCCGCTTGAGCTTATCCCGGAGACCGTTAACATTCCACGATTTTATAGGTAGGTGCTGTGTGTGTTGTTGCAGGGTTGGTGGGATCAAGTGACTTAACCATGGACAGTGTTGGAGATGTGTGCTACACGGTCTGGATAGTTTTGCAGCAATACATGAGCAGCCTGAGTGAATCTATGATGCGCCATATGCCATATGAAAACAAATAAACCAATTGGATCAAAACTTCCCCAATAAACTCTTGTTCCCTCCCCCCTCTATGCCTCCCTGCAAGACGGTTTAAGAACTACCTGCCACCCCATCTTTTCAGAGTGCCTATTTTCCATTACCCGGTCCCTTCGTGGGGGAAGAAAGAACCCTAGGTGGTACCCCAGGGCCTTCTCGTAGGTATAATTACCCTCTCAGCATTATGCAGGTGGCCATAGTGAGATGCCGGAAACCCCCAGTCCATACAAAGCCATGTGGGGGACTATTAGTGGCCAGTCCCGAAAGTTCACTGCTGCAGTGGGTCACTGTAGAAGCCTATAGCCCCCTCCAGACACGTGTCAGCCTCATGATTCTTTACTCTGTGCCGTTTCTTGATTGAGGAACGGGTCCTTGTCAGTCAGCACATTATGGGGACAGTGCCGATGATGTCTATTTAGTTCTCTTTTTCTGGGTCTCTGTCACTGTCGTCTTTCCCACCCGGTCCAGAGACTGTGATCCTGTTGTTTCACGGCTGGCATATTGTCTGGGCTTAACACGATGTGGGATCTGTCGCCATCCCTCTAACCAGTCCTGTGCTTCCTCCGGAGTGGTGAAGAACCATGATTTCCCGTCCGCTTCCACTCTTAACTTTTCAGGGAACATAATCGATTATTTAAGTTCATGAATTCTGAGTTCTTGCTTTATGGCGATGAAGTTCCGTCGTTGTTTAGCCACAGCAGCCGTGTAGTCCTGGAAGAAAGAGATTGTACTTTGCTGATAACGGATCTGGGGGCACTCTTGCCATCTGAAGGATGAGGTCCCGGTCACGAAAGTAAAAAATGCGTGACAGTATGGGCCGAGTGGGCGCTCCCAGTCTGGTTCTGCCCCCGGGGACATGGTGGGCACGTTCAACCGAGAAATAGTTGGAGAGTCCTCTGGGTTGCAGGTGATTCTTGGGCAGGTCCTGCACAAAGAGGTCTACTGCGGGGCCCCCCATTCCCTCTGGTACTCCCATAATTCGAATGTTATAGCGACAGGAGCGACCTTCGCAATCGTCCAATTTCACCGCCCATTGTTCTATTCTCCATTTATAGCTGTTTCATTTGTTTCGTTAGGGCCACTGTGTCTGCTCTTAAAGCGGTTGTTGCGGGACTCCAGAGATGTACGTACGTTGTTGTGAGTAGTCATGGTGTCTTGTAGTGTGATCTCTTTTCATGTCGTGGGTCCCTTGCTTGCTGCTGCAATGGTATCGGCGCAGTCTTGCAGATCTTGAACAGGTTTGGAGTATGCATACTTTTCGACTTTGTTCTGGTGGGTCACTCGTTGGCCAGGTTCCCCCATTGTGTCCTGTCCTGAAGCGATGACCAGTGGCCGCCAGTCGCTCGCTGGTAGTACTCACCGCCTCCTGCCTGTGGTACCCCTTGTTGCACGCGGACTGTCGGGTTTCCTACCAACCAGCTGCTGTGTCCTCGTTAGGGAGGCACTAAGGTTTTCCGTGAATAAGCCTTTTTTTAAACTGTATCCCCCGGGTGACTTGTAGCATTTGTCCACGGGAGACCCCAAGGCAGTCAGGTCGTAGGCTCTGGGATGCTTTTGCTGCCTGGTTGTATGGGATCTAGTGATCCCTCCAAGAGGTATGGGATCTAGTGTGGTGATCCCTCTCTCTTCCCACATCATTGGCACCCACCTATTCTGAGGCTTTTATATCCTGGAGTTATGGGATCTAGTGTGGTGATCCCTCTCTGCTCCTGCATCATTAGTGTTCTTGGGGTGTCCTTCAGCGCCAGGACACCCCAAGATGGGGTAACAGTGAGGTTTACAAGTATCATCATTACATTTTTTTTTATTTGTTCACATATTCAGATGCTTTTGTCTCCTGGTTGTACAGGATCTAGTATGGTGATACCTCCTGGAGGTATGGGATCTATTGTGGTGATCACTTTCTCATCCAGCATCTTGGGCACCCACCTATTCTGATGCTTTTGTCTCTTGGTTAAATGAACTTTAGTGTGGTGATTCAGTCTGGAGGGACGTGATCCAGTGTGTTGAACCCTCTCTCCTCCTGCATCATGGTGCCTACCTATATTGATGTTTTTGCTGCCTGGTTGTGTGGGACCTAGTTTAGTGATTCCTCCTGGAGGTATAGGATCAAGTGTGGTGATCCCTCCTTGAGGTTGGGGATCTAGTCTGGCGATCCCTTTCTCCTCCTGTATAATGGGAGCCCACCTATTCTGATGCTTTTGTCACGTGGAGGTTTGGGATCGAGTGTGGCAAACCCTCTCTTCTCCTGTGTCATGGGTGTTCACTTATTCTGATGCTTTCATCTCCTGGAGATACGAAATCCAGCGGAATGATCCCTTGTTCCTGCCGTGTCATGGGCACCCACCTATTCTGATTATTTAATCTCCTGGAGGCATGGGATCCAGTGTGGTGATCCCTCCTTGAGGTTTGGGATCCAGAGTGGCGATCCCTCTCTCCTCCTGTGTCATGGGTGCCTGTCTAGTCTGAAGCTTTCGCCTTCTGGAGATATGCAATCTAGTGTGATGATCCCTTGCTCCTGCCACATCAATGGTGCCCACCAATTCTGATGCTTTTGTCTCCTGGACATAGGAGATCTAGTGTGGTGATTCCTTTCGCCTCAGCATCCTGGGCGCCCACCTATTCTTATTATTTCCTCTCCTGGCAGTAAGGGATCCAGTGTGGTGGTGATCCCTCTCTCCGCCTGCATCATGGGCACCTATATAGTCTGATGCTTTCGTCTCCTGGAGGTATGTGATTTAACGTGGGGATCCCCCTCTCCTACTGAGTCATGGGCACCCACCTCATGTGATGCTTTGGTCTCCTGGAGGTATGTGATTTAGTGTGGTGATCCCTCTCTCTGCCTGTGTCATGGGCACCTATCTAGTATGATGCTTTCGTTTCCTGGAGGTATGTGATTTAGTGTGGCGATCCCTCTCTCCTCCTGCGTCATGGGCGCCTATCTAGTATGAGGCTTTCGTCTCCTGGAGGTATGTGATTTAGTGTGGTGATCCCTCTCTCCGCCTGCGTCATGGGCACCTATATAGTCTGATGCTTTTGTTACCTGGAGGTATGTGATTTAGTGTGGTGATCCCTCTCTCCTCCTGCGTCATGGGCGCCTATCTAGTATGAGGCTTTCGTCTCCTGGAGGTATGTGATTTAGTGTGGTGATCCCTCTCTCCGCCTGCGTCATGGGCACCTATCTAGTATGATGCTTTCGTCTCCTGGAGGTATGTGATTTAGTGTGGGGATCCCTCTCTCCTCCTGCGTCATGGGTACCCACCTCATCTGATGCTTTTGTCTAGGCCTGGGTGTGAAATTCAGCTCCCCTCACGGAGTTTGCAGACTTTTTCCCACTCTATGCTCTGCGTAGCATGCAGAGTCATGGAGCAGAGTTTTTTCCTTGCTCACCAAAGTTAACTTGGAAAACGTGAGTGGAGAAAATCTTACTCCAGACCACCTCTTGGCGAGATTTCTCAATGCAGGTGGTCACGGATGGCTGCTACCCCTCATTTTGAAAACCTGAACATCTACTCAAGTGGCAGAAAGAAGCTGCATCCTCTTGAGCTGCAAATGGTGACCTTCTCGCTGATTTTTCATCACAGGACAATCATCTGGCGCTAAAAGTCAGCGTGAACGGTCTGACCCAACGCATTCCGTGGCTTGCTGAGCTCCACTTAGCGCGGCAAAGTTGTTTGGTCATTTTGCGGAATTTCGGATAGCCGAACTCTGCAAACTCTGTCTCCTAGAGGTACGTGACTCAGTGTGGCGATCCCTCTCTCCTCCCACATCATTGGCGCCCACCTATTCTGAGGCTTTTATATCCTGGAGTTATGGGATCTAGTGGGTGATCCCTCTCTGCTCCTGCATCATTAGTGTCCACCTATTCTGATGCTTTTGTCTCCTGGTTGTACAGGATCTAGTGTGGTGATCGCTCCTGGAGGTATGGGATCTATTGTGGTGATCCCTCTCTCATCCAGCATTATGGGCACCTACCTATTCTGATGCTTTCATCTCCTGGAGGTACAGGATCCAGTGCAGTGATCTCTCTCTCCTCCCGTGTCATAGGTGCCTACCTATTCTGGTGCTTTCATCTCTTAGAGGTACGTGATCTAGTGCACAACTGCATTTACCATAATGCTAAGGGGCGAACTGTGCTGGGAGGTGAAGCAGTGTGCTCCCACCCCTTCCTGTTTGAAAAGGCTCCTTGAGCATTTGAGCTGACGAGCTTGTGGAGATGCACCTGTGCGCCTCTGAGAGGTACTGAGACCTGAAACGATTGTGTCAGCCTGCTCATTAACCCCAGATTAAATTTGTTTTTATCTCTACTGATGACAGACGATATCCAGAAATACGTGTCTAGAGATGTACAGCACTAACCTGCAGCAACTTTGATGGAGTACTCCAGTAAATATTCAAGTAAGCTTGTAACATGAACTGCATTTACCATAATGCGAAGGGGCGAACTGTGCTGGGAGGTGAAGCAGTATGCTCCCACCCCTTTCTGTAAGTGATCTTTTGTGGTTATCCCTCTCTCCTCTCGTGTCATGGGCGCCCACCTATTCTGATGCTTTCATCTCCAGGAGTTACGAAATGTAGTTTAGGGATCCCCTCCTGGAGGTGTGGGATCTAGTGTGATTGATGGCGTGACCTGATAGGGTGGGCGACCGACAGTAGGGCGTTAGGACCCTGTGGGTCCTGAGGGAGAGTGGCCAGGTCGTCACCGGACACCAGATCCGGTGAGGGGACAGGAAGAGGACAGACAATGACCAGGACAGTGACGAGTAAGGACGTGCTGACGAGCAGCTGTACGAAATGAAAATAAAGGGAATACCCGACTAACCTGTGTCCTGTGTTTTGGTGTGCCGCCCAGCAAACAACATGACATGACAACTGGCGACGAGGGAAAGTGACGAACGACGCGTGGATCGTCGAGCAACAATTCGATGGCTGGAGATACACCAGGAGCCCACCCTGGAAGTGTAAGAGACATAAGAAGGACTGCCCATTGAGCAGCGACGCAGGAGCCCACCGTGACTGCCACCGATGAAGACCAGCGCGGATGCAGTAAGCGCTGGGAAATAAGGGCATGAAGTGAAAGGGCTGGCGCGAGCCATCGCAAGATTATCGAGAGTCTCGGCGGCCATATTAGAATAAGGCGAGCTGAGCCAATGGGCACTAAGTACAGCAGTGGCGGCCATCTTATGAACAGGCAATGCGATTATGACCGCGAATTAGCGCGAGAACAGTGGCGGCCATCTTAGATCAGGAAAGAAGAATAGACAACAATGGAGCGGCCATTTTAAGGCCAAATAACGTCGAAAAACAAGGAAATGAAAAAGAAAAGATACCCAGCAGACAAAAATAGACAAATTAAAGGAAAACCAAGGAGAATAAAGGGGCATGATAAGGAAAGAAAGAACAAAGATTACCAAAGTATCGTGAGAACGACGGTGGACATTTTGAATGGGACATTCAAGAAAAGATCATAGGAAACAGCAGAGCAGCCATTTCAAAGCCAGGAAAAGGGCAAATAAGAAGAATAACACAAGAAAAAGTGAAGAATAAAGGATAAACAAAGCGCAAAAAAGGGCGCACAAGTGGAAAAAGAGCAATAAGACAAAGAAAGAAGACAGTGCAATAAGAAAAGAGAAAAACAAAGAAAAATAAGTGAAACAAAGAGAAAGGACATAAACAAAAAGACAAATCGACAAAGAGAAACAAGAAAAATATATAAGAAAGGAGCAAAAGAGAGTGGAAGAAGCCAGAGAAGGCTAAATAAAAGACAGAAAAGAGAAATAACAAAGAAAAGAAAGGAAAATAAAGAAAAAAAAAGCAGAACAATAAAGAAAAGAAGAAAGAAAGAGAAGTAAAGTAACAAAGTAACAAGGAAAGACGGGACAAAGACCACTCAAAGAAACAGAAAGAAGAAAGGAGAACAAGAAAGAAAAGAAAACAAAAGGAAAGACACAAAAATAAGAAATAAGTCGCAGGAAAGATGCAAATATAAGAAAATAAGGAAATAAAGAAGAAAAAGACTAGGAAAGCCCAGAAGAGGCCAAATAAGAATTTTGTAAAAATAAAGAAAAGAAAGAAGGACAAATAAGAAAGAAGTAAAAATAAAGGAAAAGACAGAGATAAGGCTAAATAAAGGACAGAAAAGAGAAATAACAAAGAAAAGAGGGACAAAGAACAAGAGACAAAAAGAGACACCACCATGCTAGCGATCCAGGAAGTATTGAGGCAACAAAGATGGAGACACACAAAAAAAATAACAGCCTCACGGATCAAGGAGTCAGCAAAGAAGAACTATTAATGCTCGAGACAATAAGTGAAGAACTGTCAGAAGCAGAGAAAGGCATCTTAATGAAGGAGGCACGGATAATAACACCTCACAGACTGAGCAAGACGAGACTGCCACAAGTGGAAGATAAAATAAGTACAGACCGAAGGGACTTAACAATAAAAGACAAAGAGGCAAAAAGAAAGATAAAAGCACGTGGTGATCACCGGAAACATGCATCTGGACTAAAACTGAAAGAAGGCGACATGATACTGGGGCGACAGAAACAACAAAAGAAGTCTGACAACCAGCTCTCCAGAGACCCACTAACTGTGACGCAAGTAAAAGGACCAATGATTACAGCAGCAGCATGTCAACACGACATGACGAGAAAATGCTCACACTTAAAGGAGCTGAAGACTGAAAAAAGAAGAAGCATCAACGGAACCAGCAGCAAGAATAACAAAGGAAGATGAAGCAAGGCTGAGAAGAACATGCAAGAAATCACAGAGATGAGGGGCGTGGTCTGGACTAAGATGGCGGCGTGACCCGGAGGCTCCGTCACCGTCCTCCGCACCTCACCGCTTTCTGGCAGACACTCCGCATTTACAGCGGACATGCTCCTAGGCTCTTGCACCGGAACATGAGGAGAGCCTAACGCCCTCATTGTTTCCCGGTTTCGGCCACCTTTGGAGGTGTTCTCTCACGGAGTCCCGTTTTCAGCGACCAGCGGCCGCCATTTTGACTGACAGCCGCTATACCGAGCGGCAGCCACCTGGATGCTTCTACAAGCTCCTGTTCTACTCCTTCGCCCTCTGGTGGGCTCTACTCACCCTGCTACTTACTGGTGAGCATTACAGAGTGACTTTCATCTTTTTCCCTGCATGTTACACCTTCTGCAGCTCGCCATTACAGTTATGGGCGCCATTTTGAGGCTCTTGTGATTTTCCTCACGACCTGCTGTTCCCCGGACCTTCAATATGACCTGCGGGTGTTTCTTCGGCAACTCCCCCATCAAGTACTCTTTCTTCATGCGCCTTTGAGATTGCCTGACTTTCCCAGGATATTTCTATTTCCTAGCAGCGCTTCAGCAGTGTATGAAGCATCTCCTTTTTGCGTCCCTCTTTGCTCCTCCACCTCTGTGTTCCTGTATGGATGTTGGACATGCCTCCTTATGTTCTTCCAGTGTTTTTCTACGCTTAAACACTTCTGGAGCATCATTTCTTCCCTCATGCTTTTCGCAAATTATATTCTATTTTGCAACTCAACCGTTGTCACAATGTTGATTTGAGGTGAAGTTCCCTCTTCTTACTGCATTTGCTGTATTTATTACGCTATTTACTACATTATAAGAGGTCCTCTTGCTCTACTGACTTTTTCACTCTTTTTATTTGCTCCTCTAATATACATGGGGAAATTGTGGAATTTAAAGATAGCCACGATATCAAAGCTGCCTCTTAGTTCTGACTCTGATACTCCTACACAAGATATGGAAGAAAGTATGCCGGCTAAATCTGATTCTCAGCAAGGGGCCATTCCTAAGAGTCATTCTGGAGGCAAACTGCCTACTTCCTCCGTTTCAACCTCATCCAAACGCCTGAAGAAGGACCCACCATCTCCTGGGAGTGCCTCTTCTGCTGCTTCTGCTGCCTCTGCTATGGAGCTTATCTTGGAGGAGCTACGTGCTTTCAAACCCTTTATGGAGGCCACCACCAGCAACATGCAAGCCATGCAGGAGAAATGGACATCACTGGACTCTCAAGTTTCTTCTTTGGAGTTGTCCTCAGACTCATTGCATTCCACCTGTTCGCGCATCCCTTCAAAAGAATCGGAGATCCTACAACTTAAACGTCTGACTGAGGATTTGGAAAATAGAAACCGCAGAAACAACCTTCGCTTATACGGACTTCCGGAACTCACAGAGGGAACCAACCCCACTCTCTTCTTCCAGTCCTTCTTGGCCAAGATTCTGGATGCTCCGACCTTGTCTTCCATTAATATCCAACGCGCTCATCGCCTCGGCCCTAAGACTACCTCAAAGCCAAGGGGCGTCATCATGTTGTTCCTGCAGTTCACTGACCTCTTGCAGGTCCTTTCAGCCGCCAAGCTCAAAAAACAAATTATGTGGGAAGGACATCGTCTATACCTTTCTCAGGATGTCTCCAAAGCTACTGCAGATCGGAGAAAGAGATTTTTGGACATGAGACCTCAACTCCGAGCTCTTGGCGCCAGACATGGTCTTTTGCACCCGTGTGTTTTCAAGGTTACATACAAGGACAAGACAATCACTTATGAGGATCCTGCAGCTCTGCGCGCCTTTCTTCAACAACATGTGACGGATGTTATGGACACTTCCAAACCTGGTTGATTGGCTTTTTATTCACTTTGATCCTTCCATGATGCAGCCTTGCCGTTCTCTTATTTGGCGTTGTTGTTGTATTGCGTTTCCCTTTCCTCATGGTTTCCGTTCTCCTGATTGTCGCTCCCTTTGATAGTTGTGTTGCATTCTCTCCTAATGTTTCTTTTCCTGGTTGCTATCCCCTACCAGATGTTTACCATAATGGATGTTATTTAACCTTTGGTCCTGTTATAATTTTTGTTCCATATTTCATTTCTTGACCCTTTGAGATTCCCACACCTCTCCTAATTTGTTCTTTCTCATTTTTTCAGATATGTCTTCTCTCTCTCCATCTTACCATGTCCTATAATCCTTGTATGCTGCCCAATTTTTGTCTCGTATCTTGGAGGGTTGGTGTCGACCCCGGCTGTCATTGTCGCCGTCTCCCGCTTCCGCCACCCCCATTCCTGTTCTGGTGTTTTCATTTTCGTAAGTATGTTTTTCAGTCGTCCGTTTTGGACGTGTACTGTCTTCCTGGTCGTTCTTGTCTCTGTTCTCTCTCCTCCCTTTTTCCTTCTGACTTTTCTTACCATTTCTGCTTTTTTGTCTTCAACTTCCTTTTTCCCCCTCTCTTCTACACTCTTCTTTCCTCTCTTTTCTACTTTTCTATTATCTTATTTCTTCTTCTCAAATTTTTCTCTTCAATCCACATATGATTATTCTTTGCACTCGATTAGTCTCGTTTTTCTCTCTTTTCTAATTCTTACAATTTTTTCTTGTTCATTGCATTTGTTAAGCATGTTTTTTATTATCAATCTTTTTATACTGTTTTATTCCGAGTTACAACTTGGAATGTTAAGGGATTAAACAATCCCATCAAAAGGCAAAGGGTTCTTTCGCATTTTGCTAGATTGCATACAGATGTTGCCTTTCTCCAGGAATCTCATTTATCTGAGGAGGAGGCTCTCAAGTTGAAACGTTGTTGGGTGGGCCACGTTTTCTGCTCTCCTACTGTTGATAAAAAGAATGGTGTTGTGATTTTACTTCACAAAAAGTTGAATATTACCTCTATTTCGCATGAATGTGATGTTAATGGTCGTTGGGTCATTGTTAACCTTTTAATTGATAACATTCCACTCACGTTTTTCAATGTGTATGCCCCTACAGGAATTGATAAATCTTTTTGGCCCTCTATCTCGGACAAGCTTGTTTCCCTTTCTGGGGATTATATTCTCTTTGGTGGGGATTGCAATCAAATTATGGACCCCTTCCTGGACCGACACTCTAAGACCAGATTTACTCCCTCCAAAATGCACTCTCAATTTGTTAAAATTTCCCAACACAACGCCCTAGTGGATATATGGAGAGTATGCAACCCGGATCTCAGGGAATACAGTTTCTTCTCCCCCCCGCACCAGTCCCAATCCCGCAATGATCACATTTTCCTCAGCAAGTCCCTAGCTCAACATGCCATCCGTTCTGAAATAGGCTCAATCCTCCTTTCTGACCATGCCCCTGTCTTTGTGGATTTAGATCTCCTCCCCTTTTCTCCACCCTCGGGCCGCTGGAGATTCAATAACACCCTACTTCAAGACCCCAAATTCTGCTCCGAATTCTCTACCTTCGCTAACGAGTTCTTCCTTCTTAATCATACTCCTGATGCATCTTTCGTCATGGTTTGGGATTCTTTTAAAGCAGCCTCTAGAGGTTTTATTATCAACTTCGTCGCGCAACGAAAGAAACTTCGAGAAGCTAAATCGGCTCAAATCCTGGCAGATATTAAGCGCTTAGAGCTTGAATATTTCTCCTCCTCTTCCAACTCCTCCCTTAAACGTCTTATCGAAGCGAAGATCTCCTTCAACAATTTCACGAACGAAGCAGCCTCTAACATGTTATTAAAATGTAATTCCAGATATTACGGTGGTAAAAATAAGATGGGGAAGCTCCTTGCCAACTATTTGAAAATCCGGAAGGAGCGTACGAAAATTGAATCCATCCGTACTTCTTCAGGTGCCTCTTGTTTTAAGGATAAGGAAATTCTCTCTGAATTTGTCAACTTTTATGATGCCTTATACACTCCTGAATCCGTTCCCTCAACCTCAGATCTTGATTCTTACTTCCAAGCATTACCCTCCCCTCCTACTTCCCATGTTAATCTCGCTTCATTAGATCTTGATATCTCCCTTTCGGAGGTTTCTCTTGCGGTTTCTAAACTGCGTCATGGTAAAGCCCCTGTGCCCGACAGCTTTACTGTCGAGTTTTATTCCCACTTTGCTTCTCTCCTTCTTCCTAAACTCCTCCTTCTTTTCCAATCCTTTATTTCAGCTTCTGCTTCGAGCGGTTCTTTTCAGCAGGCTTTGATTTGCCTGATTCCCAAGGACGATAAAGATCACTCTCTTTGCAAAAATTACCGCCCGATTTCTCTCGTTAACACAGATTACAAAATACTAGCTAAGATTCTCGCTCTCCGAATGGATCCCCTTCTTCCTGACCTACTTGGCCCGGAACAATCTGGGTTCGTGAAAGGTCGACTCTCTTCGGACAATGCGCGTGTCTTCCTTAACATTATCAGCAAATCTTCCTGTTTGAATCTTCCCTTTGCGGCTATCTCCTTAGACGCAGAAAAAGCTTTTGATAGGATTGGTTGGGATTTTATGTTTCGAGCTCTTCACTGGTTTGGCATCTCTCCAAAATTTATTTCCCTCATTTCCTTGCTCTATTCTAATCCTCAAGCTTCCATTTTTGTTAACGGTATGACCTCCGATTATTTCTCTCTACATAGGGGTGTACGTCAAGGCTGTCCTCTTTCTCCTCTTCTTTTCGTTATGGCTCTAGAACCTTTTCTCATAAAATCCGTCAGGATGATACGATTTCCGGATTCCATTTTGGCTCCCAACAGGTCAAACTATCAGTATATGCGGATGATATCCTCTTTTATTGCTATGACCCTGCTTCCTCTCTACCTTCCTTTCTACAACAAGTCTCCTCATTTTCTACGGTTTCGGGCTACCGATTGAATGTTGACAAATGCGAGGTTCTTCCTCTAAATTCTCTCTGCCTCCATCATCATTTCGCCCAACCCGGTTTCTCGTGGCAACCCTCCAAAATTAAGTACTTGGGTGTCCTATTCGCCCCTACTCTCTCGGACACTCTTAAGCTTAATTTTACTTATCTCACTAAAAAGTTGGACACTAATATCACCCGTTGGCATCCTCTCTTTTTGTCTTGGTGGGGACGCCTTAATTCTATCAAGATGATGCTTTCTCCCCTCCTTCTCTACACCCTTTACATGCTCCCGATACGTATTCCCATTTCTTACTTCAAAAAAATTGATTCTCTGCTTTTGAAATTCCTATGGCGCGGTAAACGCTCCAGAATCGCCCTTGCTACCCTTCGACAAGATAAAGCTCACTCCAGTGTCCGTTTTCCAGATTTTAGGCAATACCATCGAGCTTTTTCTATGAAACAAACTGCTCGGTGGCTCTCGGATGATCCCCCCTTTTATCCTCCAGTATGGCTGTCCATGGAATCTTCTTTCATCTCTCCCTTCACTTTTTGTGAAGTTCTATCCTTCACCTCTTGCCCGGCTCGCCTCTGCACTCCGATTATCTCGCATTGCCGCACTCTTTTCCTTCCCTTTCTGTCTTCATCTTTCCCTTCCTCTCAATCTTTTCATGACCAGCCTATTTGGTTCAATTCTCGTCTTCAAATTCGTAATCGCACGATTTACTGGAAGGTCTGGCACTCACGCGGTTTATGTTGGATCTCTCAATTACTTTCTCATGGTGTTCCTTTATCTTTCTCAGTCTTACAGTCCTCTTTTCACTTGCCTTCCAGCACTCGCTCTCAATATGATTCGCTTTTACCTGTTCTCATCTCCTTTCTTCAGTCCCTACCTTCCTCATGTGATATACCTGTTGATCGTCAGACCACCTCCTCCTTGCTGGAATCTTCTCCCTCCGCCTCTTCTCTTTACAATTCTTTTCGTTGTTCAGTAGATAGGACAAAATCTAAACTTGAAGTTACGTGGGAATCCGATTTCTCTCAGGATTGGTCCACCCTTCTTTGGGATAAGATCTGGTGTAAACTTCATAAGACCTCTAGAGCTGCTAATACTACCCAAACTTTGTATTTTCTTTATAATAGAACCTTATTTACTCCTCTCTCCCTCTCACGTTTCTCACGTTTCTCACCTGATACTCCTTCCACCTGCTGGTCGTGCCCTTTTCCCTCAGCTGATCTCAAACACATGCTATTCGAATGTCCACACATTTCCCAGTTCTGGATTTCCGTATAGGCCCAAATTCAGAACATTTTTCATCTTCAAATCCCTTTTTCCCCTATCTTGATTTTTCTGGGTTCCTTATCTCCTGACCTTCCTCCGTCCCCTGGTCACTACCAACTCCTGGATCTCTTAATTGCTATTGCTTTTCACACTATTACCTCTAACTGGAAACAAGCTGCCAATATGTCTTATCATGCCTGGTGGAATGCAGTCTGTTTCCATCACCGATTGGATACAAACTATGTCTCTCCCATCTCCCTAGCTATCAAGCGGGACCTTTTATGGCTCCCTTTGGTATCTTATCTCTCTTCCAATGCTCCTGCTTGCCCCTCCTTAGCTCCTGATTCTGTTGAGGTCCGCAAACCACCTTGAATTTACTTTGCCTTTTTATTTCATTGTTATTTCATTATTTGTATGTAGAACATTTATTTATCTTCTTTATACCGTATATGCTCATATTTTACATGCTCATTGTAATATTTGTTTATTATACTTTGTAATGTTCCTTAAGTTGTAATTATTATTACACCCTTTTGCTGTTTCTTCTTTCCTTCCCCCTTTCCTTTTCCCCCTTTCTCTTATTTCAATAAATCAAACTTAAAAAAAAAAGAAATCACAGAGACAATTTGTTTGAAGAGAGATAAAATGAGCACGTTTTCTCTCTCTCTCCCTCTCTCTCTCTCTCTCTCTCTCTCTCTCTCTCTCTCTCTCTCTCTCTCTCTCTCTTTCGTTCTTTCCCCTTCATCAATGTAACTGTGAATGAGGACTGTCAATGGTGGGCGACAGTGGTTATGATAAATGTGTCATGAACATTTGTTTGCAATAAGGGGGGAGATGTTGTCACCTTATAGGGTGGGCGACCGACAGTAGGGCGTTAGGACCCTGTGGGTCCTGAGGGAGAGTGACCAGGTCGTCACCGGACACCAGATCCGGTGAGGGGACAGGAAGAGGACAGACAATGACCAGGACAGTGACGAGTAAGGACGTGCTGACGAGCAGCTGTACGAAATGAAAATAAAGGGAATACCCGACTAACCTGTGTCCTGTGTTTTGGTGTGCCGCCCAGCAAACAACACGACATGACAATTATGCCCATAGATGTACAGGATCCAGTGTGGTGATCCCTCCTTGAGGTACATGATCCAGTGTGATGATCCCTCTCTCCTTACGTGTAATGGGCGCCCACCTATTTTGATATTTTCATTTCCTGGAGGTACGGGATCTAGGGCCAGATGTAGGTAATCCCAGATTACCGATTCTTAAATACCGAATCATACCGATTCGGTATTTAAGAACAGGCAAATGGGATGTAGGTAATTTTTCCGAAAAAATTACCGAATCGGTAAGTTTCGTAATTACCGAATCGGTATTTACCGATTCGGTAATTGCCATTCATTCCTATGGGCCTGGAGGCCCATAGGAATGAATGTCAATTACTGAATCGGTAAATACCGATTCGGTAATAGGGGGAAACATTGAAGGGTGGCAGGGTGTCACTTTGACACCCTGTTGCATTCCTCAATTGTGTATGGGTGCACATGTTGCAGACATACATGCCCCAAGGGCATGTATGTCTGCAACATGGCACTGTTGGAAAAGCAAAAAAAATGCTTTTTCAAGGGTTTTCATTATTTACCACCAACTTGTAGTTGGTGGTAAATAACGAATCCTTAACTGAGGAATGCACTAACTTGAGTGCTTCCTACATCCTGGATTCGGTATTTTACCGAATCGGTATGTTAAGAATTCGGTATTTTACCGAATCCTTAAATTAACGATTCGGTAAAATACCGAATCCTTACAAAATGCCACCTACATCTGGAAAGCCCAATACCGGTCGGTAAAGGCCGAAATTCGGTAATTTCGGCCGTTACCGACCGGTATTGTGTGACCTACATCGGGCCCCTAGGGGCCCGATGTAGGTAAAACTCATTTACCGACTCTAGAATACTGAATTTTACCGATTCTGTATTCGAGATTCGGTAAATGAGATCTAGGTAATAAATCAGTAATTTTTACCGAATCATTATGATTCGGTAATTGCCATTGATTCCTATGGACCTTGAGGCCGATTCGGTAAAATTTCTGATTTGTCAAGGGGGACAGGGTGTCACTTTGACACCCTGTTGCACCCCTGATTCTGGCTTGTGTGCCAAGTGGCACACATACATGCCCTAAGGGCATGTATGTGTGCCACATGGCACATGTACACAGGAATTCGTTATTTACCATGAAATAGTATTTCATGGTAAATTACGAATTCTGAAGGGCCTGTGGCACTGTTTTCAGTACCACCTACATCTATATTTACTGATTCGGTAAATTTACCGATTCGGTATTTTACCGATTCGCTAACTTTACCGATTCGCTAACTTTACCGATTCGGTAACTTTACCGAATCGATAAATTTACCGAATAGGTAAATGTTAGGCCCCCTACATCTCAATCTCCAAATACCGGTTGGTAACGGCCGAAATCGGCCGTTACCGACCGGTATTTGGGGACCTACATCTGGCCCCTAGTGTGGTGAATCTCTGGAGGTACATGATCTGGTGTGGTGATCCCTCCGGGAGGCACATGAGCCAGTGTGGTGGTCTCCCTCCTTCTGCGTCATGAACGCCCACATATTTTGATGCCTGTGTTGTCCTCCATTGGGGAGACCGGTGAGGGAGTGGGTCCTTCCTCTGCTTTGTGGGGTTCTGCCAGGCCAGGAGGCGTGGCCTTGCGGCTAGGTTTAGGTCCAGTGGTGACGGTAAGTCTGGGGCAGATGATCCGGCAGGTCCTTTGCAGACCCTTTTGATGCTTTGAGCTCCAGGGTTGACCATGTGGGGATGTCTTGGTTGGACAAGAAAAGCTGCCAGTGATGGCTGATATACTTTGCTGTAGGATTCAATGTGTGACCAGACTAGACCACGTGAGCCGGGGTCAACACATGGCTTCACTGATTGGGTGGGGTTGTGTCACGCCCTGGATGAATGACCTGACTTATGCGTCTCTTTGCACTCAGTAGCCTGCATCTGGGATGGGAGAGGGACCATCCCAAGGCGTAGATGAAGTGAGGCGCGGGGACCATTTGTACTCTTCAGACTCCGCCCCTTGAGGGCCGGTGGAGTTGAGCCTGTTCGTGGAGGTCTAGCTGCAGATTCCGAATCGAACGACTCAAGTCTGCGTTTACCCCACTTGTCAGTGCTGTGGTTACGTATATGCCCAACTATTCTAATCACAAGGTCCCCCATTTAAAGTCATAGTGCCCTACGGGTGCCCATGGAGTCGATCTGGACATGGGTACTGCCACACACCTTCCCCAATTCATTTTATATCCTGAGAAAATGGGTAAATAGTAAGTTACTGAGAAAAGTTCTGGAAGTGAAGAACGAAGGTCAGGTGGAGTCAAGACAACATCATATACATAAAGAAAGTTTTCATGCCCCAATCTAGGCATAGATGTATTCAAATTCTCATGGGGGGGCTCTGGTGCCAGGATGAAGAGGGGGGCAGTGTCTCTTCCTCTGTCCCTTATATACAAGGTGAGGTGAGAGCACAACTGGGCGGGGTGAACTCATCAGGAGTGCTAGCACTGTAACTGGTGGGCGAGGGGCAGGCCTGGGTGGTGGGCAGGCGGGCGTGGTTTAAAAGTTGAGTACAGTGTGGGTAAGATCTGGGGTTGGGGCAATATAAGGAGGGGCACCCTTGAAAGTCAAAGGCCCACTTTGGTTGGCAGCTGTGGGACCTGCCTTACTTGCATAGGCCTGAGATACTGCGCAATGATCCGCCTGGGTCTTCGTGACACATCTAAAGTTAACTTTCGGTTTCAAAAACCTAGACAAGTGGTCACTTTAACAACATCACCTCCTATGGTATTTGCAGGGCCACTGGAATTATGCGATTGCAAGGCCAAGATGTTTTTTGCATAATTATAGATTTGCGCCATTTGCCACATGTTCCATCATCTGCGCATAATTTGCAGATTTTAATAACAAAGAAATCTAGCTCTATCGGTTCAAAAGTTACTAAAAACGCAGCAACATGTGTTGCCGCACAGTGAAACACCCTTAGCAAAGGCTGACTGGTCACCTTTCTGTTGCTTGTTGCTCTAGTTGGATGTTAAACTGGTACTAATGAGGTGCAAGAAATGCCCAGGCAGTGTAAACAAGTGTAACCATGTCAAAAAAATGAAGTAATGCTATCATAAAATGTGTTACATTATGCTGCATAATTTATATTTTCTTGCTACATAATTTACTCAAGCCTGCCACATAATTTGGCCGTCTACTGCCGCATAATTCCATGGCCCTGGGTATTTGCCAACTCCAGACTTTCGCCTTCAGCATGGTATCCCGGATAAACAGAGAACATTGTACTGTTTAAATATTCTCAATGGAATTTAAATCTTGCATTTTCCTAGAAATATAGGCAAGATTGATCATTAGTTAACCGATTAATTGAAAGTATTATAATATCACTATGTTTTAATATATGATGTGTCATTTTTATTATTAATAATCATTTTATCACTCCTTTATATTTCCTTTTAGGGTCTCGCCTGGCGAAGCAGCGCGAAAGCGCTGCAGCCAGCGAGATCTATTGTCGCTGACTTGCCTCTCAAGGGAGACAGAAGATGGGCACGCGCAGGCCCCACTCACCGGGGGACTCTATACTGCTCCGCAGCTCTGTGGCTGCCTTTTCATGTCTCTTGCTGGACTTCCATCTGCGGGGTGGGCTCTTTCACGCCGGTTGTAACACGCGGGCTCCCTAACTTCACTGGAGCCCTGGACACTTCTTGCCGTTTGCTCCATGCTCACCCATGTCACAGGCAAGGTTGCCAGCACGCATGCTCAGCTCGGGATGGCGTGCTTTCACTTTCTCTCCCTATGGCGTGATTTCGCTTTTCCGGTTCTGGATGCTGCGCTTGAACTTGTTTTTATCTGGAGCCGTGCAGCCGGCCGGCTGCTCATCCGGGGAACTCGAGGGGATGACACAGAGCCCGCTCATTTTAAGAATGAAAATAAAGAGTGCGTAAAAGAGGCGCGGCACACTGGACCTTCCGGAGGGGGTCATATGGCTGTGCGTAATAGGAGAGAAGGGGTGCAGGACTTCTTGACGTACCCCGGAGTGTGATTCCTGGCGCACTGACCACGCTCCACACTGAGGCGCGCCGTATGGTCTGTGCACTTTGCACTTGCCTCTTCCTGCACTGTACTGTGGGGTCTGTGCACACTGCACTGGCCTCTTCTTGAGCTGAGGAGTGGTCTGCGTACACTGCACTGGCCTCTTCTGCTCAGTAGGATGTGTTTAGACTCTGTGTACTGTGCACGCATGTGCAGGGTGGTGGTGTCCGGCATCGTATAGCGGAGCCTTCTATGTGCTGTGTGCCTCCGCTTCACTGCCCACAGCTTATGGTGCCTTGTTGCTGTGCGTCACACATGATACAAACTTGACTCCCCCCGCCTCCTCTGTGCACAGCCTTGATCACATACAATCTCCTGTGTGCGCGGTCTGGCAGTGCTGTACACACGGTTCAACAGGCTGCGCGGTGTACGGCAGTGAGCGACGGTCTCTCTCAGACTGGACTGTCGTGCTGTGCGCCCTCATTGCGCACAGCTTGGACTCTGGCCGCTGGTTCCGCTGTCCGCACTGCACACTGCATCCAGTGAGCCGTGGTATCTCACTGCACTGAGTACTCTGTGTGCCCTCAGCTGTGGACCCAGGTCACTGGCTGTAGAGTTTGGGGGCGCAGCACGTGCCCTGGATTCTCGGACTGTGCGGTGCACATGGTCTGTGGTCACCGTGCATACACTGCTGGGGACGCTGGCTGCAGAGTTAGGGTGGTGCTGCTTGTGCTGGGGTCACTTATCGACTGGAAAGTTTACTCAGCGCGGTCTGTGGCTTAATATGCTGCAGAGTTTAACAGGGGGTGTGCTGTGGGCTCTCTCGGACTCCGTGGTGCACTCGATGTGCGGCTTGCACTTGGTGCGTGGCGTGCACACTCAGCCGTGCACTGCGTGCTCTCGGGTTTAACAGAGTTTTGGGGCCGGAGGCGCACTGCTGGGGATTCCAACTGTTTGGATAAAGAGGGGGTGGCCCCCCAAATAGACGGCGGCAGGTGCGCTGCTGCTGAAGTCAATAATTGTCTCCTTGACGGGCAGTCACACACGGACCATGCTCTGCCGCCTGACTTTGGTAAGTGAACCCATATTTACAATTTTGTACCAGAAAGAAACGTGTTTTAGCACGCCGTTTCCTCTAACCTGTCTGGTAAAATCTACTGTCCATACAAAAATTTCTCTTTCACCCCCTCCCCCCTCTTTTTAGATTTGTTGTGTCTTTACTCTTTCTTGTGCGCTCTATTGCGCCTCTTGGCGCTGTAAAGAACAATAACACCGCTAATCTTTTCAGTACAGACTGACAGTCAGCACTCAAACTTATTTTTAAAGCTATGGCTCTTTAGGTGGGAGTCTCTTAACATTCCAAAGCTGCGGCGACAGCACAGAAAAGAACCTGCCACCCGGTATGCAAATTAGGACAGTGCACTGGCATCGCTGCCCACTGACCAAAGGTGGACTGTGAACACTGTTATTACTGTACTTTACGGCACAACCCAGCGAGGGGAGGGTTATTCCTTGCTTCCACTAGGGCCCATGGCACCCTTCGCACGCCACACTACATAAGCGAACAAGCATTTGGTGGGTGGACACTAGGGCTTTAAGTGGAATGAAAAACCTGGGGCAATAGGTTTGGCATTTACAGGAGTTTGAGCTATTCACATTGTAAATGACAATGCCTTTTATGTATGTGTTAATTATCAAAACAGAGAAATAAAAGGTATTGTCATCTACAATGCCAATAGCTTAACCCCTTCGCAGCGGGGGTAATTCCCCCCTCTGCTGGGGGGCTCGTCATCAGCCACGGTGCTCGTGTGCTGATGACGAGCTGAGCTCATCACGGCCACACGCGTTCCTTTAGAACGCTCGCACAGCAGTGGAATTATCCCCGCATGTGAGCGTTCTAATGGCCATGACGAGCACATCAGCACACGAGCACCATAGCTGATGACGAGCTGAGCTTGTCATCAGCATGGGAGGGGTTAAACTCTCTCAAATGCGAGACCTATTGCATTGCAAATGCTTGGTTATGTTTGTTTTCAAATGAGTACGTTTTACGGATCATGAATACACATTAAACTTTCTTCAGGTGACTGACTGACTGACTGACTGTGTGGGTGACAAACAAGTAAATAAGCAAGTGAGTGAATGGATTGGAGAGTGTGTGAGAGTGAGTGAGAGACCAAGCGAGTGAGTGACTCAGGGCTTCCCCTGAGTGGATCAGGCCATTCACTGGAGATGCAGAGAAGGAGTAACTGCCAACCTCAGTGAGAGGACGCAGGAAACTAGGTAAGGGACTGAGTGCGCCAATGACTGAGGGAAAGAGGGAGGGAGTGCGCCAATAACTGAGGGAAAGAGGAAGGGAGGGCGCCAATTACTGAGGGAAAGAGGGAGGGATTGCGCCAATAACTGAGGGAAAGAGGGGGTGAGTGCACCAATAACTGAGGGAAAGAGGGAGTGAGTGTGCCAATAACTGAGGGAAAGAGGGGGCAAGTGCACCAATAACTGAGGGAAAGAGGGAGTGAGTGTGCCAATAACTGAGGGAAAGAGCGGGTGAGTGCACCAATAACTGAGGGAAAGAGGGAGTGAGTGCGCCAATAACTGAGGGAAAGAGGGAGTGAGTGCGCCAATAACTGAGGGAAAGAGGGAGTGAGTGCCCCAATACCTGAGGGAAAGTGGGAGGGAGTGCGCTAATAACTGCAGGAAAGACGGAGGGAGTGCGCTAATAACTGAGGGAAAGAGGTAGGGAGTGCGCTAATAACTGAGGGAAAGAGGGAGGGAGTCCGCCAATAACTGAGGGAAAGAGGGAGGGAGTGTGCCAGTGACTGAGGGAAAGAGGGAGGGAGTGCGCCCGTAACTGAGGGAAAGAAGGAGTGAGTGCGCCAATAACTGAGGGAAAGAGGGAGTGAGTGCGGCAGTAACTGAGGGAAAGAGGGAGCGAGTGCGCCAGTAACTGAGGGAAAGAGGGAGTGAACTGAGGGAAAGAGGGAGTGAGTGCACCAATAACTGAGAGAAAGAGGGAGTGAGTGCGCCAATAACGAGGGAAAGAGGGCGTGAGTGCGCCAATAACGAGAGAAAGAGGGAGTGAGTGTGCCAGTAACTGAGGGAAAGAGAGAGTGAGTGCGCCAGTAACTGAGGGAAAGAGGGAGTGAGTGTGCCAATAACTGAGGGAAAGAGGGAGTGAGTGCGCCAATAACTGCGGGAAAGATGGAGTGAATGCGCCTGTAACTGAGGGGAAAGAGGGAGTGAGTGCACCAATAACTGAGCGAAAGAGGGAGTGAGTGCGCCAATAACTGAGGGAAAGAGGGAGTGAGTGCGCCAATAACGAGGGAAAGAGGGAGTGTGTGTGCCAATAACTGAGGGAAAGAAGGAGTGAGTGCGCCAATAACTGAGGAAAAGAGGGAGAGAGTGCGCCAATAACTGAGGTAAAGAGGGGGCGAGTGCGCCAATAACTGAGGGAAAGAGGGAGTGAGTGCGCCAATAACTGAGGGAAAGAGGGGGCGAGTGCGCCAATAACTGAGGGAAAGAGGGGACGAGTGCACCAATAACTGAGACAAAGAGGGAGTGAGTGCGCCAATAACGAGGGAAAGAGGGAGTGAGTGTGCCAATAACTGAGGGAAAGAGAGAGTGTGTGCACTAATAACTGAGGGAAAGAGGGAGGGAGTGCGCTTATAACTGAGGGAAAGAGGGAGTGAGTGCGCCAATAACTGAGGGAAAGAGGGAGGGAGTGCGCTAATAACTGAGGGAAAGAGGGAGGGAGTGCGCTTATAACTGAGGGAAAGAGGGAGGGAGTGCGCCAATAACTGAGGGAAAGAGGGAGTGAGTGCGCCAATAACTGAGGGAAAGAGGGAGTGAGTGCGCCAATAACGAGGGAAAGAGGGAGTGTGTGTGCCAATAACTGAGGGAAAGAAGGAGTGAGTGCGCCAATAACTGAGGGAAAGAGGGAGAGAGTGCGCCAATAACTGAGGGAAAGAGGGGGCGAGTGCGCCAATAACTGAGGGAAAGAGGGAGTGAGTGCGCCAATAACTGAGGAAAAGAGGGGGCGAGTGCGCCAATAACTGAGGGAAAGAGGGGACGAGTGCACCAATAACTGAGACAAAGAGGGAGTGAGTGCGCCAATAACGAGGGAAAGAGGGAGTGAGTGCGCCAATAACTGAGGGAAAGAGGGAGGGAGTGCGCTAATAACTGAGGGAAAGAGGGAGTGAGTGCGCCAATAACTGAGGGAAAGAGGGAGTGAGTGCGCCAATAACTGAGGGAAAGAGGGAGGGAGTGCGCTAATAACTGAGGGAAAGAGAGAGGAGTGCGCTTATAACTGAGGGAAAGAGGGAGGGAGTGCGCTAATAACTGAGGGAAAGAGGGAGTCTGCCAATAACTGAGGGAAAGAGGGAGGGAGGGTGCCAATAACTGAGGGAAAGAGGGAGTGAGTGCACCAGTGACTGAGGGAAAGAGGGAGTGAGTGTGCCAGTAACTGAGGGAAAGGGGGAGGGAGTGCGCCAGTAACTGAGGGAAAGAGGGAGTGAGTGCACCAGTAACTGAGGGAAAGAGGGAGTGAGTGCGCCAATAACTGAGGGAAAGAGGGAGTGAGTGCGCCAATAATGAGGGAAAGAGGGAGTGAGTGCGCCAGTAACTGAGGGAAAGAAGGAGTGAGTGCGCCAATAACGAGGGAAAGAGAGAGTGAGTGCGTCAGTAACTGAGGGAAAGAGGGAGTGAGTGCGCCAATAACTGAGGGAAAGAGGGAGTGAGTGCGCTAATAACGAGGGAAAGAGGAAGTGAGTGTGCCAATAACGAGGGAAAGAGGGAGTGAGTGCGCCAGTAACTGAGGGAAAGAGGGAGTGAGTGAGCCAATAACGAGGGAAAGAGGGAGTGAGTGCGCCAATAACTGAGGGAAAGAGGGAGTGAGTGTGCCAATAACGAGGGAAAGAGGGAGTGAGTGCGCCAGTAACTGAGGGAAAGTGGGAGTGAGTGCGCCAGTAACTGAGGGAACGAGGGAGTGAGTGCGCCAGTAACTGAGGGAAAGAGGGAGTGAGTGCGCCAATAACGAGGGAAAGAGGGAGTGGGTGCGCCAGTAACTGAGGGAAAGAGGGAGTGAGTGCGCAAATAATGAGGGAAAGAGGGAGTGAGTGCGCCAGTAACTGAGGGAAAGAGGGAGCGAGTGCGCCAGTAACTGAGGGAAAGAGGGAGGGAACTGAGGGAAAGAGGGAGTGAGTGCGCCAATAACGAGGGAAAGAGGGAGTGATTGCGCCATAACTGAGGGAAAGAGGGAGTGAGTGCGCCAATAACGAGGGAAAGAGGGAGTGAGTGCGCCAGTAACTGAGGAAAAGTGGGAGTGAGTGCGCCAGTAACTGAGGGAATGAGGGAGTGACTGCGCCAATAACGAGGGAAAGAGGGAGTGAGTGCGCCAATAACTGAGGGAAAGAGGGAGTGAGTGCGCCAATAACGAGGGAAAGAGGGAGTGAGTGCGCCAGTAACTGAGGGAAAGTGGGAGTGAGTGCGCCAGTAACTGAGGGAACGAGGGAGTGAGTGCGCCGGGAGTGAGTGCGCCAATAATGAGGGAAAGAAGGAGTGAGTGCGCCAGTAACTGAGGAAAAGAGGGAGCGAGTGCGTCAGTAACTGAGGGAAAGAGGGAGTGAGTGCGCCAATAAATAGGGAAAGCGCCAATAACTGAGGGAAAGAGGGAGGGAGTGCGCCAGTAACTGAGGGAAAGAGGGAGTGAACTGAGGGAAAGAGGGAGTGAGTGCGCCAATAACTGAGGGAAAGAGGGAGTGAGTGCGCCAGTAACTGAGGGAAAGAGGAAGCGAGTGTCAACAAGAGGCAAGAGCGCAAACAACGAGTCTGGGAGTGGGATGGCTTCTAAAGTAATTCTTTTTGACCTGGGAATACACAGTGAGTGAAGGAGCACTGGGGTAGCTGAGAGTGATGAGTGAGACTCTGGTTTATTGTGGGAACCGCCCCCTCAGGAGGATGTATTTAGGCGCTTCTGGAATAGCAGGTGGGGGCTCATTCTTCTCTGGGCCAGGGGCGGTAGTTCAGGCCCCCTCCCCGCCGCCAGCCTCCCCCGTGGTCACCATCGGGGCCCGTGACGCAGTCTTCAGAGATGCATAACCTGACAGTCATGTTTGTGCTGTCATCACCCGGGGGCCCCGGGCACATTGTTCAGTGTCTGAGGACGCCTCCCCCCCCCCCCCCCCCCCCCCTCCACCCCCACTCCCCTCGCGGGGAAGGGGCGAGCTGAGCACAGGCATGTGGAATGGAATGCACCGGAAGTGCCGCCCAAGCCTGTTTAACTCCGAGAGAAACCACAGATAAGGATCAGACACACATTCTGGTGGAGGGGTGCCTTGAGGACGTCACCAGGGCCCGAGGCGCTGTCCCAGGCATCCTTCGATGCCACTGCTGGAAATATGGAGGAATACGGAACAAAGACATACATGCTGCGGTATGACGTCAGCACAGACAGGCCCGAGGCGAGCCCCGCCCCTTCTTCACTTGGATCCCAGGCCCATCTCATCAAGCAGGCCCCCCCTGCGATCTGTGGACCACCGCTACTTGAGGCGGGCCAGCCGACACATGCACAGCCAGAGCTCGGCTCGGCTCGAGGAGCTGGGGCACCAGCCGAGCCTGGAAATGTTTGGCATGGAGATCATGCAACAAGCATCATGCTAGAATATGATAACGCCTCTTCAAAATCCAAAAAGTGTATTTAATTAAGACGCAGGAGCATTTCACTTTAGCACATCAGACTGTATATCAGCTTTGAGAATTATTTTTTAAAAGTGAGAGTTTTCAAACATTAACCAAGAAACGTTACTGCCCCCCCCCCCGCCCTCATGACAAGGCTATTCGCGTAAGGTTAGTTGTCATATGAACCCTGTGTGTGACAAACTCTGTCATATGGCCCTTGTATGTCACCTAAACTCTTATTATAGGATATTTAATCAAACCCAAGGAGTTATTGTAGCGCTCACTCTGACTTACCTGTTCGAAGGTGCTGTGGTCTTTAATAATGAACTAAAAGGAGTCTTGGGGAAATAAAGTGATTTGTTAAAGCAGATTAGCCGGGATTGATCTCAGATGTTCCAGTTCCACACTGTGTAATTCAGCCACTTCATAGGTGTCTCTTTCTTACATCAAACATTAACGTTGTTCTTATATTTTGGAGCATGAGGTTAGCGCGTGCATGGGTGACAGGCAGAATACACATTTTACATACATCGAACATTTTCCAAGGTTCACAACACACAAACTACGTTGCATGTTCTTTCCTGCAGTGGGACAGGATTCACAACATCTTTAAGGAGACAGGGATTCACCCCTGGTTATCCATGGTCAGCGGCTGCAGTCAGCTCAGCTCGTCCTGGGCTCGAGGCTCTGAGAGGACCTCGAGCCGAGCCATTGTCCAGCGTCTGGTTCGAACCTGGCTCGAGCTTTCCGTGGGTCGCCCATCTCTACCACTGCTCCCTATCCTCACCTGTGCCCCGAACCACCTATCTCATTTCCCTCCTGTACTGTGCCAGCCCTCTACGGGGAACATCCTTTACAACGCGGATTACTCCGCAAGGCTTTCACAACGCGTCCGTTACAACGCAAGTCGTAACCACGACTTGCGCTGGAGGGCGCTAGAGGATTAAGAATAGTATATTTACTATTGCAACACCTTCCCTAGTGTCCACGGGGACTGGTGTTAGAATAGTAAATTATACTATTCTCAATCTGCGCCCCCAACGCAAGTCGTGGTAACGACTTGCGTTGTAAGGGACGCGTTGTTAAAGCACGCGTTGTTATGGTACGCATCGTAACGTCGTACATCCGCCCCCTACTCCTTCTGTGCTGCACCACCCATGGCTTTTGAATAAATACCATATTCTTCACCTCTCCACATTACAAAGCTAATCTGGGATGAGTTGCCCTATTGCAGCCCCCCCACCCCCTTGACATTTTATTACAATTTATTTGGATTCACATTTATAAGGAAGGCAACACACCCTCATGGGCATTTAGCCAGGGGTAGCGGTAATGACATGGGACATCCTTTGTTCTTGCTGGAGTCACAGGATTGTCCCCTTGTTCTACTCGGCCCCTTAACCTCCTTCTGCTTTTAGGTCTCGCCTACGCAGCACGCATGCGCTACTTAGGAGGGGACCTGTTGGAATCGAGCAGCATTTTTGCCAAAAACGTGCAAGTTTTGCATTGCTTTCTATTGCAACGTGTGCACGTTTGGCGTTACCCTTGCGGGAGTGAGCTTTGGCGACATATGTTTATAATTATGTTGCAAACAGAGGGTGCCCCTGCTTGCTCCCGCAAGGGAAAGGCTGTGTGTGTCTGGTCCCTGTTACCATGCAGAGACTGCTTTAAAAAAAATCTGCAGCACGTACGGCTTCCACCACCACCATCACGTCAACCACCACCACATTTACAACCATGTCCACCACCACAACGTCCACCACCACATCCACCACCACCACTACCATGGCCACCAGTGCCACATCCACCACCACCAAGTCCACCACCACATCCACCACCACGTCCGCCACCATGTCCACCACCACATCCACCACCACGTCCACCACCATGTCCACCACCACCACATCCACCACCACGTCCACCACATCCACCACCACCATTACCATGTCCACCACCACCCCACCACGTCCACCACCACCACATCCTCCACCACCAGCACCACCGCGTCCATCACCACCACATCCTCCACCAGCACATCCTCCACCACCACCACCATGTCCACCACCACTACCAAGTCCACCACCATCACGTCCACCACCACACCCACCACCAAGTCCACCACCACCACATCCACCACCACCACGTCCACCACCACCACCACATCCACCACCACCACGTCCACCACATCCACCACCACGTCCACCACAACCCCACATCCACCACCAACACATCCACCACCACCACGTCCACCACCACCATGTCCACTACCACCACGTCCACCACCACATCCACCTCCACCACCACCATGTGCACCACCACCTCCACATATGACAGGTAAAGTGTCGCTGTGGGGCAGGGGTAATAGGAGTGTTAACTCCGGCTGTACATGGGACTTTTAAGGATGCATTGGGTGCGAGAAAATGGGAATATGGGCTAGAAGTATTACACCAGACCCATGATACATTTTGAAGAGGCGCAATGTAACAAGGGCTCCTGTAAAAGCACTTGCAGCATCTCTACCTCACAATGGCAGACCTGCAGGAGCCAGTCACTCAAAACACGCATTGGCATAGCCAATAGGTCACACCTTTGGGACCTTATAAGTGTTTAGCCATGCAACCCTTGATGTTGTTGGAGAGGGTCCCTATTTGTCACAAGTACCTACCTGTGCCAACTAGAGACCCCCAAATCTAACAGATGCCAACATATCACTTGTATTACAGTGAGGCAAACATACTACTTCTATTACAGTGAGGCCAACATATCACTTGTATTACAGTGAGGTCTACATATCTCATGTATTACAGTGAGGCAAAAATATCCCATGTTTTACAGTGAGGCAAACATATTACTTGTATTACAGTGAGGTCAACATTTCACATGTATTGCAGTGAGGTCAACAAACCACCTCCATTACAGCTAGACCAACATGTTCCATCTATTACAGTGAGGCAACATATCAGCATGTATAATTCAGAGGAAAACACATCACATGCCTTACAGTGAGGCCAACATATCCTTTGTATTACAGTGAGACTAACATATCACTTGTATTACAGTGAGGCTAAAATATCACATGCATTACAGTGAGCCAAATATATCCCATGCATTATAGTGAGTACAACATGTCACTTGTATTACAGTGAGACCAAAATGTCACTAGTATTACAATGAGACCAACAAACCACTTGTATTACAGTGAGACCAATAAATGACCTGTATTACAGTGAGGTCAGCAAACCACTTGTACTACAGTGAGGCCAATAAACGACTTGTATTACAGTGAGGTCAACAAACCACTTGTACTACAGTGAGGCCAACAAACCACTTGTATTACAGTGAGGCCAACAAACCACTTTTATTACAGTGAGGCCAACATATCACATGTATTACAGTGAGGCCAATGTACCACTTGTATTACAGCGAGACCAACATATCTTTTTTTTTAAGGCGGTCCTTGAGGATCAACCTGCTTGCTCATCCAGTTGCACTGAATTTAAATTTCTCAGCCTTAACTGTAGTTCGTTGGTAAGTCACTATGCGGAGGTATTTGATCTATTAATGGATGGGTGTCCTGGCGCTCTCTTCCTAACCGAAACATGGCTCACACTGGACACTGTGGCAGAGCCAGGGTTAGCCCTCCCGGATGGCTACTCTCTTTACAATATCAATAGAGAAGGGGGAAGAGGGGGAGGCATCGCAGTGATAGCCAAAGTGTCTTTCGCCGTTAGCCTGTCCAGGGAAATGATAGTAGATTGCGAGAGCACACTGTTTAAAATAAAACTTAATAGCAATCTGACAATGTCGGGCCTTCTAATTTACAGGCCTCCTGGGCCCTCTGTAAAATTCCGTGAGGAACTAGTAGCCAAAATTGGACAGCTGGCCTGTAAAGCGGCCAATTTCACCATTTTGGGGGATCTGAATCTGCATCTCGAGCTGGATGGAAAGGTTGAGATTGAGAATTTTCTCGCATCTCTAGAGGCTTTTCAGTTTCCACAACTGGTTACGGGAGGTACCCATGTAGCTGGACGGGAAACATCCATTACAACGCAACTTTTAGGACGCACTACCATCACAACGCAACTTTTACAACGAAACATCCATCACAACGCATGCTATTAAAACGCATGCCATTACAACGCAGATGTCATTACAAAGCATGTCATTATAACGCATTTATGGATAAGTTAATTTTATTTTTTTAATTTTATTTTTCATTTATTTAAATATTTTTTTAAAAAATAATTTTGAAAATAAGTTTAATTTATCAATATTCATATATTAATTTAAATAAGACTTTTATTAAACGATTGTCTTTATTTTAATATTTGAGTATTATTTTAAATAACCTAGTATTAATCAATCATGGTGTAAGACTAGTTTAAAAAAAATTAAAAATTGTTGATTGTATTTAATTAGGTATAAATAATAGTTTCTTTTTCAAAGAAAATATGTTTTTTAATACTATAGTAGTAATGTTAATACAAGAGTATGTATTATTATTTTCCTTGAATTACCCTACACTTGAGTAACAAAATTAATTTATACCCTTCAACTATCCCAAACATACTCTAGTATCACACATATCCTGGAATAAGAATAGCAATTTATGCCCCTCCAATATCTCACATATACCCTAGAATTACACCTCCCTTGAGTTAGAATAGTAATATAAATCTCTCCACTATCCCACAGATACTCTAGTATTACATCCCCCTAGAGTAAGAATACTAATTTATACCCATCCACTATCCCACAGATACTCTAGTATTACATCCCTCTGGAGTTAGAATATTAATTTATACCCCTCCACTATCCAAAACATACCCTAGTATTACACCCCAATGGAGTTAAAATAGTAATTAATACCCCTCCACTATCCAAAACATAGCCTAATATTACACGCCCCGAAGTTAAAATAGTAATTTATACCACTCCACTATCACACACATACTCTAGTATTACACCCCCATGGCGTTAGAATAGTAATTTATACTCCTCCACTAACCAAAACATACCCTAGTATTACACCCCCTCTTGTATTACACCCCCATGGAGTTAGAATAGTAATTTATACCCCTCCACTATCCCAAACATACCCTAGTATTACACCCCCCTGGAGTTAGAATAGTAATTTATACTCCTCCACTAAACAAAACATACCCTAGTATTACACCCCGCTGGAGTTAAAATAGTAATTTATACCCCTCCACTATCCAAAACATATCCTAATATTACACCCCCTGGAGTTAAAATAGTAATTTATACCCCTCCACTATCCCACACATAAAATAGTATTACATCCCCCTGGAGTTAGAATAGTAATTTATATCCCTCCAGTAACCCAAACTTACCTTAGTATTACATCCAATCAGGAGTTAGATTAGTAATTTTTATTTTAATATTATTCAACATTAAAAAAAATATATATATTTTTTAAAATTAAAATTATATTATTAGAGAACATTAATTTATATAGAAACATTTTTAAAATACAAATAGTGTGTAATAAAAAATTTAACAGTAATTTAAAAAAAGGTTCCCACGCTTTTCCATTGATTTCAATGTAAAGTAAAGTCCTTCATTTATTTCTATAGTTCACTATGTGGATCCCGCGACAATGAAATATGAAGCTTGTTGGAGTGTAAGGGGCTTCGAACAGAAACAAAAGGGAGTATGCTGAAGGTAAGAATAACATTTTATAATTTTATACATTTTTAAAACATTCATTAATCAATGTAAATATAAATAACATATTTTAAAAAAACTCACACAACACAGTTTATGTATGTTTATTGATAAAAATATTTATTGAATAAATGAAAATATTTTTATTAATTTTCAGAATATTTCAAAACATGTATTGAATAATGTTTTATATTTAAAAAAATATTTTTAATATACAGTATTAATAAATAAAGTAAAATAAATAATTGTCCTTTTTCTTTTTTTGCAGCTTTTGATGACGTATACGTGTGAACGTCAAATGCATAGGCAGCCATATTGAGTGGCGTCGCTGGACAGAGCAGAAGCAAGGAGACCTGCGCTCAGGTAGGGAAGTTCTTAAACTTATTATTTTATGATAAACAATGTTAGGATATATATTTATTGCAAGGAAAGAAAAGGGAGTTTTAGAATAGTTAAATAATAGGTTTAATATTAGATTTAGCATGTCGTCGAAAACATTGTTAGTGTATGTCCACGTCGGGTCACATGTTTGTTAAACATTATATCATTGTTTGTATTTAATAAGTAAAATAATAGCTAAACAATGCTTTATGTATGTTTTACTGTGACATTGTTTAACATGGTATACATCGGAAGCAAAAAAAGATCGATTTACGAACATGGGTATTCGAGAGGAGGAAAAGGATAGTTTTTCTTGGTTTATTTTGGAATCATGGAACACATCTTTGGATTGCTTTTTGGGATTTGTTTTTGGATGGATTTCCTTTTTTGTAAATGCATTTTGAAGGAGCGCTGATTTCGAGTACAGCAAGAAGATGGATTGTATCTTCGATTTTTTGGGAGTTCGGGTTTCGAGAGTAGGAAGAAGAAGGAACCTATTTCAAACTTTTGGGAGTTGGAGATTGTTTCGATTTGGAGAATAAATCTTTTTTTGGGAATTTTTTGTTGTAAATCGATCTTCAAAAAGGAATACTTTATTTTGGAAATGCATTTTTATGGGAATGGATTTTATCTAATGGAATACAAAACAAGCATGGTTTTGCTTTGGATTAAAGAAGAAAAAGAATGAAATAGAAGACTCCTAAGGTAAGGTGACCCGACTTTAAATTTAGTTAAAAAATGTTTTGAAAACTGCCGATTGTAATTAGAAAATGTAATTTAGGGCAAAACAGGAAAGTGATACTGTAGTGTGAATTAGAAGTGGAGTATGCGTGCAACATTATCTAGGTAGTCTGAAGCCACACACAATGAAAACTGTTGTAAAATAGCCAATAGTCGTTCTGACATTCCCTTTGATCTTTTAGAGATGCGTGGGTTCAGACTACCTGTTAATGCTTTAAAACTTTGCTCCTTCCTCAAAGTTTCCATAAAAATAATAAAGATTAGGATGAGGTTTTCCAATTGTGTGGCTGAAGGAGTTGTGCCATCCCTCTATGGAATTGTTTGTCTTTGCCTCTCCTTCTAAGCAGGTCGTGTAGCAGTTCCACCACTCCACATGGAAACATGGCTTCCTCCTGCGACCCGACCTTCTTAGATGTCCAATCCATGTGTCTTCGAAATAATTTAGCAGAGTAGCCAATTTTTTCTTCATTTGTTGTAAAAAATTCAGATTCAGAAATTGCAGTGTAGTACTCGTCTACACTATCAGGAGGTACAAAGCAAAGCGCTGTAAGTTTTTTTAGTTCGAATTGCAGTTTGCTGTCTGATATGTAATCCGCAACTAGGGATGAAAATGCCTGGGAAAAATGGAAAAAACATCCCTGAATTTGGGTATCCGTGTTTGTTTTGGTTATAACATTTATCATTGCGAATTCAAAATCTATAATTATTTTCCTATGACTTTTGTTGGATGTTTTAGATTAAACCACTGTTAAAAGTTCAGTGTACGTTGTGGATTGTTTATCAGGCAGCAAACTGTATACTAGGGGCACTACTGTATGGTTCATTTTAGCATGGATAGTGTATATTTGGGTGAAAGGCTGGGGCGTACCTTTAACCGTCCCATCCATCATCCAAATATCACTATTTTCTAACTTGGCAAGGCTACGGGGTGAGCTAAAGATATTTATTAGTTTCTGAGGGTTTTGGTTGTCATGCAGGATAAAAGATTCGTTAGAAATAGTTAGAGAGAGTTCATGAGGAATTACAATGTCAGAGAAAGTGTGTTGTATGACTCTATGTGGGTTACTTGCCTGTTTTTTACGTTGAATAATTTGTCTCAGATTAGGTCTTATGGACATACTGCTAGCAATGTGGTCAGGGACATGTTGTGCTACCTTCCTTAAAATTAAACCAGTGGAGTCATTGGAGGCGCTTGCAATATCTTTCATTTCGTTAATGGTTTCTCTTACTTCAACCTCCATTGCTGAGGCAGAGTGGTTATGCTCAGATGTTCTGACAACTGTGTCACCCAGAGTAACCGCTCTGCCTAAGCAATGGGATGAGTGATATTGCACGCACCTCCAATGTCTCCTTGGTTCAGAAATTCTTTTCTTGCAATAAATGTAGCCAGTGTAATGTAGGAGATTGTTTCCTTTGCTGCTCTTAATGTACTTGGCTGCATTATCACTTGACATGTTCTGAAATGATAAGAACAAAAAGAAAAAGATGTTGAAAATATATGAAATGTCTTTTTTTTAATTAGTGTGAAATTCTCTGCACATTTACAGGCGTGTTTTGTTATGAAAACATGGCTAATATATATTTACCTTGCTTGTTTATTTTTTGATCACTTTCAGATGAGGGTTGATTTTGTTTTTTGTGTAGGTTGTTTTCTTGAAAAGGTTTTTCAACTGGATTTTTTGAAGCTGTCTGTAGAAGAATAAAAAATAAACAGGTTGTAGTTTTATAATGTAAATAAACCCTATTTCATGCGAATAAAAAAGGTCACATTTTCCATCACTTTCCCTACTGCTGCACCATCCTGGAGTTAGAATAGTAATTTACACCCCTACACTATACATCACTTTCCCTACTGCTGCACCTTCCTGGAGTTAGAATAGTAAATTACACCCTTACACTACCCATCACTTTCTCAACTGCTGCACCTTCTTGGAGTTAGAATAGTAAATTACACCCTTACACTACCCATCACTTTCTCAACTGCTGCACCTTCTTGGAGTTAGAATAGTAAATTACACCCCTACACCATCCATCACTTTCCCTACTGCTGCACCTTCCTGCAGTTAGAATAGTAAATTACACCCCTACACCATCCATCACTTTCCCTACTGCTGCACCTTCCTGGAGTTAGAATAGTAATTTACACCCCTACACCATCCATCACTTTCCCTAATGCTGCACCTTCCTGGAGTTAGAATAGTAATTTACACCCCTACACCATCCATCACTTTCCCTACCTTCAAGGAGTTAGAATAGTAAATTACACCCTTACACTACCCATCACTTTCTCAACTGCTGCACCTTCTTGGAGTTAGAATAGTAAATTACACCCCTACACCATCCATCACTTTCCCTACTGCTGCACCTTCCTGGAGTTAGAATAGTAATTTACACCCCTACACCATCCATCACTTTCCCAACTGCTGCACCTTCCTGGAGTTAGAATAGTAATTTACACCCCTACACCATCCATCACTTTCCCTACCTTCAAGGAGTTAGAATAGTAAATTACACCCTTACACTATCCATCACTTTCTCAACTGCTGCACCTTCTTGGAGTTAGAATAGTAAATTTCACCCCTACACTATCCAACAGTTTAAATCTGTTTTTAATTATCATAGAATTGCTGTGAGAACGTGGAATGTAAAATATGTCTTTATTAGTGTGTGTTTTACTTCGACATAGTGTTTTCTCCTCCATTTTGGTAATAGTCTCTTGGTGTTGATTTCATGAAAATAGTTGAAGGACTCTATTTTTGGCTTTCGATCTAAAATGGCGGGTATGTGTTTGTTTATCCGTTTATATTAATCAGTCACGTTTTTTTCTACAATTTATATTAATGTTTTAAAAATATTTTTGATAATACGTTTAATATGCATTTTTGAATAATTAAAATATTATTTTTTAACTGTGCGAGTATTTTTTTAACACTCGAGTATTAATGTTAATACTCGAGTATTAATTCTATTAAAAAATTTGCTATTTTCATTAATTACCGATTAGTTTTTTAGTACATTTTTAATACACTTCCCCACCCAAAACCCCTATTTTCCCTGCATCCCGTGCCAGGAGTTATTTTACAAAAAAAAAATATATATATAGGAAATTCGTAATATATGCGCTGTAATGGTATGCGTTATATTAGTTTTCGTTGTAATGGTACTTTTTCATTACTATTATTATTTTGCGTTATAATGGTATTCGTTGTAAAAACATGAGTTGTAAAGGTACTTGCGTTGTAAAAAATGCGTTGTAAAGGCATGCGTTGTGAAAGTATACGTTGTAACGTCATACATCCAGCTGGACACTTGCTTGATCCCATCTTTTCCAATCTTGACAGTTTGAAAGTTGCCTCTCCCGTTGCACTCACATGGACTGACCACTCAGTAATTCCATTCTCCCTACTGTGGCAGGGTAGGATTGATGTGGCTCGCCCAGTTACAATGATGAAACAGCCCTGGCATAAGCTAGACCAGGAGCGGCTTGCTTCCTAGTTAACGGAACGTTCACTGACCCTCTAATTCAGGCTAAGAAGGGATGTAAACAACTTGAACGTGCATGGCGCTGTTCTTATGAGCCTTCTGCTAAAGCAGTGTATCGCAAGGCAGTCAAGGACTACCACAAACTCATCCGTAAAACACTGGAAGAGTTTGTAGCCAATAAAATCATGACGAGTGCTAACCCTACGAAGACCATCTTCTCCTTGCTTAAAAACATGAAGAGTGCAGGGCTGACCAATCTTTCCCCCGTCATGTCGAATCATCGCTGTGAAGACCTGGCACTTCAATTTATGAAGAAAGTAGAATTGATTTACCAGAGTTTCTCCTCGGGGAGTATCCCCACTGAGAGCGTTGAGGTGACAGGGTATGATTCGAGGGTGGAAAATTGTATTAATTTTGGCTGCCAAACTCTGGAACTCCCTCCCTGTGAACATCAGAGCCATAACTAATTTGCTGATGTTTTGGAAGTCCATAAAGACATGGTTGTTCCCTGCAATTTAACAACAAGGACGCTTCTGTAACCCCCCCTGCTCCCTTTAGGTTTCTGGCAGCGCTGGGATGCCTCGTCGCTGAGGTAGCCATGCGCATTATAAATCCTGTATAAATAAATACATGAATAAATATCTCATGCATTACAGCGAGGTCAACACACCTTTTGCATTACAGTGAGGCCAACACATCACATGTATTACATTCAGGCCTACAGATCACAAGTATTACAGTGAGGCCAACAAACAACATATGTTACAGAGAGGACAACATACCACGTGAGTCCCAGGTGTGGTGTTTTCTGGAAGAATTGCCTGAGGTAAGTAGACCAACAGGTTGCTGAGGCCACGACAGAACAGACAGCCAGGCCTCCTTCTCTGTTTAAGGCAGCACCAGATGAGGCCTATCACTTCCTGGCTCCTCTGTGGGGCCAGGGCTTTCCTTAAGGAGGGGCCCGTCCAGTGAACTCGCCCAGAGGTGCATGCCCTCGGGTCTTTGTGGATTGGGACTGGAAGAGAGCTGGGCCCATGGAACCTTCCCCAGGGTAGTGAGAAGACCCTTCATCCCATCACAGCCAAGACCTGGCCCTAAATACAAGACTTCAGCACCCTTGGTAGGGCTGCAGCCACGTAGGGCTGACAGAAAACAGGGGTATGACGACAGCCCAACCCCTGGGGAGAGATGTAGTTCATAGATGCCATAGGAAAGGCTGTTTCCTGGAAGCTTCTGAGCTCCACATGTAAGGAGGTTCCGTTTCCTGAGAAGCTTCTGTGGTCCACGTGTAAAGGGGTTACCATCTCCTGAGAAGCTTCTGAGGTCCACGTTTAATGGGGTACCATTTCCTGAGAAGCTTCTGAGGTCCATGTTTAATGGGGTACCATTTCCTTAGCAGCTTCTGAGGTCCACGTTTAATGGGGTACCATTTCCTGAGAAGCTTCTGAGGTCCACTTTTAATGGGGTACCATTTCCTTAGAAGCTTCTGAGGTCCACGTTTAATGGGGTACCATTTCCTTAGAAGCTTCTGAGGCCCACGTGTAATGGGGTACCATTTCCTGAGAAGCTTCTGAGGTCCACATTTAATGGGGTACCATTTCCTGAGAAGCTTCTGAGGTCCACGTTTAATGGGGTACCATTTCCTTAGAAGCTTCTGAGGTCCACGTTTAATGGGGTACCATTTCCTTAGAAGCTTCTGAGGTCCACGTTTAATGGGGTACCATTTCCTTAGAAGCTTCTGAGGCCCGCGTGTAATGGGGTACCATTTCCTGATAAGCTTCTGAAGTCCACGTGTAAGGGAGTGTTCGTTCCTGAGATGCTTTTGAGGTCCACGTGAAAAGGGGGGTACGGTTTCCTGAGACATGTCTGAAGTCCACGTATAAGGTGACACCTTTACCAAGACAGAGGTGAGGGAGGAGCTGGAAATGAGCCCAAGAGTCCTGCAGAGGACTCTGCGTGTCCGATGTGAGAGAAGAAGCTCGTTTTCAGGAGCTTTGGCACCACTTCATATTCTACAAATGCAACATTTCTTGACATGTTCTCAAAAATACTCTAAAACAGCGGCTCTTCACCTTTTGATTCATGGAGACCCCGGCTAAAACACTTTTTGAAGCATGGGACCACGAGCTAAGCAATATCTACCATTTGAACCTCAAAACAATACCCAAAAATACATTAAAAGAGTCCGCAAATTATGAAGTATTTCATTTGATTAACACACAAAAAATACAAAACATTTCTGAAAACCTTTGGGATAACTAAAATGGTGCCTCGTGGAATGAGTGCCACAAGGCAAGCAGGATGATGCAGGTTAGGTTTGCAGGATGTGATTTATGTGCAGAGGATCTGAAACTCAAACAACAAAAGAAGAGAGGTCTGGTCAGTCACAAGGCTGCCAGGAATATGGAGCAAAGAGATAAGAGGATTTTTTTGTACACAGTCACTCTGATTGAGTAGGAAAGCCCTCACACACCGACCTGGTCAGTGTCATGCTTCATCATCGGGCCCCACCGAAGAGACCGAGTGTCTCTTCGGTGTGCTGCGACGCCAGAAAGACTGCGGAGCTAGTCGTGTGGGGAGGACGTGTTGTGAAAAATAGAAAATTAAAAGTGCCTAACAGGGTATCAAAAAAACTTTTAATGAGTGATCCCTAAGACACGTGTGGGTGGTATATGTGTCTGAATTTAAGTGCCAAGGTTATTAGGATTTGGTTAAATTCAGCTAAGTACCACGAGTTTTAAAATTAATCAGTCAACATGTTTCTGCCGTACTTGTGGTATGTATTCACCAAGGCATTCTTCAGGACTATACCCCGGCGGTATGGACACTCTAATAGTCCACCCTGACCTGGGGACGTGAAAGTGAAAAAAGGAAAAGTGAAAAAAGTGCTTAAAAATTAGAAGAGCAATTGCTCATTCCAAAAAAGCCCCAAATTCAGGGGTGTATCAGCACCTGTAAGAGAAAATATACAGACAAACAGATATGGACATACATACGATTAGTATATGCCAGAGTAGACTTATCATAGTGCTCCTAAGATGGTGGCAAACTTTTGTGTGCACACAATAAATGATATCTTATGCACCATCCAAGTAGCCCTTGGGGATGTTGTAGTAGTACATGCTAGGAGGTGGAGTGCTAAAGGTGGTTTAAAACTACTATTGTAGTGGGGGAAATAAAAACACGATGTGAATTCTCCATAAGGAGGGATTAATTTGACCAAATGGTCGGTGACCCCCCTAAGATGGTAAGTATGGAGAGCATCTCACTTTTAAAACAGGGCGCTACTAGCACCATGGGTCTCGGGAGGAGGATTGGAGCGCGCCTGGCACATCCTAGGAAAGGAAAGAGTTAAATGTCAGCGCAACCCAAGCATACAGGTACTTAGCTTATGGTGATCGTAAAAGTCGTTCCGCTGGGGATGCAGACTCACGCCCTCAGCGCTCACAACCCGCTTCTCAACCTGCAAGAATCCTCTGAACCGGACCCCGACGATGGAGAGCAGGGCCGGTAAATGAGTTTAAAAGCGTTTTGTTTTTCGTTTGCGCGCTCGATTCCGGGTTGGGCGTGTCTCGCTCGAAGCGAGGCTTGGAGCGCACACGCCCATCTGGGCGGAGTGCGCTTCGGATCAGAACGAGGCTTGGAGTAGTGAGCCTATCCCTGAGCTTTACCTGAAAGGGATTTAGGCACGCTAACGGTTGCTGCGGCAACCGAAGGCGATCGTTTCTTTTCAGAAATAGTTTGTGAAATCAAGTCTTAGAATGGGCGAATTCCATAACTTTAGAGATATTAGCACTGCTATGATTAAGGGGATAATTGAATGGTATCAGAGGAGAAATGCACACACTGTTGGGGAAATTACAAACATTTGTGTTTTTTTGACAGACATAGTTCAATCTTGAGGCATTGATGATGAAAATGCGCAGGTTGTGGAAATGCACCAATTATTCAGTATTCGGTGGTATGTCTATTAAGATCACTTTTATGTCTCGTTATCAGCTACAGTTTCAGACATATGAAGCTGGGAGCCAGGGGGTTCACGATAGGACTGTGTTCCAGGGGATATCGTCGTTGAGGCCATTGGTATTTGTCCCCAGGCGGTATACCCAGCGCTGTTCTTTTTCGAACAGTCTGTTTTGTACATTCCTTGTGCCATCGATAGCTTCAATAACAGTCCACCTCATATCATTGGTGGTATGATTTTTGTCTAGGAAATGGCGACTCAACTTCGTTGTTACTTTCTTGCACCTTATGTTGCTCCGGTGCTCGCAGATCCGTTGTTTCACTTTTCTAGTGGTCATACCTACGTACCGGAGCTGGCAAGGACAAGTGATCAAGTAGATCACATTGATCGAGTTGCAATTGGTATGTTCACGTTGGGTCCACACTTTCCCTTCTTCTAGTGCCAGTGTTTTGGTAGCTTGTGTTAAGTGACACACACTGCAGTCCGAGCAGGGGTAGTGCCCGGTAATTTTAGGGAGACCCCATGATGTTGTCACTGATGGTGTCGTGTTTTGTGGTTTCTCTTTTGGGCGTGTGTGGACCAGGGCATCTCTTAAGCTGCGTCCCTTTTTGAAAGAAAAAAGGGGTTTTTCCCAGTCCTTTTTAAAGGTTTTCACAATATTCCAATGTTTGTTTATGCTCTTTTTCATGATGTTTGAGAGACTGCTGTATGTGGTGACACAGGTGAGTGGAATCTGTTCTGGATTGTTAGTCCTTTCTTCAAGGAGTGCCTCCCTTGGCTGATTTTTAGCTCTTTTGAATCCTTTATTAAGGGTAGAAGTAGGGTAGCCTCTATTTTTTAGTTTTTCGGTCAGATTGACTGATTGGTCTTTGAAATCTGTGGTCGTACTGCAGTTCCTTCGTAGCCTGAGGTATTGTCCGTAAGGGAGGTTTTCCTTCAGCGGACGCGGATGGAAGCTGTTAAATTCCAGGAGGTTATTCTTTGCAGTCGGTTTGTTGTGGGTTTTTGTGGCGAGTGTCGTTCCACTGATTGAGATGACCACATCTAGGAACACAATTTCTCTTCTGCTTGTGGTGTTGGTAAATCTTAAGTTGGGGTCTAGGGTGTTGATCCATGTGAGGAAATTTTCCAGGTCATTATCACTACCGTTCCAAATGAGCAGAATGTCGTCAATGTAGCGTTTCCACAGAAGCATTGGCGAAAAAAAGGTTGCATTGGGTGGTAGGATATGTTTGGCTTCAAAGTCTGCCACATACAACCCCGCCACGCTTGGCGCGAAAGTACTGCCCATGGATGTCCCAGAGCATTGTAGGTACAGTTGGTCTTTGAATGAGAAAAAATTCTCTTTCAGTGCTATAGTGGCACACTCAATAATGAACTTTTTCGGTGTCTGGAATTCCCAGTTGGTTGAATCAAGTACCTTAGTGAGGACCTCGATTGTATCGTCCTGTGGAATACTTGTGTAGAGGCTTTCCACATCTAATGTTACAAGGGTGATCGAGTTTTCAGGGAATGTGATCTCTGTTAGCAGACGCAACAGACTTTTTGTGTCCTTCAGGTAGGTTGGTGTAGACTGTACTAACGGTTTTAGAAAGTAATCACAGAATTGTGATAACGGCTCTAGAAGCGAACCAATCCCTGAGACGATTGGGCGTCCAGGTGGTGGTAGTTTGTTCTTGTGCATTTTCGGCAACGTATAGAAGTAGGGTATAATACTACTTGTATTGTTCAGAAATGCCGCTTCATTCTTGGATATATGGTCTTGATCCTCTGCTTGTTTAACCAGAGAGCTGATCCTTTTTGTGAGGTCAGGAGTTGGGTCCGATGTCAGTGGAGTGTAATTTCTGACATCACCGAGTAGGTTTTTACAGGTGATCTCATAGTCAGTTGTATCCTGGATAATAATCCCTCCGCCCTTGTCCGCAGGCTTTATGGTTATGGAGGTGTCGTTTTTTAATTGTTGCAATGCCTCGAATTCAGCAGTACTGAAATTCCCGAATGTTCTCGGGTTTTGGCAATGTTCTAGGTCTTTAAATACAGCTTGCTCAAAAGCAGTTATGGCCGCTGGTATTGTGTGTGGAGGCGGGATGAAAGTGGAGCTAGGTCTTAAGCCTGTGTCACCTTTCCTAACTGATTCCATTGGGTCTGTTTTTCCATCGAAAAACGCTTTTAGTTTCAGTTTGCGGAAAAATCCTGCCAGTTCGCAGTGAAATTTGAACTTATCTGGTTTGGCTGTAGGGACAAAACCTAACCCTTTTTCCAAAACTTGGATCTCCACCGGAGTTAGTATTCTGGTAGATAGATTTGTCACTAGACTCAAACTCCGCTCGGGCCCGGCTGCTGGTTGCTCCGGGTGTGGTTCGCTACTGTGTCGTCTTCTTGCCAGGTTACTCTGGTGTTCCCTCTCCTTTTGCCTTGGCCTCTCCGGCCGCTCTCTAAAAAAAGCTGTCTATACTGCTGTTGGAAATTGGCCGGGGGCATGAAGCGGTACTGTAGCTCCAACGAAGGATGGGCATCCATCTAGCGGTACTGCACCTCCTACGAAGAATGGGCATCCATCTAGTGGTACTGTAGCTCCTACGGAGGATGGGCGTCCATCTAGAGGTACTGTACCTCCTACGGAGGATGGACGTCTAACGCTATGGCACCTCCTGACGATCACTGCTGAGTCTTACAATGAATACTTGTGAAGCGCCCTACCTCACGCGAAGGCTAACCTACTTCCTACGGAGGATGGATGTCCATCTAGCGATGCTGTACCTCCTACGAAGGATGGACGTCCATCTAGTGGTACTGCACCTCCTACGAAGGATGGGCAACCATCTAGCGATACTGTACCTCCTACGAAGGATGGGCATCCATCTAGCAATACTGTACCGCCTACGAAGGATGGATGTCCATCTAGCCATATTGTACCTCCTACGAAGGATGGATGTCCATCTAGCGATACTGTGCCTCCTTCAAAGGTTGGTGTCCATTTAGCGGTACTGTACCTCCTACGAAGGATGGATGTCCATCTAGTAATAATGTACCTCCTACGAAGGATGGGCGTCCATCTAGCGATACTGTACCTCCTACGAAAGATGGGCGTCCATCTAGCGATACTGTGCCTCCTACGAAAGATGGGCGTCCATCTAGCGATACTGTGCCTCCTATGAAGTATGGATGTCCATCCAGTGATGATTACCTCCTACGAAGGACGGGCGTCCATTTAACTGTACTGTACCTCCTAGGGAGGATGGGCGTCCATCTAGCGATACTGTACCTCCTACGAAGGATGGGCGTCCATCTAGCGATACTGTACCTCCTACGAAGGATGGGCGTCCATCTAGCGATACTGTGCCTCCTACGAAAGATGGGCGTCCATCTAGCGATACTGTGCCTCCTACGAAAGATGGGCGTCCATCTAGCGATACTGTGCCTCCTACGAAGTATGGATGTCCATCCAGTGATACTGTACCTCCTACGAAGGACATGCGTCCGTTTAACTGTACTGTACCTCCTAGGGAGGATGGGCGTCCATCTAACGATACTGTTCCTCCTACGATTAGGTAATTAATTAATTAATTTAAAATACGTGTGAAGCGCCCTATCTCACATGAAGGCTAACCTGCTGTTCTCTTTCCTTCAACGTACATGTATATTTTATGTGTTGCAGACACGCTCTGTTTGATTGTAAAGCGCTCTGATGCCTACGCGCCTTGTCAGACAGCGCTATATAATATCACAGAAATAAAAATAATGATAATTTACAGCCTCCCTACGGCCCTGCTCCAAACCCGGAGGGCTCTTGGCCCTGTGCTGGCTGCGCCTTGTGCCGGCAGGGCCCCTTCGAGGCGCTGAGCTGAGTTTTCGATCGTAATTACCCGAGTGAAATGCATCTTTCAGCTTTTTACGAGAGTCAAGAAGTGCGAGGGTTGGGGGGCGGGGGGGCTGCAGTGCGTCATGAGCGGGGGATTAACTTGGAGAAAATTGCTCATTTTTTGGCAGCCGGCGCGCATTGCGATGTTTCCACTTCATAGCCCACAATTAGGTAGCGCCCTGGAGGGGGGCGGGGGAGGAGAGGGGCCCTGTATCCCGGACCCATCATTACCGCAGCCCTGCCGAGGGCCCCGTGAACCTCAGAGGAGGCTCCTGGTGCGCGGATCCCGTGACTGGCCCCTGAGCCCCTGGCTTATAATCACCGTCAATGACAGGTCGGGTCGAGGCCGCCTCCGGAGGCCGCAGGATTATACCGCATAATTCCTCGTTCACCATCAACTGCGCTGGTTGATTGCAGAGCAGGACGGCCCTCCCCCCGTGGCGTAAATGTGCGCTGTGGTTTATCCTTTTTAAATAGCTCCGTCATTGAGGGAGTCTGGCCTCCAGGCACTCGGCTCACAGAATCAGTTTACAAGAGACAAGCGCCGCCTGACAGATGTATTATTTCGTTTGCCCCCGCTCTGAGAGGCAGAGAGGGGCCCAGGAATCAGAAGGTAGATGCGTGCAGTATCTCTCGCTGTTCGTCTGCGGTCCAAGCATTTTGAAAGCTGCACAACTGACTTTAAACAGATCACCACAGGCGCTGTGTTTGCCTACGTGAGGCTGGCGTCTGAGTCCTCATAGTGTTATTGCCTGCACTTACACTGTTGAGCGTTAACAGCTGTTAATTACCCCGTCTCCTTATTATTTATCCTCTGTTGTTAGACCAGTAGCTCTGGAGAGGATCTTTGAAAGCTGCTGAACCCGCCAGCAGAGGGCAGCACAGTGTGAGTCCAGGGGGGTCACACTGGTGAGCCAGGTGAGGGGAAGGCGAGGTAGAGAGAGGACTGAAACTTTAGGACCTAGGGTAGAATGCCAAAAACGCATCCGTCTGTAGGGATAGTGCTGCCTCAATCCCTGGGGTAGGGTCCGTCTGTGAGGAATTGTGGTATCTTGCCACCCTCTGCCTTCTGTAATGTCGTGTAATCGTCCCCACAGAGCACACGAAGCATAGGTTGGTGAACTGCTTACTTTATTCACTGTTTAACAAGATTCGCTTTCTCATAGAGCGCCGAGCGTCTAACCCTATCAAGCTCCGGTCGCTTCTGCCGTTAGCCTCTCTCGCGTGCTTTCCTTATCCTCAGGGCTTTAAGTGGGAAATAAAAACTGGGGGTGCTCTAAAAGGGGCGGGGCAAACCTCAAAGGGGTGTGGCCATCTAAGTAGGGACAATCAAGGGGTCAGCCTGTGGTTCAAGAATCAATCCGAGGCATCTCTCTCCCGCTTTGAAGCACCATCAAAAGATGGTGGTTGCGGGAGGGACAGAGAGACTACGTCAGGTAGGAGGGTCGAGAGGGAATTCCAAGTTTTGTCATTTTCTGGGGCCATGAAACCTGCAAGTGAAAGAGTGAGAACGGAGAAAATGAAATAATCAATCTCCCGAGTCATAATTATCCCCCAAAAATGTAATCGCTTAAAATAAAGATACACAAACGTTCACTAACAGTTGTTGCAAAGTCCCTGATTAGATACACGTTGCTGCTGCAATGAGGTTACAGCCTCACCCACTATAGTATTTAGGCTAGGGTTCAGGATTCATACACAGGTCACAGATCATTTTTCTCCCACTCGGCAGCAACTTTAAAAGATGTTGCTGTGCCAAAGAAAAGAATGCGAGTCTTTGCTAGCTTTAGGTGCAAAATAATGAAGTATAATTCCTCGTAATAGTTGTTAATCAATTTAAGGAGTAACTTAAAGCATATTTGTTCCTAAGTGGTTAACCTTGAAGTGCTCAGGTCTGCAGATCCGCAAGCACCTTGATACCTTATGTATGTATGTAATAATAGTCGTTCAAAAAAAAGAAAAAGAAAACGGACTACCTCTGCATGGCCCGAAAATAGAGCCCGATAGAGACCCGTTTCGAGGGCCCCTAAAAATAACTGCCGGTGCTCAGACCCGGACAGACCCGCCCCACTTAAAGCCCTGCTTATCCTCTACTCGCATGCGTCAGTCTCCCGCTCTAGCTCCTGCGCAGCACGTCATCGCGCTGGCCGCCGAAGGCTAGAGCGCAACACCACATATCTCCTCCTTTTACAAATCAAATGATAATAACAAAAGTCCTAACTCAATAGTCACTCATATCAAAGTCTTTGAATCGAGGGGGCAAGATGACCGCTCTCCCGGCACGGGTGCGCCTTACCATGTTGGACTCCTCACTGTTACCTCTACTGGGGAGACTCCTAGTGTCCATCTGGGTACCTTTCACCATTTCCCCAACAGGGGTTCCGTTGCTTCCTGCTTCTTCCAATGTCCGTGATTCTCCGTTCCTTTCATTGTCCTTCACCACAGGTCTTTCCTCACTTATCTCCATCTCATCCTCTCCGCCGGGTTGTTGCTGCTCTTCAACCTCCTCTACCTTGACTGCCGGCCACTGCATGATACTGTTGACTCTTGCCATGCGGTCTTGGGACCACACTCTCCCATTGCTGAGTAAGGCCGCTCTTCCACGCACTTCTTGAACCTGCAAGGGTTTGCTGTACTTGCTGTCGCCCTTCTTTTTGAGAGTTGGGAGTTTGACTCTAACCCACTCCCCTTTTTCCAGAACGGTGTCTTTGGTGTTGTGCCGCTTGTTGTAATGTGCAGCATACACTTTTTGAGCTTTTTCCAGATTGTGCTGCACCACTGCCGGTGACCATTTACTCATCACAGTCTTCTCTCTCCACACCACATTGTCTCTTGTGAAGGGGAACCTGCCTCTCAGGATTTGGAAAGGGCTGTATCCTAGCACAGCCGGAGAGATTCTGTAAGCCCATAGCATGTTTTGGACTTCTACTTCCCATTCCTTCCCTTGCATTATGGCGGCTTGAATTGACCCCATCAGTACACGGTTGAACCGCTCCACCTGCCCGTTACACGCTGGGTGATAGACTGCAGTGTGCTTAGACTTTATTCCATTTCTCTTCATGTACCTGGTCCATTTGTCCGACGTGAACTGTGGCCCATTGTCACTCAATATTGTCTTTGGCATTCCTTCCCTCAAGAACAGTGAGGTGAGGAATTTCAACACCGTGTCCGTGTCCATGGATTCCTGCACATCTATCTCAGGCCATTTCGAGTATTTATCAACGACCACACACAGGTATTTGCCAATGCCTCTGTTGTCGAGAACAGGTCCTAGGATGTCCACAGCAATATCTTCCCATGGGTTTTGGGGTCGGTCAAATTCTCCCAGCGCAGGTCTCAATGGTCTCAGTATTTTATCAGCTCCTTGGCACTGGACGCATTCCCTCACCTGCTTTTCTATCTGACTGTCCATTCCGGGCCACCAGTACATCTGTTTCACCCGGACTTTCGTCTTCACGATGCCTAGGTGTCCCTCGTGAAGTTGGTTCAAAAGCACTGTGATTATAGCCACCGGTGGTATCACTCTGTCACCTCGGTACATGAAGATTCCCGAGTCACTCAACGACAACTCCTCCCGAATCTCGTAATACTTTCTCAGGTCCGCTTTGAGATTCCGCTTTTCTGGCCATCCAGAGATGAGATATTGTTTGACTTCCGCTATCTCTCGGTCATTTTCATACGCCTCAGTCCATTCTTGCCTGCTTATCGTTGTCTCCGTGTCAGCCATGTCTGCTACCATCTCATCCGCTTCTGTTAGGGTCACAGGCACGTCTTCCATGGCGGAGGCTCTGCTTAAGTAGTCTGCTACTTTATTCTGTGTCCCTGACAGGTATTCTACATCATACGTGTAGTCCAGCAGCTTAAGCGTCATCTTGGCAATGCGTGGCGTGGCCGTGTCGTGGCCGCAAGATGTCAGTACTTTGACCAACGGTTTGTGGTCAGTTTGCAGTTTGAAACGGGTGCCCCAGATGAATTGCCTGAATTTTCCCATGGCCCATGTGACCGCCAGCATTTCTTTTTCGATGATGCTATATTTCTGTTCGGTGGGGGATAGTGCCCAGGACGCAAAGCTGATAGTCTCTACTGCGCCATCCCTCCTTTCTTGTGCGAGCACCGCTCCTAATCCTTTGTCACTGGCATCAGTTGTCAATATGGTGTTGCCCGTGGGGTCATATCCATGTAGGGGTACTGCCCCACTGATGTCATTCTTCAATCCTTCGAACTCGCTTTGTGCTTCTGCATCCCACTTAAACATCGACTTGTCTCTGATGAGCTGGCGAAGTTTATGAGTCTTGGTAGCAAAGTGCCTTACAAATTTGCTGTAGTATTCGGCCATTCCGAGGAATGACCGAACCTCCTCCTTGTTGACTGGGGCCCTGGCATCACAAATGGCTCTCACGTTCTGTCTTTTGGGTGATATGCCATGACTCCCGATCTCGTGGCCCAGGTATGTGACTGACGACATGCATAGCTTGCACTTGCTCCACTCCGCCGTGAGACCATTATCTTGGAGTACTGTTAGCACTTTAGTCAGTTTACTGTCGTGGTCTTCTTGGTTCGTTCCCATGATCAGGATGTCGTCCTAGAAATACTGGACTCCCGGTAGATCCTTAAATAGGCGATGCATAAGTTTCTGGAACACTGCAGCCGCAGAGGCCAGTCCAAAAGGCATGCGGCGAAACTGATAGCACCCGAAGGGTTTGATGAACGAGGTGTATTTTCTGCTCGACGGGTGCAGGTCGATCTGATGATACGCCGACGTGAGGTCGATAGTGGAAAACCATGACACTCCTTTCGTTCTCGCCAACATTTCCTCAATCCTCGGTAGTGGAAACTTCTCTACTATTAGGCACTTGTTGAGTTCACGGAGGTCCACGCATAAACGGACCTTGCCATTGGGTTTCCGGGCTACAACCAACGGGGCCAACCATTCAGAACTGTCAATCGGTTTGATGATCCCCTGGCCTTCTAACCTTTGGAGTTCCAGCTGGACCGCTTCTTTAATGGCGATGGGGATGTTCCTGACCATGTGGGACACCGGGCGGGCCCCCTCCTTGAGTAGTATCTTATGTACAAACTTTTCTAGTTTTCCTACTGTGCCTCCGAAGACTTTGGGGAAGGCCTGCTTCAGTTCATCTCGTTGAGGCGATTGGCTATCTTCTGTTAGTAGGATTTGCTCTTTGCCGCCGGGATCTAACTTAATCCCCAGGTCACCTTGGTCTCTCCAGCCTAGTACAGAGGGCCCCCTCTCCGCTACGTACAGCTTGCAGGTGGCTGATCTACCTCTGAATTCGAACTTCAGTGTGCGGAAACCCACTATGGGGATTGCGTTGCTGGTGTATGAAATTGGACGGATATCTGGTGGATGCAGCATCGTCCCCAGAGTGGGTACAAAGTCTTCTTCCCACACAAATCGCTGTACTATTGTCGACGGGGAACCCGAGTCGATTGCTATGTGCACTTTTACTCCACCGATGAACATGTCTGTGCGCGGCTTGTCTGTGCGCTTGCCTGTCACATTCAGCACTTGATCATCCACACACAGGACCATGTAGTCGTCCTCCAGGTCTTCTTCCGGCAGGTCCTCCGACTGGGGTAGTTCAATGCACTTCACCATGGTCTTCTTCCCCTTTTTGCGGCACACCTTTTCATAATGGCCGACTAGGCCACAGAAGGCGCATCTGGCGCGAAACGCCGGGCACCGTTTGTCTTGCGCCGAGTGGGCTGTACTTCCACACCGGTAGCATGAAAATTTGTTGTCCGAGGGCTGTCTTCCTGGTGCCGGTTGCTTCCCTGTCCACCTCGTATCCTGTCTACGTTTGCTTGTGGACCCCTTTTGTTTGTATGCTGTGGGAGCCTCGTCGATCTTGTTGACCATCAGCTTCTGCGCGCTTTCTTTTTTAGCCGCGTCTGCACAGCGTTTCGACAGTTCCGCTTTTTTCACCATGGCTATAACGTCTTTGAGTGACGCTTCTCCTTGTGCCCACAGCTTGTCCTGGACTGATTTGTTTGTTGTGTGCATGACTATCTGGTCTTTGATGTACTCGTCCTGTAGCTGCCCGTATCTGCATGTGATTGCAAGGCGTCTCAGGGCGTCTCAGGGCTGCTACGTAGCATCGTACATCTATCGACTCTCCTTCCTCCTGTTTCCTTTGCTGGAAGTTGTACCGGTCGATGGATACACACACTGCTGGGCGGTAGTGGTTGTCTAGGTCTTCCAGAGCGTTCTTGAAGACATCCACGTTGTGTGCATGACTATCTGGTCTTTGATGTACTCGTCCTGTAGCTGCCCGTATCTGCATGTGATTGCAAGGCGTCTCAGGGCGTCTCAGGGCTGCTACGTAGCATCGTACATCTATCGACTCTCCTTCCTCTTGTTTCCTTTGCTGGAAGTTGTACCGGTCGATGGATACACACACTGCTGGGCGGTAGTGGTTGTCTAGGTCTTCCAGAGCGTTCTTGAAGACATCCACGTCTGTGTCGGGCCTCTCTTTGGCCACAATGTTCGCAAATACTCGCACGCCCTCCGGGCCCAGGTTGTGCAGTAGCAGCCTTTTCTTCCGAGCACTGGGGAATGGCTCACCGTTCTCATCCTCTAAGGCCTCCACGTAGTTCTTGAAGTACTCCCTCCAGTCCTCCCATTTCATCAGGGGTTCACCCGGTCTGGGCAGAAAGGGGACGGGAGCAGTTAGTGAAGTCGCCTGGTTGGCCATTCTGGGCTCTGTTCTGGGGCCCTCTGCCTGGTTCCCCGGACTGCCTGGCGCGCTAGGGGATCCTTCCCCGACCGAGGCGTCTCCTCGGCCTCTGGAACTGCCTGGAGCGCTGTTAGTAGCACCTTGTGTGGCGCTGGGGAGAAGTAGTCCTTCTTCCTCCGTCTCAATGTCGATTCTTTCAGCCAGGGTCCTGGCTTAGGGCCTCTTCGCGCTCCGGGTCTGCACTGACCTTCAAAGTCTGTGGTCCGGTGCCACGTGTATGATGGCTGCTCTGGATTTCCGCTACTGTCACGCTCTATGAAGAAGAGCACTGCTGCACTGACCAGGTCGTCTTTGACCTGCTTCTGAGTCCTCGTGCTCCCGTTGCCGTTTCCCAGTGAAGCCATGTGGAGACACTGGGGTGATCCCAGTCCTCGTCGCCACTGTAATGTCGTGTAATCGTCCCCACAAAGCACACGAAGCATAGGTTGGTGAACTGCTTACTTTATTCACTGTTTAACAAGATTCGCTTTCTCATAGAGCGCCGAGCGTCTAACCCTATCAAGCTCCGGTCGCTTCTGCCGTTAGCCTCTCTCGCGCGCTTTCCTTATCCTCTACGCGCATGCGTCAGTCTCCCGCTCTAGCTCCTGCGCAGCACGTCATCGGGCTGGCCGCCGAAGGCTAGAGCGCAACACCACACCTTCTACTGCTATCACGAGCGGACATGTGGGTCGGTGAGTTGTAGAGCAGTGACCAGTGCTCTGGATTGTAACTGAAGAGTAACCCGGAAGAGGCACATGGGGCCCGATTCAAAGAACTAACTTACTACCATTTTGGTATTCACAGAAGGCACTTACTCATTTTGGTATTCACAGAAGTTAGGACTTCTAACTTTAGGACTCCTAAATGCCTTCTGTGAATAATAAAAGTCTTAAAGTTAGGATTTTTCTCAGTTTATGAGTAGTAAAGTTAGGACCCCTAACTTCTGTGAATAATACCGAAATGAGTAAGTGCCTTCTGTGAATACAGAAATGAGTAAGTGCCTTCTGTGAATACCAAAATGGTAGCAAGTTTAGGATTTTGTCTTAAGTTAGTTCTGTGAATTGGGCCCATTGCCTCTACCTTGCGGCGCGTCCCTCATTTTGGCTCACTTCTTTGCACCACTTCTAGTATCTCAGTGAATCCGTAGGCTCTGTCCAACATTAGGCGAAGAGAGACAGGCACATGGAATAGAGTGTCAACTTATTGCGTCATCTACAAGGCTTTACTCGCAAGCAAGACAGGTCTCCTTGCTAACAAGCCGGTGGTGTACGGTGCCAGAGACCTTCTGCGGTCAGGGTAACAATCGGAATAGACAACACATTGAGTTGTCGAAAAGACGCTCTCTCAAGCTAGGCACCCGTATACTCTAATGTAGGGTTGGTCGATAATTTCTACTCCGCAGACAGAGTTCACAGAGTTTTGGCCGCTCCGCGTTTCGTATGTAATGCGGAGTTCCCGCCAAACTCCACCAACTGCTGTGTGTCAGACTTTTTTCTCATGTGTGGCTCACCAGTACCTTTAGACCCTCACGGGTAAATAGTGCGCTCTATAAAACCCTGATTAATTGATTGAATGGTAAGTTGGCGAGCGCGAGCAAAAATTAGTGTCCCCTAGCACCATTTTCGGCATTCGGAGAGCGCCCGGTGAAATTTTCTCAACATTTGCGCAGTGACTGTTCGAGTTGTGAAAGCTGCCGCTACCAAAGAAAATCTACTCGAGTGGCAGGTAAGAAGCAGCGCCCTCTGGCGCTCTACGTGGTGCCTTTCGCACTGATTTTACAGACCAGCACAGGCTCCCATTGATACATATCAGCGCGAGCAGCACAGCGTGCCGATTTCAGTCCACTGTCGCAACTCCGCGGAATTTCCCGGCATTTTCATGTAACTCTGTGGAATTCAACGGAGGGAAACTCCGTGAGTTCCACCTACCCCTAATCTAATGACCCATCACTCTCATCCTAAAGTACTCCACTAGCTGCCATTGGAATCCAAAATCCAGTTCAAGAGAGCCCGCTTAGCACGTAAGGCCATTCATATATAAGGCAGCCCAGTAATCTGAAAACATGAGAGAACAAACACGTGCACAGCTGCAGTTATTTGAGACATCCAATCTGGACAGATACTCAGCGGGGACTCCTGACTACCACATGGAGAGTCCTTCAAAGGAACACCTTCTTTTGTATTTCAGCTTTTCTAAAAAAAAAAATATAGGTAGGCAAACACTTTGCTTTCAGTCAGTGTCTATGTTTTAAAAAAATCCGTAGAAATTGAAACCGGGGGCATCAGTTGTATCTGGAGGTGGTCAGTGCCCTGCTGGAGGGAGCCGTCTGTGGTCTTGGGCATGGCCGCCATGAGATAGAGATGGTGGCCAGCGGCACCGGTGGGTGGCCCGGGAGAGCCTTTGGTGTAAGTAGCCTGGTCACTAGCCCGGTCCATCACTCACTGATGGATGCGACCTCCTCCCTCTGTCTACCTTCATTTAGGAATAAGGACACAGTAAGCAGGTCAAGACCCTTTACTGGCCACCTTTTATAGTCCTTAGAACATGGTGCTGTGGTGGGTGGTGTAAGGTTCCCTTGAGGCGTCCGGCAGCACAAACATCACACCCCTACACCCCATTGCCTGTGACCGCCCATAAATCACAGGTGAGCAGGCATGGTCCAAGCCTGTAGGCCTGACTGGGAGGAATCACAGTAGTCAAAGGAATCAAAGTCAGAGTCAGCTGCCTCAGACCAATGCTGTGGAGTAGGGCGTAAGATGCTTGAGCTGCGTAGAGGGTCAACGTCACCTCCCTGGCTGGGCAGGAGGCCATGAATTACTTCAGACTTGATGCCATGATGGCCCTGGCAGCAGTTTTGTTTATGAAGTTAGTGGCTTCCCTTGAATGGAGTCTCTTGAGAAGCCTGAGAAAGCATGGGCATAAGCAGCAAGGAGAAGTGCTTGATGGCTTCAAGGCACTTGTGTTTCCAAACAGTTATCTGCTTGGACCGTTGTAACGGCGATGCGACTGACCGTGGGCCATGTTTGGAGTCTTCGGACCATTGGAAAAGATGAAGTGCGTGGAGAGTATCAGGAGAGGATGTGACAACCCTGGTGAGTATTGAATTAAAATAATTCTCGTCTTACTTCAGTCTCTTTACTGACTATGAAGAAATCCCTCTTTTCTTTTTAAAACTTGCTGACATGTTTCTCCTCCTTCACTGTTGTTTGTAGACCTCCTCAGGCTATCAATCCGAGGATCTGCATTAGAAAGTGTAAGATGGTGCTCGCGAGCTTCCATATGCATTCAATCACGAGTTGTCCAGAGTGTATGAAATTAACACTTGTCTCATCATTACGCTGCCCAATAAACCTATTGCCCATTGGTAGAGCATGCCGCAATTTAACAGACCTTAGGACAATAATCTGTATGTTCTCAGATAAAACCTTCTTTTTTCATCTCTGTAAAGAACGAGTTGATAAATGAATTTAGGGGCCACAGCTGGTACTTTAGGAGCCTCTGTATCCACAATCCTGTGAATATTTTGCATGCTACACAATGGGTGCCACATGAACATAGTTTTGGCCTTTTTATTTTATTTTCTTGTTTACGAACGAGATTTGGTTGCTTGCACTATTGAAACACTGTTTTCTAATATTGGTCTAAACGCGATACACAAGTTTCTAATCACAATTTTTGTGTTTTGTGTCTTGTCACATGTATCGATTTGTTACAGACGAAATTCCTCACATATAGGAGGAGAAGCACTAGAAAATTCCCAGTGCATTGGATACACATAAGGTCGTATTCCTTCTTAATTATATTTTCTTTACTTCAGATGGCAGTGATGCCTTAGTGTGCTTCACCCATGTGAGGTTTTTGTAATGGTCCTGATGAATGCTGAGCTAACTTGGGCTCCCTATAGCAGAAACATGTTGACCTTTTATTGTTTTCTTTTCTAGGACTGGGTGGTTCAAACTAACATAATCACCAATTTGTCAGACTTTTCACATAGATTTTAATGAAGTTAGAGCTACCCCCTCAATAAAGTAATTTGTCTGGGGAGTTGCCCACACTTCTTTTAACTCACTGATTCACTTTTTCTTAAAGAAAAGAACCCAATGAAGAAAAATGGCAACCAACTGTCTTGTTGGTGCCTGAGGGCTCTTTTTTCTTTACTTTGTGCATGCAACTTAATTCGGTATGAATGGTTATAGTCTGTAGAAATGTTCCCTGTAATGATAGTAACTGACTAACTCCCTGCTTCTTCTAGTCACTCTTCTGTTGATTTATATGTAAAGTTCCTTAAGGGGTACAAGAGTGGCCTCTGAGCCCTTCTCTCCTGTTGATTATATACTAATTTAAGTGAGCCATGAAAGACAATCATAAATGCAAAATATGTCAGCCGGTGGACAGATAAAAGCAACAAAAGGGGAGAGGCGAGGAGGTGGGAGCCAGACAGCTCACGCAACAACGCTAGAAAGGAGTGGGGGTGGGGTAGCCAACAGTGCTTGAGGGCGAGGGAGAAAGGGGCTGCGAGTAAAATGAAAATATAGTAGCTCTGAAAGCAGCGAGCAGTGAAAGGATACTGGGTAAGGGAAGCAGTGCTTGCCCATGCTCCAGTGTAGGAAAAACACATGAAGAGAAAGTGAAGCAGACGCTTGCTGACCAAAGAGAAGCAAGGAAATGAGAGTGACAATGAAACCAACCAATGGTAAGCAATGATGGGCTTTAAGCCAACTGTAAAAAAACAAAGTGTCTCGCAAGGGGCCACGCATGCGCTGTTTCAGGCGAGACCTAAAGTATAGGAGGAGGTGGGAGAGGAGGCAAAGTGTCAAAGCAGTGCTGGTGCCCACCAACCATGCTGAAGGGGATAAATCAACTGACAGTGCCGCCAGACATGTAGGGGTGCTGAGGTGAAGGCTCAAGAGTGTTTGAGGAGAGGCAGGAATGTGTCCTGCCTAAGGAGAAACAGCTTTTACCAGGCAGCCTTTCCCACGCTGGCAGGTACTGAAATGTTTTAGCAGCTTTGCCATGGAAAGCCCACCACTATGAGACTCCACCTGGTTTGGAAACAGAGCTATGACCGACACACGCCCCCACCACTCACGCCAAACATCTCAGGATCATCACATCAGAAAAGTCAAAAAGACCTCCAAAGTCAATGGCGTCTGGAGTCTGGACTCCTACTTGCATGAGACTCATGCATACGGAAAACCAGATCTGGAAGTCGAGCCTCTCCTACATCACTCCTAAAGCATGGACCGTACGGCCGCTGCTCATAAGAGCCTCCTCCTCCCCTCTTGAATTCTGCAAGGAGCTGAATACCTGGTTTTCGAGTAGTCCCACTAGGCCTTATGAATGCCTCGACTCACACCCGCTCAGCACCAGTCTACGCTCCCGGACCCGGCTGACAGTGTGCTCCACAGATGCACATAGCAAAACAGTACTTTACTACACAGGTACGGTTTTGTTTGGGTTTTTAAAGAACACATGTTATTTACAAAAACTTCATTTTAGGGTTTTGGGATTGGTTGAGGTAAAGGGAGATAAGGGTGATATCAGGGTTTAGAGGCGGCGTTAGTAGTGGGGAGAGGTAAAGGTTGAATGTAGGGTTCACCAATGAAAAGGAAGAAAATAAGATTGACAAGAAGCTAACAGCATTGGCAAATAACGAGCAGCCCAAATGCCCATTTAGCGGTTTTTGTTTTAGAAAAACAACATGTCATCGCCAGCGACAACTCATGCGCTCTCACGCGAGACCAAAGAATGTCTGACTGATCTCGCTATCCTGCGGAATAAGTGAATACAAGGTTACATCAACTCAGCCTGTTTTCCTCAGTTCCGTTGACTCCTGGTTGGTGCAGATGCAGCTGTGTGAAGATCACTCTCTTCACAGGAAGATAAGTGGTTGATTTCTTAGTTGCTTCATCTTTCTTCTGGCAGATTTACCATGGTTATACCATGGGTAGGCACTTTTGGGGGGAGGCTCCCCTAATAAATACCTGTTAGACTGTTTGGAAAGTAGGATGGAATGAAATTAATTTCAGTGCGTAATCACCTTTCCTGGCTATTTTTCAATCAGAATAGATTAAAACATGCTTTGTTTTTGGTATTCATCCCATATATAACACCCACAACAATATATTTTTAAGGGGGTCATTAAAAGCAGGAGAGAAAGAGGTTCCTTATATATGAGAGGGAGTCTGCCTGTGTCTGTCTGCCTAAAGAGATGGGTCGGCAATGTCAGACACAGAGGCGTTTGTCACCACCCCATAGAAGCAGAGAGCAGGAGTGTCATGGAGCTTCTAACAAGCCTCACTCCTCAACAGGCATGGAGTTTGCAAGCAGACGGCTGGAGAAGCAACGGTAGGTCTTGGTGAATTCCCAGCTCCGAGGCCTTTGATAAGCAGCAGGAGAACCTGGCGGAAGATCCCTTTCCCTTAAGATCTGATTCTTCCCAAAGATCGAGTTCACCCCCGTCTTCAGTTTCTTCTTTCTAGTCCTCTCCAAAACATGGCGATGATAAGGAGGATGAGTTTGTATTCTCCAGAGGGAAATATATCCAAAAGGTGGAAATGAATGGTAAAATGTCTTATTTCTCTTTGAACGTTCACCTCTCTGGTAGTGATGATCAACTATCAACACTGGGGCGTGGTTTAGAAAGATCGAAAAACCAGAGACTCCTAATCTGACAGTAAATCCAGCAAAACAAGGTCTTTAACGAGGAAATGAAGATCCCTTGAAATGACCTAAATTCCGTAGTTTATAAGGAGATTTTTTCCATTGGCTGAGACTGAGAAGGACCTTCCACAGAAGCTGGTAATTGATCCATGATTGGCAAACCTTACAGGACAGACAGCAATGCCAACTGAAAATGTGATCATTTGAGGTTCACTCAACAAGAAGGCAGCAGCCTCTCTACAGTCAACATCCTCGGACCTTAGTCTAAGTGTAAGGTCTGGTATGTACAGTGTATACATCGCAATCCTCGGTGAAGGGTGTTCAGTCTCCGTCAGTAGGCACCCACAGAGGGTAAGATGTGGTACAGTCAATATCACCTCTAGAAACCCAAGCAAAATATATTTTGAAAATTATGTTTGATAATTTGAAGGAATTCGTCTATGGCTGCAGGTGGTATGGTAACCGCCGGAAGACAACTTCATTGGGAAGTGGCTACGGCCAAAAGAAAATTGTCTTTTAAAGATGCCCATTACAGGCATTAATCTGTTTATTAAGGAGCTGGAAGGTATGATTCACAAATAATGTAAAGATCGAAAACATGAGCAACCTTCTAGACATTGATCAAAGTTTCATGATATGAACAAGAGACCCTATGAGTGAACACAACAAAGGAAGTCTGATCTGGCATTCAGCAAGTCAAATTTTCAGCCCAAGAAATCTGAACATTGGGAAAGGACAGCACAACCACAAACAGTGGTCATGAATATGCCGAATTGTAGATCCGTTAGTAAATGGGAGTGGTGGGACATCTGTCCTCATCACAACAAGAGTGTATGAAGATGATCAAAGAAACGTGAGTCACTCAGGTGGTGTCACAGGGATACCCTTTGAACTTTCAGGTAATAATCCAGATTCAAGGGATCACTGACAAAATATCGACCTACAAAATATCGACCTACAGGAATATCGAGTCAAAAATATCGAAGGCAAGAATATCGACATCCTATCTACAACATGGTAAGTACAAAAATATCGATAAAATAATATAGATGTTAAAAATATCGATGTTAAAAATATCGTTAATTTTCTTTTAAAAAATAAATGTAAAATAAAGTAAATAACACTAATAAATAAAATCTACATAGTTAAAAGTATCTAATAATGTTTAAAATTAATAAATAATACATATATAATAATAATACATTAATTAAATATATACAGTAAATATATAATATATATGTACTGAACAATAAGTTGCAATAATTATTTTACTAATTTATAAATTAATAAAAAATAGTTTAAATTACAAATACATTTACAAACATAAAACAATAATATAAATAAAATGTAAAAAATATAAAAAATTAAATATACTTTTAATATTTTTAAAATTAATTATATAAAACGTTGGATAGCGTAAGGGTAAAAATTTCTATTCCCACTCCAGAGAGTGCAACAGTAGGGAATGCGTTGGAAAGCGTACATGTTAAAAATTACTATTCCCACTCCAGAGAGTGCAACAGTAAGGAAAGCGTTGGATAGCGTAGGGGTAAAAATGACTATTCCCACTCCAGAGAGTGCAACAGTAGGGAAAGCGTTAGATAGCGTATGGGTAAAAATTACTATTCCCACTCCAAAGAGTGCAACAGTAGGGAAAATGTTGGATAGCGTTGGGGTAAAAATTACTATTTCCACTCCAGAGAGTGCAATAGTAAGGAAAGCGTTGGATAGCGTAGGGGTAAAAATTACTATTCCCACTCCAGAGAGTGCAACAGTAGGGAAAGCGTTGGATAGCGCAGGGGTAAAAATTACTATTCCCACTCCAAAGCGTGCAACAGTAGGGAAAACGTTGGATAGCGTAGGGGTAAACATTACTATTCCCACTCCAGAGAGTGCAACAGTAGGGAAAGTATGGCCCGGCTGCAAGTGCTGCAGAATGCGGCAGCGCGTCTGATTCTCAGACTGCCTAAAAGGGCGCCTTCTAAGGCGGACCTCCAGCTGCTTCACTGGCTCCCGGTGAGGAGAAGAGTGGAGTATAAAGCCCTCTGCACCTGTCATCGCATTTTGAATGGCAGAGCACCTGCCCCTCTGACGAATTTGATCAAAGCGTACATACCAACACGCGCGCTTAGATCAACAGGGGGTGGCCTACTGAGGACTCCTAGAATTAAGAAAGCCCGCATGGGAGGCAGGTCTTTCAGATACTTGGCGGCAACCAACTGGAACAAACTGCCAACGGACCTGCGTTTGGAACCAGATGAGGCTAGATTCCGGGCAAAACTAAAAACTTATCTTTACAGTAAATAATGGCCCGCGTAGTTTTTGTGTTCCCTGTCATCTGCCTATTCCCACTTTCAGCGCGTGGACACGCCGGTGTGCGTAATCGCAGCGCTCAACAAATGTCCCAATAATAATAATAATAATAATAATAGCTTTGGATAGCGTAGGGGTAAAAATTACTATTCCCACTCCGGAGAATGCAACAGTAGGGAAAGCGTTGGATAGTGTAGGGGTAAAAATGACTATTTCCACTCCAGAGAGTGCAACAGTAGTAAAAGCGTTGGATAGCGTAGGAGTAAAAATTACTATTTCCACTCCAGAGAGTGCAAATGCAGGGACAGCGTTGGATAGCATAGGAGTAAAAATTACTATTCCCACTCCAGAGAGTGCAACAGTAGGGAAAGCGTTGGATAGCGTAGGAGTAAAAATTACCATTCCCTCTCCAGAGAGTGCAACAGTAGTGAAAGCGTTGGATAGGGTAGGAGTAAAAATTACTATTCCCACTCCAGAAAGTACAACAGTAGGGAAAGCGTTGGATAGCGTAGGAGTAAAAATTACTATTCACACTCCAGAGAGTGCAACAGTAGGGAAAGCGTTGGATAGCGTAGGGGTAAAAATTACTATTCCCACTCCAGAGAGTGCAACAGTAGGGAAAGCGCTGGATAGCGTAGGAGTAAAAATTACTATTCCCACTCCAGAGAGTGCAACAGTAGGGAAAGCGTTAGATAGCGTAGGGGTAAAAATTACTATTCCCACTCCAGAGAGTGCAACAGTAGGGAAAGCATTGGATAGCGTAGCAGTAAAAATTACTATTCCCACTCCAGAGAGTGCAACAGTAGGGAAAGCATTGGATAGTGTATAAATTAAATATAACAAACTTATAAATAATTGTTCTAAATAAAAAAAACTTTTTTAAAATAACTACATCATTTGCTAATCCCCATTGATAATTACTAAAAACATAATTACAATTAAATAATTATTTAACTATAAATTAACTATAAATACCAATAAATATTAATTAATAAATATAAATAAGCAAATAATATTCAACACTAAAAGAAATTCCAAACAAAAAACATATTAATCATGAAAAATTGATTAACAATTAAAAAATGGTAAACAGTACATTTATTTTTGATAAAAAATTAATTTTAATAAAAAAAAATTAAGAATTAATAATATAAATTTCAAATTAATAAATATTAATTAACAATAAAAATTAATATTTACAAATTACAAACCATTAATTACCAATTAAAAACATTAATTACCGATTAAAAATTGTAACTATCAATGACAAACCTTAATTACAAATTAAAAAAATGATTTGCCAATTAAAAAATGTAATTACCAATTACAAACCTTATTTACCAATTAAAAAAATTAATTGTCAATTAAAACATGTAATTAACAATTACAAACGTTAATAACCAATTAAAAAATTAATTACCAATTAAAACATGTTATTACCAATTACAAACCTTAATAACCAATTAAAAAAATTATTGCCTATTAAAACATTTAATTACCAATTACAAACCTTAATAACCAATTAAAAAAAATAATTACCAATTAAAAATTTTAATTACAAATTAGAAACCTTAATTACCAATTAATAAAATAATCACCAATTAAAATAATTAATTACCAATTAATAATTAATTAGAAATAATATATTTATCATTACTAATCAAAAATAAATAATTTCTTAATTACAATTAAATTACTTCCCACCATATTCCCCTATAAACCTACAACCCGCTACAGAACTTAAACACAAAAATGTATTAAAATTAATTTACAATTACTAAAAATATATAAATAATTTAATATAATTAAATTACTTCCCACCCTATTCACCTATAAACCCACAACCCGCTCTAGTAGTAAAACATAAAATAAAATTAAAAATAACATTTTTAATATATAATATATAGTACACATATAATTTAAAACAAATAAACTACTTAACAAAAACATATAACACATACATGTAAAATACATAATAAAATACATAACAACAAACAAATATCGATATTAGGAACATCGAAATTAGTGACATCGATATAATTGATATCGATATTACTAACTTCGATATTGCTTACATCGATATAAAAAAATTCGATATTACTTACCTTAGGGTCGATATTCTGTCCAACGATATTCTTGATCTCTATATTCTTCACCTTCGATATTTACAACTCAATATTATTGTAAGTCGATATTAGGGATTCAATATTTTGACTGTGCACCAGATTCAAGATATCCCCATTGCAATTCCCAGTGAAATCAGCAAAAAAGGGTCTAAAAAAGTCTTTACAACAGAATGCTGTAGGGCCAATGCACAAGAATGATATAGTTCCATTTTCATTGCAAGGGAGGGGAGGGGCTAGTTCTCTATGGTGTTTCTAGTGAAAAAAGCTTCAGGTCAATACAGACTGGTTATAAACTTAAGGGACATGAATGTGTTCCTCAGAACAATCCATTTCAAGATGTACAATTTGCAGCACATTTCCATTGGTGTCAAAGGAGAATTATATAACAGCAATAGATACAAGGCGCGTACTCACATGTACCGATGCACAGAGGTCATCAGAAGTACCTTAGGTTTGCATAGGGGATCTACACTGGCAATTTCGATCCTACTCTTTGTCATCAAAACATCTCACAGACTATTATCCAAAGGTTCTGGATTTAGTAATGGCACTTCTTCATGAAGAGATGTTCCAGATTTATCATTACATAGACAACCTAATAATTGTCTGTCAATCTTGAGTTCAAGCTGTTAAGAGTCATAGTTCAACTTTTGGAGACTTTTAGTTCTGTGATCAATCTTCAGAAGTGTTACATGGAGACGTCATGGAGACTGGAATACATAGGATATGCGGTACCAGGCGGGGAAAATAATATTATCTCTTCCTTTGTCATGAAAACTGAACTTGAGGCTGAGGTTGGAGTAGTTGTGGAGAAATGCAAAACAGGCCTCAGTCAGAGAGTGGCGTAAGATACATGGGGCATGGTATTGATATTCAACTCTTATATTAAGCGGTATTTCTGAGTAATGACAGTGATTTTTAAATCCTCTTGTTGGCTTTTATTAGGGATGGGTTGACTCACTGAGTTTTACTCAGCAGATTTCCGTGAAGTTACAATAAAACTTCTGCGAAATCCTGCCAACGGGTGGAAAATATGCAGCTCGTGATGCGCCAGTAGTGCAAGCAGAACAGAAAATATGCATGAATGTCAGCATGCGTTGGGCAAGTGCACAAGACCATTGGAGGGTAATTTTGCTGACGCTTGATTAGAAAATCTACTAGAGCAGCTGCAAATCTACCCGAATAGCAGCCCACTGACCGCTACCGCTCAAGAACGCCAGTGAATGTCCACGTTAGAAAATCACGCATGGGTACGCCAAATCTGGCTCACATTCGCAAGGCCGCCTGTTTTGGAGCATCACAGGAGAAAAATTCCATCGCATGGCGATTGTCGGAATTTGGCCAGAACTCTGCATTAAAGAGTAACGCAGAGTGGCCAAAATTCCGCCAGTTTCCCACTTGGTACTGAAGCTTTCATCCACCCCTAGTTTTTATATGCTTTGTTCTAGGCAGCATGACTCTTTTTTGTACCATGGGCCTGGCTACATCTGCATTCTCTGGTGCAGCTCTGGTGCGTCTCATTTTTTAGCAATCAACCACAATCTCTTAAGATTTTGATGTTCTTATCCGTGTGACCCAAGTGATTGGAGACTATGGGCCATATGTATCAATTTGCTAAATGGTATGTATAAAGCAAAATCTGGTGCAAAACAAGGAATCACAAAATTTGCGATTCCTTATTTTGCAATTGCATTTAAGGAATCGCAAATTTAGCAATTCCTTAAATGCAATGTATGAAGCAAAATAATGTGCAAAATGTCCTTAAGGAATCGCAAATTACCACCAACTTCTAGTTGGTGGTACGTTGCGAATTCCTTGAAAAATGCCCATTTTTGCATTTTTCAAATTGCCCCTTAGGGCATGTATGTGCGCCACATGTGCACCCATGCATATTTCAGGGGTGCAACACGGTGTCCTTCGGACACCCCTGCACCCTTGAAATTATTCTCAATTTGCGATTAGCAAATTGCGAATCGCAAATTGAGAATAACTTCCTATTCATTCCTATGGGCCTCCTGGTCCATAGAAATGAATGGGAAAGTATTCCTTAATTGCGATTCGTAATTTGCTAATCGCAATTAAGGAATTTTAAGAAATCGCAAAAAAATTCGATTTTGTACATACATACCTATTTGCGATTCTCAAATAGCGATTTCTTAAAAATCCCTATTTGACAATCGCAAATCAGGTTGATGACACATATGGCCCTAAGTCTCATGGCTGTTGGACCCAGGAACCCTAGATTTGGGAGTACTAATGAATCCCCATTAGTGAGGACTTTAGCGATGTACTCAAACAAAATAGTTAGCAGTGCTGTTAGCAGTGCTGTTTGTGAACCAAAGGCAGCACACGTTTGGAGTTCAACCCAGCAACAGCTTTAATGTTCCAACTGGAGAGAACTGGTGGAAGTGTGCATGGCTCCGCAGACACTTTCAAAAGACATCCAGAATTCATAGTTAGTCATCAGAATGTCACACTTACACTGTCTCTTTGGAACCTTGTCCCAGTCCCTCAGCTGTTTTTCTCAGAATATTTTTAATGTGGTCAGAGAAAATCTGAAGTCTCTCAGAACAATGCAGATTCACAGGAAGGTCAATGTAGGAGCAGTTTCTCTGAGGGGAGCCTTTCCCTTGGTACAGAATCTACCTTTCTGGCACATATCTGGAAATGTGCAGGAGTTCTGGGCATCAGGAAGTATAGTTATCTCCAGAGCGTCACAATGCACTTCTCCATAATTTAAGATCTTTTAGCCATGAGGACAGACACACTTTCGAGCCAGTGGCCAGAGTGTTTGATGTCTGCCTTACTTCGCCTAACATCTAAAATCCAGATGGAGAGGGTGGAAGTCAGGTTTGTCAGGTTTGTGCTCATGGGCCAGGAGGCCTATGGTTCTCCCTTCTGAAGGACATGTTATTGGATGCATGTGATTTTTCCTCTGCTCCCTTGTCCTCTGTTTCCTTTGTCCATGTCTCTGATGTTATTGCAGCGGCTAAGATCAGTGGCCTGAAGGTTGAGAGGGAAGTGTGCAGGAGTTTAAGTCTTTCCCTTTCTGATTCTACCTCAGTTCAGGCTTCCAGGAGGGAATCCACAAGGAAAACCTATAATCATCTTTGGGGTTCATTAAATAAGTAGTGTCAACAGACTCAATTGTCTCCAATTCATTGCACCCCAGAGGTTATTCTTCGGTTTCTGCAGGAAGGATTTCAATAATAGTTGGTCAGTTGCAACCTTAAGGTTAGAATGACCCCTTTGGAATTTCCTCACAATAATAGAAATGTGGATATTGTGATTGTTCAAGGAATCTGTGATGTTACATGGTATTTTTGGTACCAATCACTTCAACATGACGCCTCAAAATGTCAAAGGCACTGGTGTGTTATCTTCCCCATATGAGACAGACGGCGCGATGCTCGGCCTCATGCACTCCCTCAATTGAAGTTCTGTTTCCTGACTAAGAATCCATCAGCTGTTTGAAGCATCTTTGCAGAGAACCCACTTTGGGACCCTTTTGGTGTCCTTAGGACTGAAAGCCTGCTGGTCTGCCTGACCTTTATAAGCATACATTATCTTTAGCTGTACCTGTGATCCAGCAGAAGCGGTGTAAATGTATAATCTTTCACAAATATTCAATATACCATACACTTATCTAAATAATAATTTGCTAAATCATAAATTTGGACCCGAAGAAACTTCAACCACTTACAATCATGAGGTCCTCCTATAGATCTTTGTAAGAGCTAATAGGGACTCAGATAATTAGAGACGGATGATAATTCCTTCATGAGGACCCGTAATGAGGAAAATACCTAACTAACAAAAATAGTCCACAAACATATTTTGTCAAGTATATCTCGTCAATAATGACAAACTCAGAGTATTTTTCAAGATACTTTTATCTAAACTTCAAAATGAATGGTCGATGCATAAAACACATCAGCAATATCAGTTATTTAGTAAATTCAAATGTAGTACAGGTAATATCACAATAAATTACAGTTCTAAACAAAATACATCATCATTTAAAAACTGGCATGAGAAGAGAGAGAGAGATAGAGAGAGAGAAAAGAAAACACATTGTGATTTCAGTATTGCAGTTCTAGGTTTCATACGAACCTAAGATCAATGAGCTAATGCACAGCGTGCAAAAGTCTGAATAGCCAACCCTGCAGCCAAACAGGTATAGCTTGTGCAACATCACCAGCCAATGAAGTGCAAAGGAATTTCAGAAAAGTTAAGTTCAGAAAGGTCAGAGTTCGGACTGACAGCATGTCACGCCCAAGTAGTCAACACTAGATGTGCAGGAGAAGCAGGAGCACACGCCACAACCTTTTTGCCACAAGGTTGTTATACCTCCAAATGTTCAAATTTCCAGCCCCCAAATGTAGCTTATTCACAGTTGTACATGATTCCATTGGTTAAGATCCATGGTGTGATGATGGTATGATCATTCTCCAGTCCCAATCCCTCCGGACCTCAAACGTAATTCTTTTTGTTCATTTGTACATTATCAAATCACCTCAGAAATAGGAAGCTCGTCATTGAGATTGCCTCTATGAAAAGTATACTTAGCAACAGGTTTCGTTTCCTATTTCTGTTTTCCTTTATAATTTTGTTCATTTACATTTTTGTATTGTATGCTTCAAAATGTCAAGATCTGGAGATGTACTTGTTTGACAAAATTGTCTTCCTTTTTGCTGTTTTTCTTTTTGTGTTTCTGTACCAACCGACTCATGTGTTTCTGCATAAATAAATAAAAAAAAATATATTAAAAAAAAGAAATAGGAAGCTCATTGAAACTTTTCATGACCACGAGCACGCATCCATGTTTGCTTGCGCAAAGTTGATTCAACTTTTCATAGAAAGAATACTCTAACCGTAGTAAGGGAACTCTAGGGATAACCTGAAGCAAATAGATACGCTTTTTAGAAATAATGAAGGACAAAATACATTTTGATGAGGCCTATCTTAGAAAAATAAATAATACACCAACAGGTTTCGAGGCCTACATAGAATACCACAAAATCATCACTTTCTAATGAATAAAACACACTATTATTAAAAACATATGAGAAAAATAGAGACTGCATGAGAAACAACATAAAAACCTTATTTCAATTAAACTTATAACCATAGTCTGAATATGATTTTTCAAAAAAACATAAGCAATCACTGTTTTTCTATTTAAATTTTCATGTTCAGAAAAAAACTTGAGCAAAAATTATTTTACTTTTAAACATTTTCATAGTCATAATTCTATATTACTACTTGCCTTTTTACTTTCATTCTATATTTCTTAGTACATTTAATGTTTCTTTCTCATAACATGAATGACTTCTCATTACTCCAGTTTGCAAGCCTTCTTCATGCTTTCACGATACAGTTTAAATACTCTCCTGTGTTTTGAAAAGACCACACTATTAGTTGTACTTTGTTAAAATATTAGTTTACACTTAATGAGCAGACTTAATCGAGCAAAATTATTCTCTAATAATCATGCTCCATCGATTGCAACAGCTCCTCGTTCATAGCGGTTAGCATTGAGTACCCCTAACGAGAATCAGCAAGCAATCCTCATTTGTATGATATAAGGCCATAAAGTATTATGTAAATGCAGGTACTCATTATTCTTACGTGAAGGTGGCTTTCCTGATGACGGCATCTGTGTGCCGAAACGTGCATCGACAAAAGCCACAAGAAGATTGACTATAAGACATCCATTCAAATTGATGTACTCTTAAGAGTATCCGCATGATGATTGCATTTTCCAAAATTATCTATAATCAAGGAAAACTGCGTTAGAGACTTTATTACTGTATTGATTATGCACAGCCTGCTATTTTTGTCCGGGTGATATGAATGACTGAAGATACAAATGTAGAAATCTATGCTGGATATAAGTGTTGAAATTCATGCAAGATGTATAAGCATTGGATGTATGACATTACAATGCATGCTTTTACATTGCATGCTTTTACAACGCAAGTATTACAACGCAAATCTTTACAACGCATATCGCTTTGGGGTGCTGGATAGTGAATAGTTTAATTTACTATTCCAACTCCAGTCCCCGTGGACACTAGGGAAGGTGTTGGATAGTAAATTAAATCTATTCCCAATGCTACAGCGCCCCCCAGCGCAATGCGTGGTAATGGTTTGCGTTGTAATAGTTGCGTCGTAAAGGCAATGCGTGGTAAAAGTTGCGTTGTAAAGGATGTTCCCCATAAGCATTGCATCAATATTTATGTACACCAATAGAACAATAATATTAGATGTAAATACTTGTCTTTATAAAGATTTTACCTTTGTTGATCATTAAAACAAAATATTTTTTGTATTCACCCTAGATGAATGTTATTGTGAGCCTGCTATCTAGATAGGACAGGGCACTAACCTTAAAACTTTGAGTTGCTGTGGGTTTCTGTACATTCATGTTCTTGCCCCTGCACTAAGAACTCATATCATTAGCAGGGGGTCCCCTTCTTTCGTACACTGTGCAATTTTCCTTAGACCCATCTTGGGATTAAGCCCAAAATCAGCTCCAAAAATAAACTTGGAATTTTATAAGATTCAGGGAATAGTTCTCCCTATGTTATGTCTTGAACCTCTGTCAGAACACGATGTTTAGTTAAACAAGTTAGAAGCTGTCAGGGTGTTGAAAAAATATTTTCATAGAACTTCGCAGTTCAGGATTTGTGATTCTTTGTTCAATCTGGAACTGCAGAAACAGGGTGTAAATTGGCCTTCCACCCAGATACAGGAACTGATTCTGTTGGCTTGAGACAAGCATGGTGCAGTGGCGGCTCCCCCACTAAGGCGGAGGAGCATCGCCTCACTGCTCTCCGAGCAGTGAAAAAAAATGATTATAATGTAACGTTATTATCAATTTCTTATTCCATCTACAGAGGCTCCATTGTTTCCTGGGGGCAGAGCTGGGCACCGTGTTCCTGAGCACTGCAGGGGAGGAGAGGTGGCACTCCAAGTGTGCATGACATTTTGACCGGCATCCTTGGTCCGCCCAAACCAGTCATGCGCACTTGCCATGTTCTACACCCAGGCTGCATAACAGCCTGCATGGAAAACATGCCCCAGTCTCCCAAGCTGGGTCTGAGCGCCCATTCACGGCACTCAGACCAATCACAAAACTGCATTGGAGCGTTGTGATTGGTCAGGCGAGTTTGGGAGCCCGGGTGCTTCCTGCTGCTGGTGGCCTCCAGGCAGGAAGAAGATGCAGATGATCGGAGGGGAGTCAGCGGCAACGCTGGTCATAGTTAGGGAAGATGTTTTTTAAATTGTTTTTATCTTATTCATTTCCCCTACCTAATCCCCCCGCCCTCCATGCCCCACCACCGAGTCCGGAGGCAGCCGCTACTGGCCTGGTACTGCTCTTCCGGGTACCACACAAACCGCTCTGTGAGAGAGGTGGCAGTATCATAGGTGTAGTGTGTAGGAGAATCTACTACGGACATTTGTGCTGCGGGAACTTAGACAAACGCATTAGCATTTGTGAATCATTACAGGTTGAATATGGCTCAGGGTTATGATTCGCATTTTGATGCAAAAGTTTTAAAATCCATCAATAAACCTTGAGACAGATATCTCTTTTGGGTAGTTGGAAGTTTGGCATTCATTCTTTTTAAAAAAATTTAAATTTGTATATTTTTCTGGCAAATTTAGATATCTTTTTTTTTATTGAGTTACAACGAATACATTAAAGCTTTGGTATTCCTACAATGTGTAATGCCCGGGACTAAGAATACAAAATGAGTATGTAATGTTTAGATTACTTACCAGTAATCCTCATTACTCTGATACCATATTCCTTGTCCCATTACTTATGAGATCCCTCCCACCCATCCTATGTCTTCTTCGTGGGTGAAAGAGCTTCAAAAACTTCAGGACATAAAGGAAGTTCAGAACCATTTTAGTTTTAAAAGTGAAAAAGGATGCTGTTTAGGGGTGTTTTGGTAGAGGACAATACGTATCGACTGCAGCAAGTAACGAATGACCGAGGAATGCGGAATCGGAGTAATGAAGATTACGTGCAAGTAATCCAAAAATTCCATCAGGACACCGGTACCAACTATTTGAACCCCCCCCCCCCCCCCCACCCCCCCTCCAACCTCCCCCAGGGACATGCAAATGGAGGGACCCAGGAGGGGAGTGACAAGTTATGTGCAATGGAGGAGGCGGGACAGGGGATAGGTAGGGACAGGGGAGGGGGCGGGTTTTAGGGATAGTACTTAACTTTTTCCATGCGTCAGACGGCCGCCAGCCGTCCGAAGTCACAGTGGGCGTGTGCGGAGGACGGCCGTTGGCTGTCCAAACTGCGCACTTGTCATTTTTTTCCGCACCGCGGCGGAATGTCCGCCACGGTAAAGCGGTTATGGAGTAAGGAGAGGCGGAGTCAGCCTCTTCCTGATTCCTTTGCACCACCAGAAACATTAAGGGGAAAACTGTGACCACCCACCCAGCCTGCACAATGGGCAGCGCGGTGGGGAGCATTGTTGAATAGCGACGGCCATAATAGTCACGTTGCAAGGGTGTCAGCGGTAGCTGGCGGGGGTAGAGATTCAGATGCGGGCGTATCCATCCCTGGGGGTGGGGAAGGGAGCACAAGTGAGGGAAGGCGGGGTAAGGGATTCTTGGAACAGGACAAGGAGACTTCATTGGGGGATGTGTTGGAAGGCGAAGTCCGAGAGACGTTGAGGGTGTGAAGGGGCTCAGTGAGTGGAAGGTCATATGCCCCTTAGTGAGTAGAAGGGGAAAGAATGATGTCGGGTGTGGGGCTTGGGGTGAAAGCTTGGTGAGAAGTAAGAATTGTTGGGTGAAGAAGGGGATGAAGACGTATCACAGATGTTTTGACGTTATGTAAATGTTGTTTTGAGGTTGAATACCCTGTTTTTTCAACCCTGTCCTAATAAAATGGCCTTTTACGCTTCGTGGTGGCAGGGCGTATGGTTATTGCAGGAAACCTGCTCTCTGTGTCTAAACAGATCCGAGTGACAGGTGAACAATGCAAAACTACCAGTTGCCCGGCAACAGACAGGTAGGGAGGAGGCAGCCCCCGGAAGGGGAGCCTTCCTGCATTCCTTCATCTCCCTTCCACTTTGGGCAGATGCAGCCGGAGGACAGCCAGGAGGACACTCGCTTTCCTTCCAAATTGTATGCAAATGAGCACAATTCCACCGGCTGTTCTTGGACTGCCTGTCATGGAAACAGACGAGGGACAGCCTTCAAGGAAGCAGGAAGTAAAGTCCCTTTGTGGTCACAGTTACTTAACACCACCATTCCCCGCCCTGTGCTTTTCGTTGTGCAATGTCCTGACCTGTGGGCATCTCACCTGCACCTCTTGGGTTTCCTGTGGGGGGGGGGGGGGGGGGGGGGGGGGGGGCACGCTCACGCACCGGTGTTACCACACACGTGAGCATTAGTTCCTGGTAACAACAGTTGCATTGCATCAGTTCTGCTGTGTGCCTTCCCAGCTCGCCTGTGTGTGAACCGTCTGTTTATCCAGGCTTCTTGGTAAATGGCTTTGGACAAAGGCAGGGCGCACTCGCAGGACATTGTGAAACTTCACAGGAGTAGGGCTGCCAGTTGGGCCCATGCCACGAGGACTCCTGGTTCCAGTCCTGGTTACACGTTCAGGATTCACATCACATGATGACCCACCCCAAAACAGGTCAAGAACTGAAAAACGTGTGTCCCAGGGACGCAATCCGCTAACTCAAAGTAAGAACCTCTGAAGGCATAACATAACATGTATTTGAAAAGCGCATGTATCACCCAAGGGCCTCAAGGCGCTGAATACAGATGTATAGTGTTACCCACCTCAATGGTACTCATTTTATCAACCTCAGATGGATGAAAGGCTGAGTGGACCCGCAGGGATTAGAACCTGTGACCATGAAGTCAAACACTGGCCCCTGCAGTGGAAGCATTAGTCCACTGAGCCACCAGACCTGGTAAGAAGTGATGTCTGCTTGTGTCAATCTAATGAGATATCTGGCTAATGACTAGTATATGGCAGTGTCTGCCCCAGCCAAGTCAGAAACAGAGTTCTCTTGGGAACAGTTATAATTCACAAATGCCTAGTCAGTTCACTAAACTTTTTCATTCAACCACACTTCCCATCCAGACTCAGTCAACGTTATTTACTCCAATTCCCAATTTAATCAACAAACCAGGACCCTATTGATCAATTATGACATACAATACACCAACAAAAGCATATATATATAAGCAAATAGATAAATGTATTAAAAAAGATTAATCAGTCCAAATAGCAATTAAAAAACTGTGGACAAGTACACAGTCTATATAATAAATAAAAACACAGTGTAATAAACGAAAAACAAGCGAGAGACATCAAATTATGGTGCACACTATTATGACATCCTAAATCAGTTGCTCCACATGGAATTCATTATCAGCCTGATTCATGAAGCAAAATTGCGCTTGCAATAGCTGCGAAAATGCTATCGCGGGCGCAATTTCCCTAATCGGTATTCACCACGATAATAGCGAAATCGCAAACACAGAATTGCGAAATCGCAAAAAGATTCGCAGAATCCCGGCAGTAGACCATTTGCGAATCGGAAATAGCGAGATATCACGGAATATGCGAAAAAAATTGCGAAATCGCAATATAATCGCAATCGGGATTCATGAAAAATCGCAATTTGCGAAAAAAAACAAATCGCTTTTTGCGAGGCGCAATTTAAGGACAACCCAAAGCAGGTGGTAAACATCAAACCCATAGTAAAAAAAAAATTGAAAAACCGTTGCCCAATCAGCAACTGGTGCTGGCCTGACCAAACACACTTAAGGAGAAGCAGCATCAGCATAAGGAGTGTCACAATGCCTGGAATGTACATGGTGGTCAGGCGGCGAAGGCTACAGCGAGCAGCACGGAGGAGACGCAGAATCCAGGACAGGATATTCCACCAACGGGTCACCCTGCTGGGCCAAACCAGAGAGCAAATATACACAAAGTACCGCCAAAGTACCGCCTGAATGGGGCAATGATCATCAAGCTAATTCAGGACCTTGACCTCCTGATGCAGCACCCAACAAGGCGGACCAATGCCGTGCCAACACATGTCCAGGTATTGTGTAGCCTGCACCTCCTGGCCTCCGGGAGCTTCCAGGGGATAGTTGCGGCTGCTGGGGGGATATCCCAGCCCACCATGTCCCGCTGCCTAGGGAGTTTCCTTGACGCAATGCTGGCCCAGCTACACCACCACATTAAATTTCCAACAAGCCAACAGGATTTGGATGAGACCAAGCTGCAATTCTACAATGTCGCCCATTTCCCACACGTGATAGGATGCATTGACTGTACCCACGTCCACATCTGCCCACCAGCTGTAACGGAGTACATGTACAGCAATCGCAAGTCCTATCACTCCCTCAACATCCAGATGGTCTGCAATGCTAAGACATACATCACGGACATAGTGGCACAGTACCCGGGGAGCACACATGACTCCTTCATATTCCGGCACTGCGGCCTCCACACACGACTGGCCAGGGGAGACTTCGGGGAAGGACACCTACTCGGTAAGTACACTTTGCCCACAATGTCACACTGCGAAGAAGTAGCTGCGCTGCACAGGCACTCACCCTCTGCCCCTCTCATTCAGGTGACAGTGGCTACGCCCTGCGTGAATACCTCCTCACCCCATACCTCAACCCTGCTACACCACAGCAACGGCGTTACAACGTATCACACATACGCACAAGGAATTGCATTGAGAGGACTTTTGGGCTACTGAAGAGCAGATTCCGCATACTTCACAAGACAGGTGGGGCCATGTACTACAGTCCTGATGTCTGCTGCCGCATTGTGGCTGTGTGTGCAATACTACACAATATTGCTACCAAGCGCCGGATACCTGTAGACATCTCTGGCAGTGAGTCGGAAGGGGATGACCGGCCACCTGCACATGTGCGCCATGCACGCAGGGAGAACCCAGCTGAAGGCCACAGACGCCGCAACCACATCACAATGAACAGTTTCTAGTGCACCCACTCCCCTCACCCAACAAATCACATTTGCATGCAAATGGAAATAAGGACAGGACGCCGATGTATGTTGCAAGAATAAATATTATTGTTGGATTCACAATAATAGTGCAAGTTGCCATCCTTCCTATGCAAACAGTATTGCCCCATACTGCTGCGTCCAAAACCCAGGGCAGGCTTGTATTGTCAGCATGTCCCTGTTAAAGTAAATGTCACTCAGGTGCGCCTCCGGCGCGAAGCACCCAAGCGCCTCTCCGGCTCCTCCTCTGCCACCGCATGTGACCCTGCAGTGGGCCTGGTGCTACGTCGTAACACCGCAACCTGTGAGGCAGACAGGCTGCTCACACTGGAGGTGCCCTCGCTACCATCGTCCCCCCCGACTTTGCCTGGTATAGTGGGATGGAGTGAGGTGCTCTAACACTCTGGCCACATCCTCGCAGTATTGGATTAGCTGCTGCTGCTGCTGCGCCAGGGACCGTCGCGATAGCTAGGATGTCGCATTGCCGATCACGTAGTTTGACCTGGTGTATGCCGACAGCCGCGTCAGTAGCTGCGGGTTGCGAAAGCGGGCGGTGCTGCGCTGTGATATTAGCGCAGCATTGTTGGCCTCCATGGCTGCCGTCATGCGGTCCATCCTCTCCCCCACACCTGCCACATTGCGGCCAATATTATACAGCTGCATCTGTATGGCCCCTTGCCGGCGTGCCTGTAGCTGGTGGATGCGTAGCATCCTACGCTCTATGCTCATGCTCGGCAATCGCACTTCCATCCCCCTCCTGCCGCTGCGTGCATTGTTCTGCAGGCGAGCCCTGCCATGCCTGCTCTGCTGGCTGCCCACAGTGGGTGGGCGCTGTGTCACCGCAGTCGCTGGACCAGATGTGGAGGCTCCAGCTGCTGCGGGCCTGGCTGCAGGGGTTGGTGGTGCGCCTGATGGTGCTGGCGCTGATGCTGTGGGCCTGGCTGCAGGGGTAGGTGCAGCGCCTGTTGGTGCTGGCGCTGATGCTGTGGGCCTGGCTGCAGGGGTAGGTGCAGCGCCTGTTGGTGCTGGATGTGTTTGTGACGGCACCTCCTCCGCATCCTGTGGTTGCTCATTGATGAGCAGCCTGTCACTGTCGCTGCTGTTGTCAGCGCCACCTGTGAGGGGAAGTGGACGTTCATTAGTTGCATGTATCTGTCACACGTGCAGTTGCTACATGCATGCTGGATGACATTCCCTGACTGGCTGTGGCATTGCGTACTTTGGAACCTGTCTGGCTGCATTGGGGTACTTGTACATTGTGGCCACACTACATGTCCCACAATGCTTTAGGGCATTACCTAATGTGCACCGATGGCATGACTTTGGAACATTATGGGTGGCTATAGGGTCATGGCCATTCATAGGGGACAGGGTCGCAGTCGCATGCCACTTACCTTGGCTCTCTTGGGTCAATCAATCAATCAAAGACATTTATAGAGCGCACTACTTACCCGTAGGGTCTCAAGGCGCTAAGGGGGGGGGGGTGCCGTTACTGCTCGAACAGCCAGGTCTTGAGCTTCTTCCTGAAGGAGAGGTGGTCTTGGGTCAGGCGCAGGTCGGGAGGGAGGGAGTTCCAGGTCTTGGCGGCAAGGTGAGAGAAGGACCTTCCTCCTGTTGTCGCTCTACGGATGCGTGGGACGGCGGCGAGGGCGTGGCTGGCTGATCGGAGGTGGCGTTTGGGAGCGTAGAAGTTGATTTGGTTGTTGAGGTAGCTCGGGCCTTGATCATGAAGGGCTTTGTGTGCGTGGGTGAGGAGACGGAAGGTGATTCTTTTGTTGACGGGGAGCCAATGCAGGTCTCTCAGGTTTCCGGAGATGTGGCTGTTACGTGGGATGTCGAGGATGAGTCTGGCTGAGGCGTTCTGGATCCGCTGAAGTCTCTTCTGGAGCTTGGCGGTGGTTCCGGCGTAGAGGGCGTTGCCGTAGTCCAGTCGGCTGGTGACGAGGGCCTGGGTGACGGTCTTCCTGGTCTCCGTGGGGATCCACCAGAAGATCTTCCGTAGCATGCGCAGGATGTTGAAGCACGCCGAGGAGACGGCGTTGACTTGCTTGGTCATGGAGAGGGAGGAGTCCAGGATGAAGCCCAGGTTGCGTGCGTGGTTAGTCGGTTTGGGTGCGGTGCCCAGGGCGGGGGGCCACCAGGAGTCGTCCCAGGCGGTGGGCGTGGAGCCCAGGATGAGGACCTCCGTCTTTTCTGAGTTCAGTTTCAGGCGGCTGGTCGTCATCCACTCGGCTACCTCCTTCATCCCTTCGTGCAGGTTGGCTCTGGCGCCGGCGGGGTCGTTGGTCAGGGAGAGGATCAGCTGGGTGTCGTCGGCGTAGGAGATTATGTTGAGGTTGTGTTGGCGTGCGATGGCCGCGAGGGGGCTCATGTAGACGTTGAAGAGGGTAGGGCTCAACGAGGATCCTTGAGGGACGCCGCAGATGACTTCGGATGGCTTCTGACTTGTACGGTGGTAGGCGGACTCTCTGTGTTCTTCCGTCGAGGAAGGAGACGATCCATGGGTGGGGCGGGATGAGTCCAATCTGGTGACTCCAATGCACGCCTCGGGCTCCAACGTGTCCTCGACGCAGTCCTCCATGGGGGTGTTTGGAGGGACTGTAGGTCCTCCCCGTCCAGTGGCCAGGGACTCTCCCAGTATCTCGGCAACCTTCTCCTTGGCACGACCTCGGAGGTCGTACCACCTATTCTTTAGTTCTTCAAGTGACCTGTCTGCCACGCCCACGGAGTTCACTGTGGCCGCTATCCCGACCCAGATTCTCTGCTTCTCCTGCTCAGGCACCCTCCTTGACTCTCTCCCAAACAGTTTAGAGTGGTTATCTACCACCCCTTCGATGAGGTGCTCCAACTCCTGTTCGGAGAACTTCAGTTTTCTCTTGCGCCCGGTGTTGCTGGGCCCTGGGACAGCCTCCTCTGCCATTGCTGCAGTGAGATTGGGTGTGGTATTCCAAGTTTGCAGGTGTCCTTGCAGGAGCTGACTCAGTTGCTGCCTCGAGGTCTGCCTCACTGTGGTGAATGGGGGTGGGAACTGGCTGCTTCCTGGTTGTGATGTCATCACTGTGCTCGAAATGCGACTTCCCGTTTTCCCAATCTCGCGATTTTGCGATCTCGCAATTAGCGATATCGCTATTTGCGATATCGCAAATCCTACACGGATGTTGCCGAAAATAGTGATTATTCTGCGATTTTCGAAAATCGCAAACGCTTTTTGCGGCCGCGTGCAAATCGCATTTTTTTCCCGCAAAAATTCATGAATACCGATCTGCGATTTCTAAATTGCGATTCGCAGTTAATCGCAATTTGAAAATCGCAGATTCCGGTTTTCATGAATCAGGCTGTATATTCTTTCATCAATGTCCATACAAAATATCCTCTATTGGACACAGACAAGTTCCTTAGATGCAACCCTGTGTGAAGCTACAGATGCGTCAACGCGTTTCGGTGGCAACATAGTTAGTTCAGACCACCTTCTTCAAGACATGAACATTTATTAGTCTCTCTTGTTATCAGCCACAGAAATTCCTCTTGATTTCCAGAGGTAGATCAGTGATTAATCGTTGTCAAATTCACAGGGCTCCAAACGCTTATATATAATATCTCTAGTAGTATGGCATTGCCCTATCCCGTGAATCAAAAATAGAAACTGAAAAGACCACTCAGGTGCCCTTTTGTGGGTACGCCGTGTAATAGATCCTCGATATTGGCAATCTGTTTAGTGTGTTCTTATGTTAAATACAATCCATAAGTCTGGATTCACAAAAGTCCTCCACTTTTAATTCGAAGTACTGGTTGAATCTTATTTGATTTTAGATTCTTGTATAGGGTCCCTCCAAGCCGCGGTTTTTCTTTGCGTCCCAGCCCCACCAGCCTTCACTGGACGTTTCAGTAGAGTAGAGCTGTCAGGTGTCTCGCTGTCACTCAAACTAGTCCTCGCAGCCTGGATCTTTGAGGTAGTCACACTCCATTTACAAGCAGTATTTGTTTATTCCAAGTTACAAGCACAGGAAACACGAGCCACAGCAGGGACCTCTGGGCCATATGTATCAAGCCTTTTTCCCATTTGCAAACGGGCAGATTCTCAGAATCGTCCCATCTGCGAATTGGAAAAAGCCTTTTGGGATGTATCTTCCCAAAAGGCTGTTGCAACAGAGAGAATAGCAAAATTTACGATTCTCTATTTTGCGAATAAAAAAGATATAATTGCAAATTGCGATTCCTTAAAAGCAATTCTGGAAGCACAAGAAATGTGCTATTTGGCCTTAAGGAATTGCAAATTACCACCAACTTCAAGGTGGTGGTAATTTGCGATTTTCTTTAAAAAAACACTTTTTTGATTTTTTAAAAGTGCCATAGGTCACACATACAAGCCCTTAGGGCATGTATGTGCGCAAAATGTGCACACATGCATATTTCAGGGGTGCAACAGGGTGTCCTTTTGGCACCCTTGCAACCTTGAAATTGCATTCTCAATTTGCGATTCTCTAATTGGTAATCGCAAATTGAGAATGTCTTCCAATTCATTCCTATGGGCCTTCTAGCCCATATGAATGAATGACAAGGTATTCCTTAATTGTGAATCTCAATTTGCGATTTGCAAATAAGGAATATGTAGGATTCGCAACATTTTTAGCAAATCCTACATACATTGCATTTTGCGATTTTCCAATTGTGATTCGCAACAAAGCGCAATTTAAAAATCGCAAAACTCTTTTTTGATACATATGGCCCTCTGTTCCCAAATGGCATACCAGTAGCCAACATGACTCCCACCGCCCTCTTCGACTTGCAGACCTTGTTCGTGTAAGATCTTTGATGAGGAACAGTATAGTAATGTAGATTACCATCAAGTAACTGAATCCTTTCTAAACCTGAGCAGAGAGCTAAGAAATACTTATTGTTCTATAGCGCTTCACATCTCTGCTTCTGAGCACTGTAAATAACAGCGGGTACTATTACCAAAGGAAATGGTGCAAAATGCATTAATTTTGAATGGACGGAGGTCTGAGCTCAGTTTATAAGAACTTGAACATTTGTCCTGCAGGTCACAGCAGATGTCAATGGCGAGTGTTTAATTCACAGAGCCGTCTTGGATCCGTTGGGAGCCTTGAATAAACAGAGGGTTTGAGAACATTGTTGTTTTACTTTAATTCCATGTCACTGATCAACTGTGGGGTGGAAAAAGTGCCGCAGACCCTAATGGAAGCAAAGAAATGGACCCCTTGACCCAGTATTGAGTGGTAAGAACCGATAAATGGGGTGCAGTGTGCCTCTCTCATCCCTGGCCTCAGTGCGACTGCACCTACGGAGCTAATGTTAGCTATGGCCAGCTAATTCAGTTATCACACCTGAGAATAAATCATCTGGGAAGCGTAAATGTGGCCGGCTGCCCACGCATTACTTAACTCCACCTGACCGGGCTGAGTTACGTAGCCCTACCAGCCTTCACCCGAAGTGGATAACTACCACAACTCTATCTACTTTCACCTAACATGTCGTTGATTGGCCCATCTCTACCCGGTTTCACCTAACATGTGGTTGTCTGCCCGGGTGCTGCCATTTTTTGCTTGCCATGTGGGTGAGTACCCCAGCACTCCTGTCATTCACTTGACATACGGCTGGCATCTCCCCCTCTCCCGGCTTTGACTTGACTTGTGGCTGCCCCAGCCCTACCTTTCTCCTCCTGAGATGTGGGTGGCGGCTGCAGCACTACAACAATCTACCAGACGTGTGTCCGACTGTTTCAGTCCTACCAGCTTCCTCCAGCTGTGCCTTTTGTCATGCTGCACCCTACCCATTAATGCACAACTCTACTTGTGAGTCTCTGCTTCAGGCATCCAACGCCTCAAACACTGCTTGCACATCATCCAGCCCCGGAAGTCCAGAGCATCCCTGAAGCTCACCCCAACCAAGGCACAATTATTCCTGTTATGCACCAAGAACAACAAGCAAGAGACAGTACAAAGATGGCTGCTGCACTTTAGGAAAGAGTTGAAGACTCGCTTCTTTACAGAACAAGACACCACAGTGCGTTAACCGCCCACAACCCATCATCCTCTGCTGTTACTCCCTGACTTTATGCTGGTCTTTCATGCTGAACCTCGCTCCGTTATCTTTGCCTAGGTTGGCACTGTTGAAATACCACATACATACATATACACATTCATACATATGGACTGTTCCACTTCTACCAGCTTTCTCCTGCCACGCTCGACATTATGTTGCGCGTCTCTACATGGTTAATTTATTTTTGGGTGCATTTTGAGAGATGTTGAGGAGAAGAAATTGCAATGGAGCGAATGTTAAAGTGCTAGAGCCAAATACCATCGCCTGAGTCCTGGAAAGCTCCAGAGACACAAGGCCTGAGCGTGGATGACGCCACCATAAACGCATCATTTCTAAAGTGCGTGTAGCTATACATATATGAACAGAGCCATGACGGTTGCATGCACTATGAGAAGTAGAACAATGTAAACGGTTCCTGTGTGTAAATCATACATGAAGTGAAATATTGTGGAAGGGTGTGAGTGTGTTGGGGCATTTTTAGGGCGAGCAGACCTGATGGTGAAAGCTGTCTGACATTGTCAGTATACCAAGGTCTTACACTCTGCTTAAAGCCCGCCCATTGCTTGTCATTGGTTGGCTTTATTGTGACTCTCATTAGTTCACTTCTTATTCGATGGCTTGCCTTGTCCATCTTGTGTTTCTCCCTCCACTGGAGCAGAGATCCTTCTCATGTGCGGAGAACAACGGTTTTGTTTTTTGCTTAAGCACTCCACAAGAGTGCATCTTTTCCAGCTGTCTCCTTTGTGTGCTTCACCCCATCTCTTTGTTGCTCTCTCTTGCCTGTCTGCTTTTCTCCCCTGATGCTCTCCCTCACCTCTTTTTAGTTAAACACTCGATGATTGCTCTGTTTTCCAGTGGTCTGCCTTGTGTGTTTCTCTCCCCCTCGCACTCCATCTTGCTCTCTCTTGCTATCTGCTTGTCTGCCCCCCCCCCCCTCGTTGACAAAAAATGTCTCCCTGCTTGGCCATAGCATACTTTCTTCAATCCACCCCACACGTTGCAGCAGGTGCTTACCATCTTCCCTTCCCTTTTTTTTTTTTTTTTTGGGATGACCCAGCAGCTATGTTCTTCCGGGTCACATGCCTTCTTTTTAGGTCTGGTGTTAGACAATATCTTTTGATTTTTCTAATATATGTATAATACACTTACATATAGGGGCTTTCAGCCGTCTCTCTTCATCCATTGGTCAGTTGCTGTGTCATTCACATTCTGCTTCCTCCTACTACAACGTACAACATGGGGCAGTGGTTCGGGCTAATAAGTCAATGGTTAACTTCTCTTTGAATGAATCTCTGTTGCTTTATCACAATGAGCACATCTGCACACAAGCTAGTTCCCTTCAGTGTCAATGTTTCTGTTTTTACTTTATTGTGAATTTATTGTATATATGTATAGAGCCTGCATGTTTGTTTCTGTGACCTACATTTGTAAATATATGCGTGTGTATATTTATGTATATATATGTGTGTGTGTATATGTGTGTGTGTGCTTGTGTGTGTACACATACATACAGCAACACTTTTTCCAATCAGTATGGGGAATTTCATCACAATTAGTTGTTTTCCCCATTGCCTCAGAGGCACTGGAAGGGGGGTGCCGGGGGTGCTGGAGCACTCCCAAAAAAACAACAGGAGTTCAGAAGGTGGACGAGCAGTGAAGATGACTTCCATTTTGTTTTTATCTTGTCCCATTCCTGGGTCCTTCAAAGACAGAGTCGGAATGTCTGTCTTCTGCCAAATTGCTGCTTATTCTTATAACATACAGATTTGTGTTAACTTTTTTATCTGACTGCAAAGGTATATTCTTTTGTAAAATGAACTATCTGACAATCTTGCTGGGGACTCAGAGTGAAAGGAAATGCAGCAGACACACACCAACATTTAAATACCTGTAAATTAACTGTACACGCGCTTCAAAATACACCAGTAGTTAGGAGAGCACAAACTTAATTTTGTGTTTTTTGTCATTGTGAGACCTGCTGAAAACTGAGATTTTAACAGGATCAAATCAGGACTCTCAGTAATCTGCAAATGACAATTTTACACATTATCGTTCATGCGCTATTTATCAGTACAACTGCCGTCAGAGCGAATTGTGTGGCCATGTCAATGGAAAATGTGCTCTCTTGTGCCAGCATATTTCTGCTTATTCTTTTAGCTGTGAGACTGGTGTTTGCGTTTCTTTCCACAACTGCAAAGTTGAGTATTTCGTACGATGAATATCTGACAGTCTTGCTGAGGCACTGAGAGTAAAATAAAAAGCTGTAGAGTTTCCGTTTTTTTCTCACAAACAAGAATTTATAAAGCTCTGTAAATTAACTGACACATATTTCAAATATATCACCAGTTCGCAAAGTAAACATTTATTTTTTGTAATTTTGAGGTATGATTTTAATAGGATCAAAACAAGTCAAGACACAAAGGGGCAGATGTATCAAGATACCCATTTGCGATTCTCAAATAGCGATTTTTTGAGAATCGCTATTTGAGAATTGCAAAATGGTATGTATCTAGAAATTCGCTATTTTTTAGCGATTTCTTAAAATTCTTTAATTGCGATAAGCAAATTGCTAATCGCAATTAAGGAATAATTTTCCATTCATTTCTATGAACCAGGAGGCCCATAGAAAGGAATGGGAAATTATTCTCAATTTGCGATTCGCAATTTGCTAATCGCAAATTGAGAATAATTTCAAGGGTGCAAGGGTGTCCTAAGGACACCCTGCTGCACCCCTGAAATTTACATGTGTGCACATATGGCGCACATACATACCCTAAGGGCATGTATGAGCGCCACATGGCACCTTTACAAATGTCAAAAAGTGCATTTGTAAAAGAATTTGCAAATTAACACCAACAACAAGTTGGTGTTAATTTGCGATTTCTTAGTGTAAATTCACAAAACCTGAATGCTTCATACATAGCATTTCAGGAATCGCAATTTGCAATTCCTTAAATGCTAACGCAAACTTAAGGAATCGCAAATTTTGCGATTCCTTAAGTTTGTGATGCGATTTCAATGATAAATCGCATTTTCCGTTTTTTTGTGGCAAACGCTGCTATTTTGCGATTCGCAGCGTTTGCGACAGAAAACACGTTTGATACATCTGCCCCTTAGTGACGTGTAAGTGATAAATATTTCCTGAAACACAATTTTCACAAATTGCTTCTGTGCTTTGGTTTCATCAGTAAAACTGCTGTCAGTGTGAATTCTGTGGCAATTTCAATAGAAAATCTGCTGTCTGTTACTGTAATACATTCCCGCTGATGATTCGTTTCACTCAACTTCACCTTTTCTGTAATCTGCGCTCTCATCATCACCTCCTAGATCTGTTTATCAGAATGGATTGCATTGTCTTGCTGTTTGTAAAGCGCTACAAAGGTGTCCAGGTGCTGTGAAAAGAACAGCAACAATCTCCAGGACTAGAAACACTGCAAGTTCTGGGATTCTTCCTGAAGTGGAACAGATCGGGAAGAGGGTGAAGGGGGGGGGGGAGGGCGCAAGTCATTCCGTAGTCGGGTGGCTGCAGGGAGAGTGCTTTGCCACCCAGTGGAGACAATTTAGATTTTCGTTGTATCAGAAGATTTTGCAGTGAGCAGGGGACACTGCCAGAACTTTGGGGCCTATTAATGACATAGTGCAGCGCTGCACGTCACTTAGCTGCGCTGCAATGCGGCACTAGGACAGGACAGCAATGCGCTGTATTTAAGGCATATTTTAAGGCATGCGGCACATTCCTGACTTTCCCTGCGCTGGCGCCCAATGGGTTGTCTAGTGGCAAGGCAGATCCCGTTGCACTATCGTACCCATGGTATTTATTTATTTAGTGCATTTTTATATAGCATGGCCTTTACCCAAAGGTGTCAGAGCGCTTTACAATAGAACCAAGTACATAAGGAGATTTACATATTTACACGTAACAGATTTAATCAGGATAGTTGAAAAAGTAAAATAAAATTAGAGGTGGCAATCGCAAAAAAGAAAACGCAAACATTGGGGTTCTACAGGTATAGAATACATATTTACAACGTTGGGCTCAGGTGAATGCCGAATGGGCCTTGAGGGACATGAAAAGGAATGTATTAATTCTGAAAGTGTCTTTGGAAGAGAAGAGATTTGAGGTCTGTTTTGAAAGTCTGGGTAGAGGTGGCGGTACGGAGTAGTGGAGGAAGCGAGTTCCAGATTCTAACCACATTGCCTAAGAAGGATTGACCGATCAATGCTTCCCTTTTGAAAGTAGGGGTCTTGAGCAGTAAGTTTTCAGCATTACTTGAAGGTCTGGAGCCTCTACAGATTTTAAGTTTATTCGCCAGGTATCGAGGGGAGGAAGTTTACACAGCTTTGTGGGTGATACAGGCAGTCTTGTAGATTGACCCTGCTTCGATGCGAAGTCCATCGAAGAGAAAACAGTATCGGTGTGATGTAATCATTTCTTTAGGCCCCATGAACTAAACGAGCCGCTGAATGGAGTATGGATTTCAGAGGGGAGAGGTGGGTTTTGGGGAGGCCAGCAAGGAGAGAATTGAAATAGTCCAATCTAGAGGGAACCAGAGATTGGACTAAGGTGTTTAGTTAGGTCTTGCTCCAGAAAGAAATGACAAATCCCCCAGAGATGGCGCAGTTTGTAACATGCATTCTTTGCAATGGAATTGATGTGGGAGTGTAGATTTCGCCTTTTACCTAGCATGACACCCAGGGATTTAACACAGTCGACAAAGATAGGTTTGTTGTTAAGCAAATTCAGCTGATCTATCCTGGATTGAATAGGAGGAGGAGTGAGGTAGAGAGAAGGAGGAATTCAGTTTTGGAAGGATTGAGAATGAATTGATGAGCTGACATCCAGTTTTAAATAGAGTTGAGATTGAAATGTCATGTGAGGAAGACACCTTAAGGCAGATTTAGGTGTCATCAGCATATAGGTGGTAAAGGATCCCAGATTTATTTAGGAGATTTCCCAGTGGTTCCAAGTAAAGATTGAACAAAGTGGGTGGAAGGATAGATCCTTGAAGGACGCCTTGACCTACCGCCATTGAAGTTGAAAGGCTGCTCGCTATTTTGATCTCTTGAGATGTACCCTGAGAGGAATAAAGCAAACCATTTAAGCACTGTGCCTTCCAAGCCCATTCTTTGTTTTAAAGTGTTCAGAAGAGTGTTGTGATTAACAGTGTCAAAGGCTGCAGAAAGGTCTAGAAGAATCAGAAGACACAACTCTCCCGAGTCAAGTACATGCAGGGCGTCGTTGATCACTTGCAGCACGGCTGGTTCAGTGCTGCAGTCTTGCATGAAACCAAGATTGGGATTTGCCGAGAAGATTGTTATCCTTATTATCTAGGGTAAGTTGTTTCGCTACACATCTTTCTGTGATTTTCGTAAGAAAAGGGAGATTGGTGATAGAGCGGAAGTTGCTGAGGTCATTCGCATCAGCAGAGTGTGTTTTAAGAAGTGGGGTAACCTGTCCAGTTTTAAGGGTAGGATTGTGTTGGTACAGCAAGGGAGAAGTGTGGCTCACCGATTAGAGCGGCAGACCCTGAGACAGAGGTCTGGTCCGGGACCAGGGTTCAATTTCTGCCTCGGCGGGTCTTGGGCTCAATGTCCTCGGACCTGATAATTCTCGCCTCGGTGCCTATTCTAATCATGGGTTCCACTCTGCAACTCTGGGCAATAGCTTGCTTAATCTCCACAACGGCCCCAACAGCGCTAGGATGCCTAGCTTCACCTTGGGGGTGCCCAGGAGTGGACACCTCACAGGAACAGGCCAGGAAGGGTTCCACAGCGGTATTCGTACAGCGCTTAGAGACCCCTCGGTGATAGGCGCTATACAAATCCAAATTACATTTATATCTTCCTGCACAAAAACAATCCTGAGAGGCCTTTTCCTCTTTCTTGGAAAGAGGAAGTAAGATGGAGAACTAAAGACAATTCTTCTGGGAAGGCGTTTCTTTTTGGCACATTCCCAGGTCTTGTGCATCTGGGAATGGATCAAAAATGCATGGGAGTTGTGTGGGAACACCCACGCAATGCCCGTGGAATGCCTACCCTATACAGAGTAACGCAACGCAGCGATATGCACTGCGTTGCGTTACTCCAGAGTTTGCAAAGTGGCTTTGAGTGGCTTCAAAAATCTGACTGAAGGTTTGCGTCGCTCTTACGCAAACTGGGTCATCATTTTAAATATGGTTCTAGGTCCGTAAACAGGAGGCTCCGGCACCTTAAAAGGTACGTGCATTGCAACACGTAACACCCTCTCACACTGCAGTGTCCGGAAGACGCTGCCTTGTTAGGGAGAGCAGCTCACTGCCCTTAAGAAATAAAACCGTGTGTTACTCCACGTTACAGTGCTGTGATGATGAAATCTGCTGTGTACGTGACAAGCCTGCTGGTCCCACGATGTCTCTGCTCAGGGAATGCGCTGAGTCATAATACATACTTTGTGTACATAATATAGCCTTTGCTTTCACATGCTTGCTGGTTCTTGGCGCTATAAAAAGCATGTGATTGGTGGCACTCCTTCTTATCGACCTTTTAAAAAGAGGAAATGCTGAGCCTGCCCTGCTGCCTAAACCTGAATTGTCTATAGGGCAGTGGTGAGTGTGAGCGGAGATATTTTTTAATTGTTAGAGTGGGGAGTAGGTTTCATGGGATGCTAAAAGGGAGGAGCTTAATATTAGTTGGTGGAGAAGTGTGGCTCACTGGTTAGAAGCGGCAGACCCTGAAGCAGAGATCGGGCCCGGGACCAGGGTTCAATTCCCGATGCAGCAGGGTCTTGGGCTCAATGTCCGCAGGCTCGATAATTCTCGCCTCGGTGCCTACTCTAATCATGGGTCCCACTCTGCAACTCTGGGCAATAGCTTGCTTAATCTCCACAACGGCCTCAACAGCGCTGAGGATGCCTGGCTTCATCTTGGGGGTGCCCAGGAGGGGGCATCTCACAGGGAAAGCCAAGAAGGGTTCCACAGTGGTATACAGCGCCATGATGCCCCGAGATGGGGCGGCAGTGCGCTTTACAAGTATACACACATTTACATTTGTTAACGAGGGTTGATATACTGATTATCATGGCATAGTTTTGGGGAAGGAGGGGCTCTGGTTTGATAATAAGGGGTGTAAGTTCTCTCATGTTTGGGTCACTTTAGAGTAATATGCACAAAGGGTCATCTGTTTGTTGGAGAAATTATGTTGTAATTAGTTGAATGTTTTATGCTCTACTGAGGACAATTCAGTAATGGTGTTTTTTCAATGTGTTAACTTACAGTTGCCCCTGACGAAGGGCTTAAAAAAGCCCGAAATGCATTGGGATTTAAATAAAGAACTGCTGTTTTGAACGGTTCTTTTCATTTTTGTTCATGTTCTTGAAGAGGTCCGGATGGACACACTTGGATATGTGAAGCATTCGAAATGCATGACGTCACACGGATTAAAAAAGTAGAAAGCATTTAAGTTTATGAAAATAATTGTGGATTAATATGGATTCATAAGGAGGTAGTCTAAAGTGGAATTATCAGCAGGATCGTGTATCCATTACAGCAGCGCATCTGGGAGTGGAGCGTCACAGCGCTCCCCACGGCATTGCTCAAACCCGAATTGTCTGCATGTTCTCAATCCGAACATAGTGATAAGGCATCAGTCAGTGCTGCGACTGAATGGTCGAGGTTCCATGCTGTTATAAGGCAACATGACGTCAGGCTGGGGTTCTGGGCTTCCATTGCTGCCAGAAGTGTGACTCTGGGTTAGGGGGGCAGAGTGGGGGGCGGGGGTGGGGAGGGCGATAGAGATATAATGTTCATTTCAAAACTAAAAGAGAGTGCTTTCCACAAAGCCCGGCGCCCCCTTCGGCTGATGCTGTTTCCTCGACACCCACAAAAGACCCAGAAGAAGGAACGTCGTTGTCCTATTCCCCCCTCATCCCCCCCACAGCTCCTTCGCCGCCTGTGTGGGACCCTCCCCCCCCCTCCCCCCCCTCTGCTCCCGAGTCCTTGGGGTCTCCGTCATCATTGACAAAACATGCTTAGGGCCCGGAGACACGCCCCGCCCAAAACATGTCAGGTAGAATGTTTCGAAATGAGTGGCTTCCGGTGACGTCAAAGCTCTCACAGTGCATGCACTTCCTGTTGATAATGTTAATAAAGCTCTTCTGAGCTTCCTCCCTCTCTCCCCTTCGCTGTATGCCCAATATTATTGTTTTGCTCATATCTTTATGCATCTTTACGTCCTGCTATGTAATGTATACCTAATTATAAATAATGCTTGGCTTATATCTTTATGCATCCTTATGTCCTGCTATGTAATGCAACTTGTCTTTCCTTGCATATGTAAAGCACTCTGATATCCCAGGTCTAGCTAGCAGTATATAAAACATATGAATAAATAAATAAATGTTCCCTGCAGCCCCATCACAGAGACCCCTTGCAACCATTAAATGTGGGGACCCTCGCCCCCTTTCTTCCTGCTCCCGATCTGCCCTATCTTTGTCATGTTTGGGGGACCCCCAGACACCTCCTCTCCGTGTTTTCTCTTCCCTCATCTTCAGAGGCGTAGCTTGGAGGGTGGGGCTGGGGGTTCGCCCCCTAAAAATGTTATTCTGTGGCACATATACAACAAAAACAATGATTCAGCACTCCGACATGTGTGAAGATTAGTATGTTCTACAAGTACAAGCAAAGTGAAAAGAAGCCCAACAATTCAGCATGCTCTTGTTTCTTTGATTCTTTATTGGAACTATTATTCGTAAAAACGACCATAACCAACGCGTTTCGACCCAGAAGGTATTCTTCGGGCAATAACTCTAATAGTACTCTATTTCTGTTCATTAGGGTCCATTCTTGGAGTTCAACTCGGTCCCTCACTAGACCTAGGAGGGCCTGTTGGACCTCTTATTCTTTAAGTACACCAACAAAGTAAGTAACACTTGTTGAGTGACTTCTTAATAGACTATTCCAAGTAATTCATATCAGTGTGGACATGCGTTTTTTGGTCCATGTATATCTTTTTTCTAAGTAGGAACCGCTCCTACTGCATATCCAAAAACATCACCTGGGGACATTTTTGGCTACGCAGCGGGAAATAAACAAAGAAACAAGAACATGCTGAATTGATGTGCTTCTTTTCACTTGGCTTGTACTTGTAGAACATACTAATCTTCATATATGTCGGAGTGCTGAATCATTTTTTTGTTGTAAATGTATAGGATCTATATCCTTGTAGGTTTAAGGGGTATTGAGCCTCTGATTCTCTGCACCCATATATTCTGTAAAATATCATCATTTTAGACATTGAGATAGGTGCATTTGTAATTACCCCATAACCTCGTTTTGTGTCTATTCCATAGCACATAGTTGGGTACAGGTGCTTTCAGTCGAATATGGTGAGGTGTCTGCCACCGATTTCACTCTGAAAAAAACTCACGTACACCCACTCGCTCTCTCGTCTAAGTTGTAAAACTTGGGGAGTTGAGACCTATTCAGTTTTGAGTACTGCTAACAATCCGCACTGCTCCCCCTTTCCAATGCCCCTTAAGCCCCCCCATGCCCTGTTTCTCCCAAAATGTATTTTACCTTGATGTGCCAGTGTGGTTGTTGGAAATCTGAAGCTTACCTCCCCTACCCCCCCAATCTTAATGACCAAACTGTGCCCTCCCATCTTCCTGTGCCTACTTCTCCCATCTCATGCCCAGCATGTTTGTCATCCCCAGGGCACGAGTTGGGGGTATACGCGGGTAGACGGCGTCCATCCAATATTTTCACAGGGCGAACGCCATCCACCCTGCCAATGGCCCCACTGAATAATGTACTGAACTTGTCCCGTGTAATTTTCAAAAACTAGGACACTTTCTGCAGCGCCTGCAGGTTGTCTGGTTTCGATAAGCAACAAGGTGCAGGAGGGGTTGGGATGGGGCTTCCTTATTTCAGACTCCTGCTGGGTCCATAACAAAGGCCGGATCTGAGGGGTCATCTGGCCTCCTTTTGTTGGAGTCTCTTGGCTCGGAGCAGTCAAGAGCCTCACACCCGTTGCAAATGAAGCAGAGGGGAAACACACTCTTAAGAGAAGCAGCAGTGAGAAGTTAGCCTGGCATATGATGTCCACTATTCTAGTGGGCACCTTGCACCAGTCTAATCGACCCTTATTGATGGTGGTTGTAAAGTCAACCTTATAGACAAGCTATCCTAGTGGTAGCATGGCCCAGCAGTCATCAGGCTGAGACTTCAGAGAGCATGTGAAGCAAGCTGTTTTACCAATTATAATCCCTTGAATACTAAATGAAAGGACACCCACAAGGTATATATCAAATATATATGTATTTATTTCTAACACAACCTCTCTGCACTCTTTATGAGGTCAGAGGTAAAAGTACATCACAAGTTACTCAATTATCATACGATAAGGTGCACAAATACAGTTATGCCCTAGGGGCCTCACAAACCATATACTAAAGAAGTGATATAAGAACCACGAATGAAACAGTGAGTAGGCCTAGGGCCTAGGGAACCGCTGGAGCTACACTAAACAACCAAAGATTAGGGAGTAGGAGGCCCACGGGAGACACGTGCAGTGTCTAAACACAGTTGCGAGTTGCCATTGACTTAGAATGGAGAACGTAAAAGTTACAAAGTTACTGTTTAAGGGCACTTCCGGATGGACTATGACAAAACCCCTTTAGCCTAGGACACTTTGAGAGTCACGACCCTTGGGAGCACTGGAGTACTCGTGTTACCTCACCCAGGGAAGCCGGGTGCATAGGGGGCTTTTGGTGTCGGGTTTCATCTATGCTTTCAATGGAGAGCTGCAAAGAAGTGCTGCAGGGGACCAGAGGAAGAGTGTCCGGGTGGATCCAAGGGTGGATCGAAGATGTGAAGAACCTGAAAGCAGAAGGGACATAGTCTGGGTCACTAGCCAGTGACAAGGAGGAAACCAGGAAGGAACCAGGCGATGTCGCGATGATCTCAGGTGAAGAGGTGAAGCTTGTTTCTGCAGCCACGAGAATCAGAGGGTGTTGACGACAACCAAGAGCTGGATTCGAGCTGTCCCACAAAGGATCTCGTTGACTGCAGTGTCGGTATCCGGATTGGACCCAACAAGCCTTGGCAAACGCAATCCACGCAGGAAGAGAAGATGGGCTTCGGAGCAGACCAGCAAGGTCTGAGGAGCTTTTCCTTTGCAGGGAAGCTGGAGCAAGCCTGGAGAAACCAGGGAAACAGTTTGGTTTTAAAGGTTTGTCTTCAAGGGGCTCACTAGGCAATGTGCTAGCAACCGGGAAGATGCATCGAGCTGAAATGCAAGAGCGGGCCCCACGTGGCACTCGTGGAGTGTGGAGGGCTGATCTTCAGTGCAAATGGTGCTCGGGTCTGGGGCTTCTCGTACCCCAATGCACAACTTCGAGTTACCTCAGGAGGCGATGCCGTTAGCAAAATGCAGGATGTCCAGGGTATCCGGTCCCACGTCTCTCGTGTCCGCCACAGGTCTCAGCTTTGCTGCGGATGTGGGTCGGAGTCAGAGACATCTGGAAGTCCAGTTCCTGTGTCGCTGAGTCTTTGGGTTCTGGCAGGAGCGTCGACAAAGCAGACCGGCAAGTTACTGATGGTGCCTGTTTGCACAGGGTGGTCACTGCTTGACCACAAGGGAGATGTCTTCAGTCTTCTAGTCAAAATAGAACGTCGAAGATCCAATTGTTTTGTATTAAAGTTTCGTTCCAGGATAATCTAAAGTCCTGGGGACACAGCTCCTATACTTATACTAAGCTAAGGGGCTGGATTACCTGCCTAGGTCCCTCCTATGGGGGGACCTGGAAAGGAGGTGGTTACACTCCTTTCCTTTTATCCAGTTTTGCGCCAGAGCTGGGGCTGGAGTGCCCCAGCAACTGTTTTGAACCGGGCTATGCATGGAGCACCTTGTGTGCCCCAGGCAGTGTCTCAAAAAGCATCTGCTGATGCAGCCCTCCCTGTCCCAATACACATCTGCCTGTCTGGGGAGGTGCTGGCACCTCCCTGGACAGGAAACCTATTGTCCAGGCCTCCCCTGCCAGAGTTTCGTCCAGCAGCAGGAGGTCAGACTTGTGTCTGTGGCAGCAGCATCCATGTTGTGATGCTGAGGCTCTGTTTAACTTTAACCGGGTAAAGCAGTAACATACATGTCTTTTCCCTCTAGAAGGTTGGAATGCTACCCCCGCCGCCAGAATTGGCGGAGGGAGTAGTATTCCAAAGTGATTGACACCTTACACGACATGTTTTGATAAAGCCAAACCAAAGTTAGAATTAACTGCGAGGATTATAATGCACTTAAGAGTATATGGTATGGCAAATCATATAACAGCTATAAGGAGATGGTTCCGAAAGCTGCAGAGGGGCTCAGCTCATGCTAGGGCACCCTCTCACACATAACCAAGCACTCTGCCTTCAGGATTGAAAAGGCCTGCCATAGGAGTGACTTATAGGTGCATATGTGTCTATAATGTGAACAAGGGCTCCTGAAGCCCGAAACGTGTTGTTGCTGGCTGGGTTGAACAACTAATAAAAACTTACCTTGCCTGAAAAAACGCTGTGGTCGGTCTGAGTTCCTGCTTCGCCGCGAAAAAACGGAAGTGGCTGAAATTATTGGTGCAATGTGTCCATATATATGGGTAGATATAGGTATACTATATCTAAGTAAGGGGTGATTACACCACCTTACCCAGGCTGAGTGATTAGCCTGTGGTGTCAGTTTAGATGGCCAGCCAGGGGTGGCATAATACATGCTGCAGCCCCTGGTAGGCTTTGGATGCACCTATGCCCTGGGTACCTATGGTACACTATACAGGGGCTCACAAAGGTGACCCAATACCCAATCAGGTATGTACCTAAAGTACATGGTACCAATTTAGAGAGAGAACAGCTGGGCTGTGGGTCTGATTAGCGGCCCACAGCCACACTAAAGTCGAAAAAACAGAAAACCACAGCAAAAAGTGGGGGTGACCATAGGAAGCAGACCCTCCTCCCCTACAGCAGCTTTTCACTTTGTTCAGGCTCTGTTTACGAGATATGCATGCACTGTAAGAATATCAGATGTGTTGGTCTCTCCCAGTATTTACTCAAAATAAATATAATTTATATCGCGCTTCCTACCCCCTGGGGAGGCGTTGAAATAATTTAAGTACCACTATTTTTTCTCTTACAGAGCTACTCATCCCAAAGCAAAGTGTCAGAGCGCTTTACAGCACACTTACATATGAAAGTCCTGGCTTTTGTGATGCCACTTCCTGTGATGTCAATTCTTGTGATGCCACATGTAATGTCGTGCGCCGTGATGTCATGTTCAGTGATGTCACTTCCATATCGCCAAATTAGGTCAGTCCCCCCACTTCTTTTTTTAGGGCTTGTGCCCTGGTCAGTCCTCTGTACCTGCCAGTACCGTCGCTCCTGTACACCCTTAAACCTGCGTCATCATACATGTACCCTCGCTCCTGTACACCCTCACAACTCCTCAACTGCTCCCTCCCGCCTGTAACGTCGCTCCTGTACACCGTTAAACCTACACTCACCTACGTCAACATACCTGTACCCTCGCTCCTCTACACCATTAAACCTACACTCACCTACGTCGTCATACCTGTACTCTCGCTCCTCTACACCATTAAACCTACACTCACCTACGTCGTCATACCTGTACCCTCGCTCCTGTACACCATTACACCTACACTCATCTACGTCGTCATACCTGTACTCTCGCTCCTGTACACCATTACACCTACACTCATCTACGTCGTCATACCGTACTCTCGCTCCTGTACTCCCTTCAACTTACTCACCTACGTCCTTATACCTGTACCCTCGCTCCTATAGTCCCTAAAACCTACTCACCTGTCTCCTCACAGTATACCCATGCACCTCTTCCCCGGTCCAGTACTTCTGTGATTTATTCTCCTCACTTGTTTGCTTTTATTCCTTTTCTTTTCCAGTTTTTCTGTGTGTGTTTTTTTAATGAAATGCACTCAAACGTTTTTAGGAAGAGGGTTTACTAATTACTCGTGCTAGAAATGCACCAATGTCGAGTGTCAGCAGGTGGGGCAGCGGGAACAGTGTTATCTCGTTTGTTTTTACCCCTAAGAGAGCTCCAGCTGTTTCTGCGGCCCGTGCACACCCTCGTTCTTCTGTACACCCCCTCCCCCCCAGAGTCTGGCCAGGAAGACACACCTGCACAAACGTGTCATCCTCTGGGCAGTCTCTCAGGCTGTCCGGAGTTCCATCCCCGAGGGCGGGCAGAGCATACAGGAAACCCAATGGGGACGTACAGCGCCCTTTAACAGCAGGCCCTTGTGAGGAAGTGACCTCACTTATCGGGCGGGACAACTGTCACTTTTAGTTTGATGGAAGGCGCCACTTCCTACTGCTCTTCTCCAACACTCCCGCCCAGTCTGGGCCGGCTGTGGAAGCCTCCTGGAAGGACCTGGAGAAGGCCCAGTGGGCTCAGACCTACACGAGGGTCTGGAGAGGAAGGTGGAGTCTATCCCACCCTGGCGTTGGGTGCAGTGAGAGCTTGCACTTTAGCATGGCAGCAAGTCCTGCGCTCAACGGGCACTGCCACCCTGGAGACTGGTAAAGAAACTTTGGGCACACGTCAGCAGCTCTGAAGATGCCCCACCAGCCTATGACACTGATCACAGACCAGTGGCAGACTGAGGTTTTGATGGAGGAGGGCAAGAAGGGCCAGCATCCTTTGGCAGTGCCAGTAAGACACAAGGGCCTCACTGGCATCTAAAATACACCTTTTGGGGAGCCTGCCAGCACCCACAGTGACAATGTCCGGTTCTCGAGTCCCATATGAAAGCCACATCAGCCCTCGCATCGCCAGCGACCCTCAGATTTGCACCTGGCAATGGTTTGCGACAGTGCTAGGGCACGTGACAAGGGTGTCATTTATTATCTCCAGGCGGAGATCCCATCTGTGACCACAAGATTGACTGGTCTGCGTCCCCTCCCAGTTTCAGAACCCCACTTGGTCCTTGCTCAAGGTCCTCCGTGAAGATAGAAGTCCTCTTGGCAGGGTTCATGCCTCCAGAGCAAGGAGTCAGGAGTTTCCAGTGCTTGAGCAGGTCCAGTGGCTGTGGGATCTCCTAAAAAAAGGTTTACCAGCTTGTTCTGCACCCAAGAAACCTGAAGATTGGACATCCGGTCATTTCAATATTCAAAATGGAGGCACGCCACCTGCCAAGAGCCCCTGCCACTCTAGATTCCCTCGCGTTCCTGGATCTAATGAGGTTTCTCCAGATCTAGCATCAATGGATCTAATAGATGACTGCTTAGAAACTACAAAAACATAATTAGAAAGTACTAGATAAATAACAAGAATGCAGTTCCTCACAACTCGAGTCTTGAAAATTAAATTTGAGAGGATTGGGGCTGTTTCTACTCTCATTATAGCCCAGACGGCTGCGGCTTTTGAGACCGGTGCTGCAGCTGGTCTATGGGGCGCGGCCCTCCCACCCTCAGTGGTTAGGGTGGGATCAACGGATTTATCATTGCACAGTTTGACTTAATCAATATGAAGATTGAACGTCAACATCTGCAGCCGAGGCTGCTTCTGGAGAGGTTGCTCTGAATTTGCATCTCTCATACTTCCCTGTAGATGCCACAATTACTGGCAAGTAATTTGGTTGTTTGCCAGAGTTTTTTTTATCTATGTACTTATGAAATTCCAGCTGTGTTGAAATCCCTGGGGCAGGTGGTGTTGGCATTTTGAGAGCCCTTGTGCTGGCCTTGTTTGACTTTTGTAAAATGCTTTACATCGACCTCCCAAAGAAGTCCATCCAGAGGCTTCAAAGACCCCCCAACCCTAACCAACTACAATGAGTGTGTTTCTACGATGGTGCCCACTGAAAGCACTCCACAGGCTCTCAGTAGAAGTAAGGATAACGTTTGCAGACACAAACAGGCTCGTAGGAGGCGCACTGAAGGCGTGCCACAAAAAGGTAGTGAACTGTCATTGCGCTCCCAAAGGACCACTTTCTAGATGGAAAGTAAGGGGTCCCATGGATGCCCCAGACATCCCCCCATGGACGGGGGCTCTCACTGACTGCACCCTCTGGCAGGGGGATCTCCAACTACTCTTTAAAGTGAAGGGTCGCTGCCTGCACTGTGGAACACAGCACGGCGTGTAAGCAGCCGCTCTGTATTTCCCTGAATACGCTGCCCCAAGGCCGGCACGGGTATGCAGATACCCCGAGGGCAGTGAATTCATTGTTTGGGTCCAGTGTACGTAAAAAGGACAGCGTGCCCTGCTTACAATACATACCGCAGTGTTACTATTTGCCTTCTCGTGCCCTTGCACAGCCCACCTCACATAATACTTAATACAAACACTCACTTGTGTGTGAAAGGTCACTGTAGCATGACAGATCTGGCGTAACAAATTTTCACCACAATGTAGAGAGCGAGAGATAATCAGACAAGTTGCTTTCTTCCAAGTCATGAGCTCACACACAAGGACAACTGGAATGTTATAGGGGTGGTCCCTCCTCCTACCGTTGGGGTCTCCAAAGATATTGCAGTAGACGCCTGGTACTCTGGGAATTAATGAAACGTTTTGGGTATACCCATGGGTACCTTCTACCCCACATCAGGATCCCTGCTTGTCCAGTTTGTTCTTATCTAAGAACTCCCATTCCAACTTTGGTTGAGTCTGCCCTGGGGGTGCCATCCGAACACAGTGTGGATAGACGTCGATGATGAAGCATGACACGATAAGTGAGTGAGGCTTCTATTCCAACATCTTTGGATACCCCAAAACATTCCAGTTGTCCTCGTGTGTGAGCTGGCATAATAAATATCCAAATCCAAATCCAAAAGTTCTTTATTTCGGCTACCAAGGCCATAAAAGATGCAATAAAAACATTGAAATCATCCAATCATTACATCGTTACAGGAGGTATTTTACAAGAAAATATGCACAACCCGTAAAAACAATAGATTACATTATAAAAGTAAGATCTGTATTTACAGTGTAGTATGCACTGGTAAATCATCCTACAGTTAAAATTAACTGAGCAATAATTTTCGCCTTGTCAGCCACATAGCTAGCAAATACTTAGGGACAGCAAATACGGTACAGCTTGAAGTGCTGGTCTTTAGGATTCTGAAAGAGTGTGAACAATTTCTGAAGCCTAAATTCCTACAAAGTGGTACCAGCCAGTGCTTCCTTGATCTGCTGTAAGCGTGGCAAAAAATGAGCACGTGGAATTCATCCGCACTACCGCTACATCCTGGGCAAGATTTGTCACCCGAAGCAGAACATTTACTTGTAAAGACTTTAAGAGGCATGGTACCATACCTCCATTGAATGAAAAGTTTCATGGCAGTAATAGGAAAAACAATGTCCATAAAATCTTCCAACCTATAGGAACTTAATAAATATCTATTCCAAATATCTTTAAAAAAAAACATCTAGCTTTCACAATATATTACTTCAACTCCCCGACCCTTAAGCCTCCCTCATGCCCCTTTAACCTTTCTCACTTTCCTCATCATTCACAGAACCTCAAAACACTGTTACCTTGTGACAGAGGATGAGCGGTCTCAAAGGTGGTCGGTCGTGGAGATGGGGTGGCATAGATAAAACATGCCTGAACAACGAATGCATCTTAACAACGCATTTCTTTACCACGTATGCCTTTAGCACACAATTATCTGGTAAAGGCATGACTGGTAAAGGGATATGTGTAATAAAGATCACACCCCAGCCCGCCCCTCTTTCTGAGCACTAAAAAACAACCCTGACCCCCCAAGTCCTCAAAACAACCGGACCCCCAAGTCTGAAGAACAACTGCAACCCCCTGAGCCGTAATAACAACCCGACCTCTCCTTGAGTCCTAGAAATAACCCTGACCCCCTAAGTCCTAAAAACAACCCCTCCCCCAAGTCCTAAAAACAACTCCGACCCCCCTGAGCCTTAAAAACAACTCTGCGCCTCAGCCCTAAAAACAACCAGAGCCTCCCAGCCCTAAAAACAACCCAACCCGAATCCTAAAACAACCCAGACCCCGAGCCCTGAGATCAACCCCGAGCCCTAAAAACTACACCTAAACCTAAAAACTACCCCCACCCCCCCAAAACAAACCCCCCCAAAAAAATTACCAGACCATGTCCACGTTTTCCGATCCTTCCTCTTCCTGGGTCTGCCTATCGGCGCATCTAGGCCACGCACTGCCTTAACCACACATATGCATGGTTAAGACATGTGCACGGTTACAGCAAGCATAGTTCCGCTTGCGGTGAAATGGCACACGTGGCTCTGCCCTTGTTGTAAAGGCCGTTTCACCATCAAAAGTGCAGAACCTCCCATTCTAGCTGAAAGCTCACTCTGAGCGGGGGTTTCCAGTACACCTGAGCTTGTATCATACATCTGGTGAACTGCACCAGTTTGTGCCATGGCGCACCTTTCAAAGGGTGCACCTGGCACAGATCGGGACAGTGTGCCATTGTAATGGCTGCCTTTTGGCTAGCTCTTTGGAGAAGGAGAATGATGGAGAGTGACTCCAGCCTATCACCCCCATAGCATAGGGATTAGGCTGATAGACAGGGATCCTGTCTCATATACATTAGGGCATTTTCGTATCATTTTCCTTAAAGTAAGGCTTATGAATTTAAGTTAGGGGATAGATATATAAGTATTAGTTATGATTTGCTCATTTACTAACATGCTGGGCCATTTTCTATGGAGTTATGCATATTGTGGGCCCCGTAGGCCTTAAACGAGACAGACTCCATTTTGCTTTTAGCCCGGTGGCCGAGAAGGCTTTCTAGGTCAAATGTAGTGTTTTAGTTTCAAGCTGTTGTTCGCTTGGAGAGAACCGGTTCAGGCTGACCCTTATCGAAGAAATGTATTTTTCTCCACTCCGAAGACACAACTTCAGGCCGGCCGGCTGGGAAAGTGTCCTTGGTACGGGGAGGTACAAGAATTTGGTGGGCGGCAGGTTACTGGCCGTGAATTTCCATGAAGGAACGGGCTTTGATATTAGCGAAGGTGTTAGTTAGTTTGAGAGTTAGTTCGTAGGCGGCATCTAGCCGTTAGCATCTCTGCCATTAATCATCTTATGGCGGACAGTCGCCATCTTTGAAGTCCGAGAAAGATTTAAGACCGAAACTCTCTGAGAAAGACTGAAGGAGAATTAGCGCGGAGCGCACTAGTACAGAGAGAGAGAGAGAGAGACGGTAGCTAATAACCAGCAAGGTTCCGGTGCCCTGGAGGGAAGCAGACGAGGTTGAGCCTAGCGGTGCAGACGTGTACTTGTGACGGCTGGGGTGTGACTGCAAGGCGAGCCAGGACACAGAGACGAGAAGGGAACCTAGATGACTGCCGAGTCCAGACTTCATATTAACCAGGTGACCTCCGCCCTTTTCCCACTTTAATCTTTACCTTTTCCTTGCAGAAGTTATGTTGCATAGTAATGTGATTTATGTTTATTGTCAATAAATATCCTAATTCTTATAGAATTATCGTGTGTGCCTCGTGTTCCTGTTCAATCTTGGTAAATGCATCTTCTAGTCAGGAATTGTTTATGTGAACGGATGTGAAATCCCGATCAGGTAAATGGTGATCGAACAAAGAGGAAGTGAGTGGACCTTTGATGCCGAGAATAGGAGGTACACTTTATAATTTGGAAACAGTACTAAAAGTTATGATTATAGTTTTACCCCAGGTAGGTAACTGAGACTTTGTCCCGATAACTGTTCATAGGAATGTGGTCGTCGTTGATATGCGGCGTTAGTGAGAGCACTAGGGAGGATTACTAGTGCGTATACCCACAGGATTGTGGCTTGAATAAGTGAGGGCGTTAGGGGGTCGAACTAACGTGTAGATCGACAGGATTGTTGGTCGTTTGGAAACGGGAGCATTGGGTTCTGCAGGCCCATGTGTAGTCGCACCGGATTGTGCGCAATATCTGCCCTTGGGTAGACCGGTCTGGGTCGGGATGGCCGCGAGACCAACTGATGTGAATAAGATATTGTAGAAAATCTATGTAAGTGTATTGTAATTCCCCATCCTTAGGTGTGATTTGTATATATTCCTGTATATCTACCCCTTCTGAGTATATTCTAAGGAGGGAAGGTGAGTACGTTTTGGCTGGGTTATAGGTGGCCCCTTGGGGCTGATCTCATCTAATCGGAAAATCCGGCCATAACATCTGGCGTCACGAACTGTTTACGAAGCCTGTGTGCATTGTGTTGGTTTAATCTTGTTGGTTTGCGCGTGGCTTATAACGTATTGGATTTTTGTTTATAGTTGTATATATAATTTTTTTTTGTGTCGATATGTTTGTGAAAAAATCGTCGTCAGTTTTCAAATTACCGATTCAGATTCCCGGCTGGGAATGTACCCCTTACGAGGCCTTGGCCCGTGAGTGGGCTGATTCTACTGGTTTGAGTGAAAATTGGTCTTCATGCTTGGAGCAGGCGGAGCCTGCCGATGTGGTATCGTGCTTGCAGAAAGCGCCAGTAGTGAAGGGTGATGAGCTTCCTATTTTAGGACGCAGAGGGTGGATTGTCCTTAATGCATACAGAATATTGCATGAGAAGTTTGTTCAGCTACAGAAGCGGTTTAAAGATATGGAAGGACAGTGTGTTGAATTACAAAATGCACATACGCTGTTACGTTGTCAAAATAAATTGCTTGCCGACAAACTTGAGACATATCAGACCATTGCCGAAAGAGCTGCGGTCCGTATTGCACGATATAAGTATAAACATCGTCGTGGTCGTGTATCTACACGCAAGGTGCGTCTGGTTGTAGCGAAAGCTGGAATGGATTGGAACCCCGATGAGTGGGACGGTAATATCTGGGATTCTCATACTTCTGACTCCTCGGCAGAGGAGGGTGACAAGCGCGGGTCTTCTCGCTCCGGACGTGATTGTAAATCTGCTTCATGTACTGATATGGGTCCTGACTCCGACCGTGCTCGTTCTTCCCGTTCGGATGACGTGGCTTGCACTGATTGTGCTCCTAGATCTAAGACGCGGGCTTCCTCGGAAGCTCTCCCTGAAGTTTCTGCTCACCCTGTTTTTCGACGAAAATTACAACAAGCCCCTGGTAACCCGGGTGGTATTGCTTTAGATTGTATTGAAGATTTTACTCAGCAGGAGGTTAGTGACATTTTACAACGATTTCGACAACGGCCTGGTGAGGCCTTGCTTACCTGGATGGTGCGTCTTTATGAACTTGGCGCTGCCGGTATTATGCTTGATGCTGTCGATTGCTTACGGTTTTGCTCTTTGAGTTCTGATTCTACGATTCAAGATCATTTTCGAAATTATAATGGTGCTGGTCAAATTACTTTGCTCCAGCTGGCGTCTGACGGCTGTAATAATAAATATCCAACTGAATCTGATTGGCCCACTGACGAGAAACCGTGGTACACTTTGCGCGACGCGTCGCAACGTTTAAAAGAGGAAGTCATGAAAACGGCTATTTTTCTTAGTACGTCCGATAAGTTGTTGGATGGTCTTTTAACATCTTCTGTGCGCAATCGCATTATCCGTTCTTCACCTGTTGCTTACAAGCAGGTCATGATGACTTTATTGATTAATCAAACTGGCAACCCTCTGTCTGCTGTGCTTGAGTCTGTTCGTCAGCTTGGTGAGCTGGGTGAATGGTTTAAACCTGAAAGACAATCTCGACCTGAGGGTCGTACTGGTGGTGACTATAGGTTCTCTAGACGTGACATGTTTCTTGCTCTTGTTGCTGATGGTGTCAAAAGAGAGGACATTGACGGTGAGCCTAACAATCGCTTATGGGACATGTTTCGTAAGCGTGGTTTGGATCGAAAGGAGGGTGCCCGTCGTGTGCGAAAGAATGAGTATGACCGTGGTTCGGATGACAGTGGTGATGAGAGGCGACGTGTGCATTCTGATCGCCGTGATGATCGGCGTTATGAACGTGATGGATCCCCTCGTCGTGGTGATGGGAGGGGGAGAGAGGATGACCGTGATAGGGGAAGAGAGGATTATGTTTCCAACAGACGTAAGGATGAAAGGAGTTATTCCCCTGACATGAGAAGGAGAGAGGATCGTAACAGACTTTCTGACCGTAATTCTCAATTTTTTGAACGTGACACTAATCCATTTCGTACTGGAGATGGATATGAACAAGATGCTTTGATACCGAAGAAATCCGAGAGCATTTACCCTGATTTGTCTTGGCTCGCAGAACGCGGGAAAACTGATTAGGAAATAGGTCAAGCTCCGGTACACAGGTGGGCTCACAGAGATAACAGACCCTATGTAGATATTGAGATTTTTTGGAAACATCGTAATATCCAAAGGGCCCGAGCATTGGTTGATACTGGGGCGGAGGCCACTTTAATTCATGGTAAGTCGAGAACATTTCATGGCCAGTCTTTTACGATTACTGGTTTGGGTGGTAAAGAGACACCCGCGGTTCAAACTGCTCTCGAAATTAAAATTGGTAGGATTCCTCGTAGAGAATACTCTGTGTTGGTTGTCCCACTTTTGGAATTCATAATTGGAATTGACATTTTGAAAGGAATGACTTTACATTTGGATGATGGTTGTTATCAATTTGGTACTGGACAGTACATTTCGACCAGACCCGTACGGGTTGGCCGCTTACGCATGCCACCTATTATAATACCTTTAGCCACGAAAGTGGTTTCGCAAAAGCAATATCGCATCCCAGGTGGTCATGAAGAGATTTCTGCTACAATTCAGGATTTGGTTGACGCGGGTGTCATAACTCCGGTCACATCTGCTTGGAATAATCCTGTTTGGCCCGTGCGCAAAAGTGACAACTCTTGGCGCATGACTGTTGATTATCGAGAATTGAATAAACATACACCTAAATTGACTGTTGCAGTACCTGATATTGTTACGCTAATTCAGAGAATTCAAAAGCATCCAGGTACGTGGTATGCTTCTATTGACATTGCTAATGCTTTCTTTTCAATCCCGATTGCCCCCGAATGTCAGGAACAGTTCAGTTTTACATGGAATGGACGTCAAATGACGTTCCGGAGTCTTCCTCAAGGCTATGTACACAGTCCTACAATCTGTCACCGACTGGTGGCGGAGCATTTGTCTGAAGTGCCCCTGAATCCACGAATTCAAGTCTGTCATTATATTGATGACATTTTGATTCAAGGTGAAACGCAAGATCAAGTACAGTCCCATTTAGATCATATCATTGAGTGTTTGCGTGCGAAAGGCTGGGAAATGAATCCTGACAAATTACAAAGTCCATCCCAGAATGTGAAATTTTTAGGTATCAATTGGCATGAAGGTCACAGAGAGGTGATCCCACAGGTAACATGCTCAGGAGGCTAGTGTGGTTATGTGGAAATGGTACATTCAGGACAGGGCACGTGTGGGTCCGAAAGGTGTGGCGGTTTTGCATGAGCGAGTGGCGCAGGCGCCCTCCAATGAGACTGACAGTGAGTGTTCGGTTCCCGTGGTGCAGGAGTCTCCCGTTAAGTGGGGTAAATCATTTGATGATCTGTCCGCGGAGGATAGGAAACATGTGTGGTTTACGGATGGTTCGGCGAAGTTCATTGGTGACAAAAGACATTGGAAGGCTGTTTCTTATAACCCGACCACGCAGAAATTGTTGAGTACGACTGGAGAGGGTAAGAGTAGTCAATATGCTGAACTCTATGCAATCTACCAAGTTTTGAAACAGGAACTACCTGGCACATGTCATATTTTCACTGATTCCTGGTCCACTGCGAATGGACTGGCGGTTTGGTTGCCTACATGGCATTCTCATAATTGGGAATTGCATTCAAAGGAATTGTGGGGGAGGGAATTGTGGCAAGAAATTTGGGAATTGCTCCCGCAGAGTACTGTGACAATCTTTCACGTGGATGCTCACACTCCGATTGACTCCCTTGATAAATTTTTCCATAACATTGCAGACGAAAAGTCTAAAATTGCTGAGGCAGTGGTGGACATGCAGGATTCTGATTTGGCGGGATTGGCGAAGTGGGCCCATCAGAAAGGAGGACATTTTGGAGAAAAGGCCACTAGCAGGTGGGCTGCCGATAGAGGAATTCATATTCCTTTTTCTTTGATAAAAGATGCCATTTTACATTGTCCCGTTTGTCAGCATTCTCGGAAAAAAGAGGTGCCTCAGATTGTTCGAGGTCACTTGCATCGAGGTAAATTGCCCGCTCAAATCTGGCAGATTGACTATATCGGTCCGCTCCCTATGAGCAGAAATTGTCAATATATCTGTACTGTGGTTGATACTTATAGTGGCCTTTTGGTCGCTTTCCCTTGTAAGAACGCTACCCAAGTGAATACCATTAAGACCCTGGAGCTACTTCTTCTGTATTATGGTGTCCCATTCCAAATTCAATCTGATAATGCATCCCACTTTCGTGGAAGATTGGTACAGGAATTCTGTGCGGAAAATAATATTGATTGGGTGTTTCACATTCCGTATTACCCACAAGCTTCAGGACTGATTGAGAGAATGAATGGTTTGTTGAAAGAACAGTTGCGCAGGTTGACTGATGATCGTTACAGCCAGTGGAGAGATGTCCTGTTTCAAGCTTTATTGATCCTGAATAATCGCCCTTTGTTACATGCTGAATCCCCTTTAATGCGTTTGTTTCCTCCGAATGTTGATATAAAGCCTAATTCTTTATCGAACACTGTTATGTACTGGGAAATCACCCCCGGTGCTTTGGCTCCATGTAGAGCGACCCCAGGTTCCGCAGGTCTCGACCTGCATGCTTTAAATGATGCTACCTTTCCAGGAAAAGATCGAATAATTGTTGAAACTGGCATTGGTGTCTGTATACCTGCCGGTAGTTTTGGACTCATTGCCCCTAGATCTGGCCTGGCCCTGAGAGGTGTACAAGTGCTCGGAGGAGTAATTGACAGTGATTATCAGGGAGAGATTAAAGTTCTCCTGCTTAATAGCAGTGAGACTGACTTGTTTATTAAAAAGTCTGACCGTGTTGCTCAGTTATTGATTATGCCTGTCTTCAGTGGTGAGATCAAAAAAGGCTCTGCCCCAACGTTGCTAACTGTGCGAGGACAAAAAGGCTTCGGATCATCTGATCTTCCTGGAGCTAAAATATGGGTGCAATCGCCTAAAAATCCTCCTGAACAGGCTGACGTTATTGCGACCGGTCATGACAACACCGTTTTGGTGATGAAGCCAGGGAAAGATGGCTGGGAAGCTGTCCCAGCTGATAAATGTTACTTACGTGAGTGATTAAGGCCTGTATTTGTATTCTTTCAGATCATTCTCTGGACTGCTGCTGCAGGATGTGTCAGCGCTGGACTCCTTTTGGCCTGCTACGCCGGGAGAGGAGAGGATCCACCGACGTCGGTTGATGTAATAATCCGAGCCCCGCGGTCTGCATGGGCTGCATCTTCCAATTTCTGGATTACACTCGCGAAGCGGGTGACAAACTCTCCGCATTTCTGTCTTACCCCAATGAAATCAGTCACTGACATTTTAGCGACCTGTTTGGTTGCCGTCCCTGCATCTACTGAAACTTTAAGACTTATTTTTAATATCTCGAATGCCCGACCTAATGTTATCCTGGGCGACTTTGCGGCACACGAATTTTGTCCCTCATGTACTGCTCTTCCAGACCTTGATGTCCCTATGCTTTCCCGAATCACTACTTTTAATATTACCCCTGGTGATTTATGCTTCATTATGACTTGTGACCCTAAGGCTATTACTGAATGTTTGAAATTGAAGATTGAGGCCGCTGTTTCTTTTTCAGCTCATCAACGATTACTGTGTTTAAAAAGACTTCCAAATTCATGTCTTTCTGTGAAGAACAACATGACATGTAAACGCTTATTAGTTGCCCCTAGTCATTATCGTTCAATGTTGTTGCCTGCTGGATGGCTGTTTTCCTGCGGGAATTCGTCTTGGCCCTATATTCCTGCTAATATTTCTGGTGGCCCATGTGCCATCACTAGATTGAGCCTATTAATGTTTTCCTCACGTCCTTCTTTGCATTCCCGTATTGTACGTGATTCAATGTCATTGCATGAGGATTGCGATTCCTCTGTTCACCTCTATTCTAAATCAGAATACCTTGGTTTAGCCTTTTCTATTATTGGAGTGCCTGCATTGGCCGTTTATAATGCCAAAACGATCGGCAAAATGGCCTGCTGGATGGTTAAGTCCATTAACCAAACGTCTACTGTTTTATCTGATCTCCTATTAGATGCCCAAGGTGAACGTAGAGCTATTTTGCAGAATCGCGCAGCCATTGATTATCTCTTGTTGAAACATGGGCATGAATGTTCTGATTTTGAAGGTCTGTGCTGTTTTAATTTGTCTGACCATTCTAAAGCTATCCAATCCCATATTGACAAACTCCATGACTTGACTGCAGAAATTAGACAACATATAGATCAGGGTTTCTTTGACTGGCTTTTTAATTGGCTCCCTGACATGCATTCCTTACGACAGATTTTAGGGGGGATTATTGTCGCTATTTGTGTCCTAATAGCTATTTGTTGCTTGATTCAATGCATCCCTTCCCTGTTGCAATTCTTTGGATTTAGCAGGAGACATAGATTAGTTAATTTTGTTTCCTATTATTCTTCAACTGATGTTAGTTCTATTTAGTATGTGGTTAATAGACTGGAGTCAAGGGGTGTAATGTAATGGCTGCCTTTTGGCTAGCTCTTTGGAGAAGGAGAATGATGGAGAGTGACTCCAGCCTATCACCCCCATAGCATAGGGATTAGGCTGATAGACAGGGATCCCGTCTCATATATATTAGGGCATTTTCGTATCATTTTCCTTAAAGTAAGGCTTATGAATTTAAGTTAGGGGATAGATATATAAGTATTAGTTATGATTTGCTCATTTACTAACATGCTGGGCCATTTTCTATGGAGTTATGCATATTGTGGGCCCCGTAGGCCTTAAACGAGACAGACTCCATTTTGCTTTTAGCCCGGTGGCCGAGAAGGCTTTCTAGGTCAAATGTAGTGTTTTAGTTTCAAGCTGTTGTTCGCTTGGAGAGAACCGGTTCAGGCTGACCCTTATCGAAGGAATGTATTTTTCTCCACTCCGAAGACACAACTTCAGGCCGGCCGGCTGGGAAAGTGTCCTTGGTACGGGGAGGTACAAGAATTTGGTGGGCGGCAGGTTACTGGCCGTGAATTTCCATGAAGGAACGGGCTTTGATATTAGCGAAGGTGTTAGTTAGTTTGAGAGTTAGTTCGTAGGCGGCATCTAGCCGTTAGCATCTCTGCCATTAATCATCTTATGGCGGACAGTCGCCATCTTTGAAGTCCGAGAAAGATTTAAGACCGAAACTCTCTGAGAAAGACTGAAGGAGAATTAGCGCGGAGCGCACTAGTACAGAGAGAGAGAGAGAGAGACGGTAGCTAATAACCAGCAAGGTTCCGGTGCCCTGGAGGGAAGCAGACGAGGTTGAGCCTAGCGGTGCAGACGTGTACTTGTGACGGCTGGGGTGTGACTGCAAGGCGAGCCAGGACACAGAGACGAGAAGGGAACCTAGATGACTGCCGAGTCCAGACTTCATATTAACCAGGTGACCTCCGCCCTTTTCCCACTTTAATCTTTACCTTTTCCTTGCAGAAGTTATGTTGCATAGTAATGTGATTTATGTTTATTGTCAATAAATATCCTAATTCTTATAGAATTATCGTGTGTGCCTCGTGTTCCTGTTCAATCTTGGTAAATGCATCTTCTAGTCAGGAATTGTTTATGTGAACGGATGTGAAATCCCGATCAGGTAAATGGTGATCGAACAAAGAGGAAGTGAGTGGACCTTTGATGCCGAGAATAGGAGGTACACTTTATAATTTGGAAACAGTACTAAAAGTTATGATTATAGTTTTACCCCAGGTAGGTAACTGAGACTTTGTCCCGATAACTGTTCATAGGAATGTGGTCGTCGTTGATATGCGGCGTTAGTGAGAGCACTAGGGAGGATTACTAGTGCGTATACCCACAGGATTGTGGCTTGAATAAGTGAGGGCGTTAGGGGGTCGAACTAACGTGTAGATCGACAGGATTGTTGGTCGTTTGGAAACGGGAGCATTGGGTTCTGCAGGCCCATGTGTAGTCGCACCGGATTGTGCGCAATATCTGCCCTTGGGTAGACCGGTCTGGGTCGGGATGGCCGCGAGACCAACTGATGTGAATAAGATATTGTAGAAAATCTATGTAAGTGTATTGTAATTCCCCATCCTTAGGTGTGATTTGTATATATTCCTGTATATCTACCCCTTGTGAGTATATTCTAAGGAGGGAAGGTGAGTACGTTTTGGCTGGGTTATAGGTGGCCCCTTGGGGCTGATTTCATCTAATCGGAAAATCCGGCCATAACAGCCATATTATCACGAATGGTCTGCCCCGGGGGCATCACATTCAGTGAAAGACGGAGTGACTGCTTACAAGCTGCTCCATGTTTCACAGGGCAGGTGGCAGCTGTCTGCGCTTTAAAGAGGGGACAGAGAAACCCTTGGAAGCGGGTGTAGTGACTGACGGCACTCGCTTGAACGGGAATGTCTGGTGAGCCCATGGAGACCAAGGGGCGGCTGGTGACATTTGAAAGTGGTGTGGCATAAATTAATTTGCATATTGCACCGCAGCGATCAAGCGCAGCGAGCGAGCCCGAACCACCTTGCATCCATCCATACATCATTCATGCATCCACCCATCTATCCACCCACCCACCCTGCATCCATACATCATTCATTCATGCATCCACCCATCCATCCATCATGCATCCACCCATCATGCATGCATCCATACATCATTCATACATCCACCCACCCATCCTGCATCCATACATCATTCATTCATGCACCCACCCATCCACCCATCCATCCATCATGCATCCACCCATCATGCATGCATCCATGCATCCACCCATCCACCCACCCACCCACCCTGCATACATCATTCATTCATGCACCCACCCATCCATCCATCATGCATCCGCCCATCATGCTTGCATGCATCCATACATCATTCATGCATACACCCATCCATCCACCCAACCATCCTGCATCCATACATCATTCATTCATGCACCCACCCATCCATCCATCCACCCATCCATCCACCCATCCATCCATCATGCATCCATCCATACATCATTCATGCATCCACCCATCCATCCACCCACCCATCCTGCATCCATACATCATTCATTCATGCACCCACCAATCCATCCATCCACCCATCCTATCCATCCATCATGCATCCACCCATCATGCAAGCATCCATCCATACATCGTTCATGCATCCATCCATCCATCATTCATGCACCCACCCATCCACCCATCCATCCATCATGCATCCACCCATCATGCATGCATCCATGCATCCATCCACCCACCCACCCTGCATCCATACATCATTCATTCATGCATCCACCCATCCATCCATCATGCATCCACCCATCATGCATGCATCCATCCATACATCATTCATGCATCCACCCATCCATCCACCCAACCATCCTACATCCATACATCATTCATTCATGCACCCACCCATCCATCCATCCATCCACCCATCCACCCATCCATCCATCATGCATCCACCCATCATGCATGCATCCATCCATACATCATTCATGCATCCACCCATCCATCCACCCACCCATCCTTCATCCATACATCATTCATTCATGCACCCACCCATCCACCCACCCATCCATCCATCCATCCACCCATCCATCCATCCATCATGCATCCACTCATCATGCATGCATCCATGCATCCATCCATACATCATTCATGCATCCATCCATCCATCCATCCACCCATCCATCATGCATCCACCCATCATGCATGCATCCACCCATCCTGCATCCATACATCATTCATTCATGCATCCACCCATTCACCCACCCATCTATCCTGCATCCATCATTCATGCATCTATCCACCCATCAGGCATGCATCCATCCATGCACCCATCCACCCACCTATCCACCGAACAATCATAAATGCACCCACCCTGCATCCATCCATCATTCATGTATTTTTATGAGCCTTTAGGATCGATGTTGAAGGATGTGCCAGTGTACATATTACATCACCCCTACCTTTTTATGCTGGAAACCTTCTACCGCCCATGTATTTGCCATCCTGTAAGCCCTAGGTATGTACTATACAAATTCACATACAAACATACACCAACATGCGTGCAATAATAAATGCATATATCATGCTATTCCGCCTCTACCGTTTGTTAACATGTTGAAATTTTATAACCTTAGTTCAAAGAGTACATTATATTTGTGGTGACAGTTGTTAACTCATTTTCTGGAAAATGTTTATAAAATGAAATCTGTTGAAGGCTGTTGTTGCAACTATCAAAAAAGAAATTCTGAGAATTTTTACATTTCCAAAACCCCATGCCGTGAAATAAACGGGTGACCTGGAATAGACGCACACATTTCTGCAGCAGATGCTTTAACACACTGAACTATCTCAAGTCATTTGTGCAAGCTAGTTTACTGGAACACCGAAAAACACACACTCTTACCTTGCTGCCGGTCCCGCACACTTCACAGGCTCACAGCAGCCCTGGCCAATCCTGGCGCCAGGGGCACAGGTACCCTCTCGCCCGCAGCACGCCCATTAGGGCTCATGATGGGCATGCGCAACGCCGCCAAAACACAAGTGCGCATGCGTGGGCACGGGTAAAAATTCACCCTCCGTCCCCACGCATGCGTACTTATGTTGCCGTCTGTACAATCATGTCAATGAATCAACATGACGTCAGACCGCCGGGCGGGCGTGACATGATTGTCATGAGGGAGCTGCGGGCGGCGTCGGGCAGGGGGGGCTACGCCCCCACGCCCCAATGGACGAACCGCGCCTGTGGAGGCCCCTTTTGCCTCTCGAGGGGCAGCCCTCAGGGAGTTCACTGACAGTGTGCCTCCCCAGGGCCTGTTTGACTCTGTGCCCATGTCCATAATAGGGCAGGGGCACCGAGGGAACATGATCCGCTTATTTGCATCAGGCCACGCCCCCATGCAAATGAGGAAACACCCTTTCATGATAAGCGCTGGTGCCATGTGTGCACCAATGCTATCAGTATTACAGAAGGGGCCACGCAAGCGTAACACAGACCCAGGTCCTGGGGGGGGGCTGTGTTCCATCAGATCTGATGATATCAGATCTTCACCGGGCGACTATGTGTGGAGATTCAGTATCGTTTGACACACAACGGCATCTTGTATTAGCAGGTCATTGGCAAAATACTCAAAGACCTGTCGTATAAGCCACCTAATGTACAGGGCGTAGGTAAAAGTGGGCGGTCCCTCCCAGCACCCTTGCCTTACCCCATAACTCCTCCCACTAACCTGACCACCCAGTCCCTTTCCCACTCTCCCCGGAAGGAGCCTTTCACCTGCAAAGCACAGCGTCAGACTCTCTATCAACCCCCCCTCCCCACTCCCTTGCAAAGCAACCAGCTGATCAAATGCCAAGTTTTGCTGCAACTGTAAATGCAAAGAAAAATACCCTTTCATTAACATTACAATCGAAGAACTGTGTTACAACAAGCATTGCAAAGCCAATAACCCTTGCCTTGGCAAGCTGATGCAGTGATTCTTTTTTTAATTGTTATTGCAACCATGTACCACAAAAATGAAATAAACAAATATGCTGTAGCTTAAATGTGGATACCTAACACTTGCAACAAAACTTTTACATTTAAGACATATTCGATGGTGTTTCTGCTGTACCAGTGATAGTTTTAAATGACGAGCCTTTCAGTTGTGCCAGGTGTTTTATAATTCATCTTACTGTTTGTGAAGAAGATAAGAGTAAATCACCAATTACTTAGATCGCGGGCAGCTAGAATGCTACAATGTCACAAGCACTTTATACCATAAACGTTTAAAAAAGAGCATAAGCAAAATAAATAGTCCATATTTAAAGTTAACGTCAAAAATTAAAAAACACACTTTTAAACAGCTTTGCAAATACATAGAAAGGAACTATTTTTAGGCAAATGTGAACAACGTGCTGTCACTTAAAGTGAGGGGAGCCAATGGGGAAAGTGGGATGACCATTGCCCCAGCTGTATGCTGTGGTGGATGGAAGCAAACTGTGAGTGACACTTTAACCCTTTCCCTGCTGGTGACGGAACCACTCCGTCATCAGCCACGGTCACGCTGTGCTGATGACGGAGCGGTTCCGTCACGGTGATGGAACCGCTCCGTCATGGGCACAGCGCAACCGCGGCTGGTGACGGAGCGGTTCCGTCACCAGCATGGGCGCGCCGCGCTGCCCCCCGCCCCCTTAGCACTGCGGCAGAATAGCCGCCGCAGTGAAGGGGTTAACAGACCAAGGAATTAAGCCCGCTTAGCAAAGGCTTCTCGGTGTACATTATATCTGATTTTTTTGAGAAAACAATAGTCCAGTGAGCTGAATGGCCTGGCCTAACAATGCTTGTCACGCACATGTAACACTGTCGGCCCAGAGCACGCTAGATGCGCGGGTGCTGAGTCACTTCCGGTGCGTGGGAGGAGACATATCGGAGGTGTGGCACTGGAGAGCAGACGGACTGTCCTACATGACTCTGCAGCCCTGCAACTGGACTTATAGAGATGCCGAGCCTGTTGTTTGATATGTGACTGACCGTGCCACTGCCTGACTGGCCTTGTGCAGTGCCCCTTCCCAGACCTCTGGTACCCTAATCAGTGGTGTAACACAAGCTGCCGCAGCCCCTGCGGTGCGGGCCCCCTCTTTCAGCGCAGGCCCTTGGCCTGAAACCTTCGGACAGGGTCCGAACCATGGGGGGCCTGCATGTACTTTGCAGGGGGGTCGCTCAAGTTTTTTTACACCACTGACTCTACACACTGTCTACGTTCCGGGGACGGAAGCCAATCAGGAAGGTCAAGGAACAGGATAGAGCCAGTCAGCAGTGACTTTTTAATGAGAAGGGCTTTGTGGGACAAATATGGATGTCTTTAAATGTGGCCCGTCTGCAGCCTGAAAGAAAGTAGCATCTGCTTTCAACAGGGATGTGGAATTTATTAAAATATCTACTTGTCCATGGAGCAGGAAGCTTCATAAATCTACTTGTCCTGCAACAAAATTCACTTGCCCCTTTTGTGCTGTGTAATGCGGGGACAATTTATAGCATCAATCTCATCATATAAGAGCTCTGATATAACCTCTGATTATGCCAGGGCTCCTTCCATAGGAGGGTTTGAATCCCAGCAATTCCCTTATGTTGCTACGTTTCCATATATCTACATACTAGAGCTGAAGGTAGTGGTAAGCAATAGTTCCAGGGTTGGAATGCCCTTTTGAGTCTGTTCAACCCTACTAACTTGCATGTGTTAAGGGTTTTCACCAACTCTTCTCTAATCTTTACCATACTGAGAAAGGTTGGATATTTACTCCTGATAATGGGAAACGTAAAACTTCTTCCAGGGTTGGGAAAAAAGTGGTTGGATGGGAAGTGAACTTACAAACACACAGATTTTCGAATGTGCAAATCTACACCTGCATATTTGCTCATGCTAAAGTACAGTTTGTAATTATTTTCTAGGAGTACTCTTTCTTGTCCTACTTCTTATGAATTCACAAATGCCGCATAGCTGCACTTAATGCAAAGACATATACCATGGGTGCACTTTTGAGACCTTCTTTAATAATTGAGCTTCTAATTAGGTCTGATGTTAACCATGACCCTTTATGTTTATTAAAATTATCTCTCTCTGTCTATTGGCTGACTTCACTGTGAGTGACAGCATTCTGCTCTTTCACAAGGAGCATATCGGCACATAATGTAGTTTTGTTCAGTGCCAGGAACTACTGTGGCAATGTGTGCTTTTTGGGACCAAAAACAATTTTTACTTTTGCCGGTGTTTGCTATAATGGTGAGGGCCTGCCAGGTCCCACACCAACAAGGTTTTACAAAAAACATGCCAAAACAAGTCACGGACTGACAAAACCAAAATGCTGACATCCAATTTCAGAACTACTGGCTTTGCCAATGCTTTTTTATTTTTACGTTTTCCATAATATTATTGATGCTGGTTACATGATTTTACATTATGAATATTGTTGGGAAATAATAGTGTACATCAGCACATATTACTAAATGATGCTGCAAAGGAATGGTATGTAACATTTTACAGTAATTTAGCGAAATGTTTTTTTTCCTACTTGCATTTTTTTAGTGAACATTTTCTTTTGAAAGCAAAGAATCATCAATCTTGCTTCCAAGCTTGTGCAAATATTTGCATCCAAACTGAGAGCATTCTGGGAGCATTATACATAGCCCCATATAGCTAAACTTTGAAAACTTGTGTACACATTTTTTTACTAGATCCATTGTCAGTCGTGCAGTCGGAGCTTACAAACTTTACTTAGAGCGCTCACCCTAATAATAAAGGCTTTGCATTAGTGAGCCATCAATACAAATGTGAACACCTTACACACACAAGCACAAATATTACCTTAATTGCAGACACTGCCCTTCCCTGATCCATAAGGTGGCGCTGTAAACTGGGAGCCAAAGGGTTTCTGCTGCAGGGGGTTGGGCCTCCTTGTCCCAAGGACAAAATACACGTTACAACTTGTTGCCCATGACCCCAAACAATATGTCCTGGGTGTGGGCCTATAGGAATTCCACATCCCTATTTCATGGTTACCCCCTCTTTTTGCCGCAGCCAGGCAAAGTCCTCTGACCGATTCAGGTCTCTCTACCAGCAGGGAGCAACTCAGGGGGGATGGTCTGTGATTATGTCTGAAAAGTATCAAAGACTAGTCTGGGACTACCTAGGCACAGAGGTGGTAGATGTTTTCATTTTTACTTTTTATTTATATTTTCCAAAAACTTAAACACAAGTTCCACATAAACGTACAGATAAAAAATATCAAACTTAGGTCACTATTAGGAAAGAAGTGTACATTGTATTACATCGCATAAGTTGACTACGTCATGCAGCAATACATAAGGGCAACTATAGGTTATAGCATCACCTATATCATAGGTTATATTGACTTCTCTGAACCCTCTGAATCACTACTGGAATCTGGGGTCCCCAGCATAAGCAATTTCTATAATTTGTGTCTCAAAGCAATGCACAAGAATATAGAGACCAGAATACATCAAACAAATACACAAAATAAGAAGTATTATATTTAATTTACTAACAGAAAATTGATAAACATTTAAACAACATTGAAAATGTACTTTTCCTTGTAAAAGAAGATGCAAAATACTAATCACTAGCATATCACTTTGTCTGTTTTGCTTCAAATGCCTGGTCTCTGCTTCTTGCAGGGCCACCAATCATCCATACGGGGCCACCAATCATCCATACGGGGCCACCAATCATCCATACGGGGCCACCAATCATTCATACGGGGCCACCAACCATCCATACGGGGCCACCAACCATCCATACGGGGCCACCAACCATCCATACGGGGCCACCAACCCTAGGTTAAGAACTGATAACTTATGACATATATGTTCCAATCTATAGAACGCTATAATGAACTGATAACTGAAAAGAGAGGGTTGAGGGTGGATATAGGTGAGCACACAAAGAAAATGTGAAGGGAATGAGAAAGTAAAGTGGTGACCCGACAGCAGCAAACCACAGCCCGCGCGGCGCTGGAGAGTGTCTTCCAAAGGATGTGGTTAGTTTTGGGAGTCCATATAACAGCCTTTAAAACGATTACCCTGGGCTATCATCATTAGGCTTGAGAGAAATTGTAATAAAGCTGGCGAAGTTAGTGTAATTACTGAATTGCACACTATGCGAAATTCACATTATGCAATTTCATGTAATTTTTGCATGCAAGAGAATCATCTGCACAAAAAAAAACATTTTTTCCTCAAACCACCCTCTTGATGGAATCTCGGGCGCGCTCACACGAAAAAAACAACACAAGATACATGCAAGCCCCATTTTAACCTAAATGGGTATTCTTGAAATTCTTGAATTTTTGTATGAAATTTTCTGAAATTTCAACGAAAAACATGCAATTTTATCTTCGCTTAGTTATGACGATTTAATGGGTTTACTTAAGAACCCTGAGAAGCCTTTGCTATGTAAAGCACCAAGGGATGGAAAGAAGATCTTTTTGAGACCATCAGAGAGCAGCATCTATCAGTGGGCATCAAACACGCCTCCTCTATCCTACCCCAGTAACACCCTCACTGCGACTGTTGCCTGAGGTTTATGATGCGTCCCCTTCACACGCGTGAAGAAAATCTTCTGTCTGTCTCTAACTTTGACTCAAGACTCAATCCTAAACTTACTACTATTTTGGTATTCACAGAATGAACTTACTACTTTTGGTATTCACAGAAGTTAGGATTTTGTCTTAAGTTTGTTTTAAGACAAACTTAAGACAGACTTAAGACAGACTTAAGACAAACTTAAGACAGACTTAAGACAGACTTATGACAGACTTAAGACAAAATCCTAACTTAAGTCTGTCTTAAGTTTGTCTTAAGACAAATTTAAGACAAAATCCTAACTTCTGTGAATACCAAAAGTAGTAAACTCATTCTGTGAATGCCAAAAGTAGTACTAAGTTTAGGATTGAGTCTTAACTTCATTCTGTGAATCGGGCCCACTGTGTGACCTGCATCTGTCGCGCATTTCCAACCACCGCTGGGGGGTCCAGGCCTTCCTTCCCTCCTTCTAATCATGGGCCCAGATCAGGTGTTCACTGCCAGCCAGCGTGTCATGGCCCTAGTGCAAGGAACGGATTGGCCCCTCTGGCTACTATTTAAAATGTAAAATACAGCAATAAACTACAAGGTTTGAGGGGACCTCAAACCTACTGCCCTTGTGCTACTACACCTGCTGCACCACAACTAGGCCGTTGCTGTCAGACATTCGCCCTCAGCTTCCTTCTTGGGAGGGGTTCACTGGCACTTGATTCCTTTTCTGCTGTTCTTGTGGGGGCGTCCGTCAGCCCAGTGACGCTTAGGATGGGCCATGAAACAAAGAAAGCTTGGCCTTCCAGCTTCTTTGGTGTGGCAGGAGTGAGGCGTCCTTTATTCCAGCCCTTCTCCCTCGGCCACTGTCATAGATTCCCATCCCATTGGCTCAATGCAAACAAACCCTGACTACAAGTCCCAGTATGCTTAGGGTGTCAAAAGAACCCCTGGGGCTGGAGCCATTGATTCTTGCTGACATGGAGCGAGGTGGCAGACTTGGCACACTCCATGTGTGATCCTCGTCAGCATGAGGCCGAAGGCCCTGGTCTCGTGCAGACGCCTCTCTGACGCTTGCGCAATGCTGCGTGACTCAGCAGGTACAGTGTGTGTGCTGGGCCTCTCGGGTGACGTCACTGCAGGTATCTCTAATCCCTGAATGCATTCCAGGGCTGTGACGCACAAGGGAGGCTCACATCACATCCTTCCACTGACGCCCCCCCGCCCGCCCAGAGCTCACAGGCCTGCCCCGGGGCAGAGGGGTGCTGTCTGCTGTCAATCTCCGGCCTCACGCCCTTTCACTAAACCCCTCTTTGTTACAGTCCAGCCCGAGTTTCCGCTTCCGGTCCCCAGGTGTCCCTGCATTTCCATTTGTTCAAGCTGTGGCTTTGCAAGTCAGGGAGCCTTGTGGCCAAGTGACCCGGCGCTGACCTTTGGCTCAAAATGTAAATATGCAAGAAGCAGCTATACCATTAGCTGAGTCTAGGGGCTTCGCCAACCTGCCTGCCACATCCGGGTTCCTGTCATCCAGTCCCACGCACCTGCTGGCACCTGGGGTGGATGGGAGTGAACTGCGTGAGCCTCTGCCCTCCCTGGAGGGTTCAGTTTATGAGGGCGGATGACTGACAACAAAGGCAGTGAACCCGGCTCCTCACAGCCCCTCCTGTTATGATGTTGACATACTAGTAGTTGGGCGTGGGAGGAGCTAGGGGGCGAGAGGAAGAGGAGGAGTAGAGGCAGGATATGGGCAGTTAGAGTAGGGACAGGGGACAGGGCAAGACACGTGAAATAAAGCTCTGTGTAACAGTTACCCAAGTGTCTGTCTTTCATTGTAGCTGGACGCTACAACTGGCGACGAGGGTGGGATCCGTGTACCTGCCACCCACTGAAGCCTGCAAGCCTGCAGGAGCGTCCTGTCCTGGGCAGCAGCGAGAAAAGAAAGTCAGGAGCGTCCAAGAAGTAAAGCGCCCGTCGGCGCCAAAACGCGAATCACGCGTGACGCGTGGGAGTTGGTGAGCCCGGAAAGAACAGAAGTCGGGAGCCCACTCCGACTCTGCCGAGAGCCCGTCGCGGCGAAAATCGCCGTGGAGAAGAGCGCTGCCCCGAGGAAGATTTGGCGCGCTGTCGCCGAGTTGAGGAGGCCATCGGCGGAAAAACGCGGGACTGCTGAGGCAAGTCGGGAGCCCACCCCGATCTCACCTGGTGTCCGTGGTGATGGTGGGAGAAGAAATCCTGGTGTGAGCTGCCCCAGAGGCCGACCGCCGGTGAGTCCTGCGTGCCCCAGAGTGAGTGAGTCTGGAGAGCCAGCATCGTGTGTGCCTGCAGGAGCGGCGGCCATCTTGAAGTCAGGCGCCTAGTAAGGACCACGCTGTGCAAATCAACGGCGGCCATCTTGAAGTCAGGCGCTGGTGAGAAAACAAGCATTGGCACAACAAACAAGCATTGGCAACTACAAGAAACAAGCATTGGCAAAACAAACAAGCACTGGCGACCACCAGCAACAAGCATTGGCAAAACAAACAAGCACTGGCGACTACAAGAAACAAGCATTGGCAAAATAAACAAGCTTTGGCGACTACAAGAAACAAGCACTGGCAAAACAAACAAGCACTGGTGACTACAAGCAACAAGCATTGGCAAAACAAACAAGCACTGGCGACTACAAGAAATAAGCACTGGAAAAAATAAACAAGCTTTGGCGACTACAAGAAACAAGCATTGGCAAAACAAACAAGTGAGATTACTGCAGAATGACAGACGAAGACGCTCCACTTCCACCCGGTGGATCGCTTTTGCGAGCACCCGCCCCTCTCAAGGTCACAACGGAAGGAAGCATGGGCCCCAAATGGCAAGAGTGGCTGGAAGAGTTTGAGGATTATATTGTAGGTTCCGACGTCACTGATGAGGCAAAGAAACTGGTTATCCTGCGCAACTTGGCGGGGCGAGAGATAGTCAAGATACTCAAAGACCTGCCTGCGACTGACGTAGACACTTATGCTAAAGCGTGTGGAGTCCTGAACAAAAAGTTTCTTCACAAGAGAAATGTAGACTATGAGCGACACACTTTTCACTCCGCCAGGCAAGGGAAGGATGAGCCCATGAGTGCCTTCATGGTGCGTCTGCGGAGACTAGCCAAGTACTGTGAATTTGATTCTTTCTCCACGGACGCTGCTATCAAATCCCAAATAATAGATGGATGTCATTCGGATCAACGTAGGAGGCGACTGCTGAGAAAACCACATGAATTGGACGAAATAGAGGAGATGACACGAGCGTATGACCAGGCAGAGAAGTACGCCGCCGTCATGGCAACGGGAAACAAAGGGAGTGACGAACAGGCACGACGTGTACACGCCCGGAGTGACAGTCGAAGACGCTCCGGAGACAAACAATGGAGGTCGCACGCATCGTCACGTCAAGAGCAATCAAGCTATCAACGTCAAGAACCGTGGACGAAGGATAGACGACAGGAAAGAGTGAGAAAGTGCTACCGATGTGGGTATGATTTCCCTCATGCGGGCAGTTGCCCGGCCTCGGGCCAGAGATGTCGAAAATGTGGTCGCACTAACCATTTCGAAGCGATGTGCGGGGAGTACCACAAGGAGCAACGAAGTGGCCACTCGGGTGCTACACGATCTGACACCCGAAGCAGAGCTCCAAGAGTGTCGCGGTCGGACACCCGCAGACATCATGTGCGAGCTGTCCAAGATCAGACGGAGCGGTCCCCTGAATCGTCACACTCCAGCAGAGAGTCACGTCGGTCTCGGTGGGAGAGAAGGTCGCCGTCCAGAGAATCCAGACCCTCATCCCGAGACTCTGTCTATACCATTGAATACTTGAATCTGGCAGCAGACCCGGACCAACTTAAGAAATACCCTCGGCTGGACATCAAAGTCGGAAATCACGACTCAAAGTTTGTACTAGACTCTGGTGCCTCTCTAAATTACATTCCAAGTACTGAATACGAGAGAATGAGTCCGCGACCCCCCTTGACATTTGCACCTGTGAGAGTCTACACGTGGATGGCTAAGAAGCCCCTTCCTTGTCTAGGGAAATTCTCTACGACACTTACACACGACGGCACGACTATATCGGCAGTCATCCATGTCATCAAGGGCCCTGAAGCAGACTGCCTTCTGAGTCTACCAACTGCTGAACGACTCCACCTGGTGGAAATTCTCTTCAAAGTCAGTGACATCCGAGATGTGACCCGCCTTTTTCCCAGGTTGTTTCAAGGTTTAGGCAAGTTGAGAGACTGTCAAGTACGGCTTCATATCAACGAACAAGTCAGGCCTGTAGCCCAACACCCTCGGCGAGTACCATTTCACCTACAGGCCGCTGTGGAGGAAGAACTCCAAGATCTATTAGCTGCGGACATCATCGAACGCACTGATGGCCCGACTCCATGGGTTTCGCCGGTCGTCATTGTTCCCAAAAAGGGCACGGCCAACAAAGTCAGGCTCTGTGTGGACATGCGGTTGCCCAACACTGCTATAGAACGAGAGCGGCACCCGGGGCCACACTTGAGCGACATGATTGCAGCATTGAACGGAGCCACTGTGTTCTCCAAATTGGATTTGAACAAAGGTTATCATCAACTGGAATTGGAAGTGGGGTCTAGGTACATCACTACTTTTGCAACTCACATGGGGTTGTTTAGATACAAAAGACTGAGCTTCGGTGTGTCCTCGGCAGCCGAGATCTTTCAGGAAATGATCCGGCAAGTCATCCAAAACATTCCAAACACGCTCAACTATAGCGATGACATTCTTGTCTATGGTTCTGATGTCAGAGAACACGACATTGCACTTAATCGTGTCTGCCATGCCTTAGTAGCAGCCAACTTGACTTTGAACAAAGAGAAATGCGAGTTTCACCAAGCTACGCTGAAATTTTTCGGTCACATCTTCTCGGGTGCTGGCATGAAACCTGATCCCGACAAAATCATGACTCTAAACAACACCAAGAGTCCCCAAGACGTCAGCGATCTCAGATCGTTCCTGGGAATGGCCAGCTATTGTGCTCGCTACATTAAGGACTATGCTACTATCAGCCACCCACTCCGCATGCTAACCAAGCAGGGTCAATCCTTTGAATGGACTCCCCAATGTGAGCAGGCGTTCAAGGAAATCAAGAAAGCGGTAGAATCGGCCAATCACTTGTCATACTTCAACCCGAAACGGAAAACTGAAATAACTGTCGACGCGAGTCCGGTGGGACTAGGAGCAATCCTGGCACAATATGAAAATGACTCGGATCAACGCCGCATCATTGCATACGCGAGTCGCAGTCTGACTGAGCCGGAACGAGCCTACTCCCAACCTGAAAAAGAAAGCCTAGCCGTGGTATGGGCATGTGAACATTTTCATGTTTTTATCTACGGGAAGCATTTCACGTTAATCACAGATCATCAAGCCCTCATCACCATCTATGGCAATCCAAGATCCAAAATGCCCCCACGGATTGAAAGGTGGGGTCTACGGTTGCAAGAATATACCTTCACTATACTTCACAAACCAGGGAAGTCCGAAAATCCAGCGGATTACATGTCTCGGCATCCTCTCCCATCATCAGCTTCCAGATCCTCCATTGCGGAAGAGTATATTCACTTTGTAACAGACCAAGCTCTTCCTCCAGCTATCCCCATGGAGACCATTCGGGAGATGACTGCTCAGGACGCCATATTGCAGAGAGTCCTTCACAAAATCCGCAACAATCGATGGAAACATGATCCTCAGGAAGATGAAACCGATTCATTGACTCAACGTGAACTACAAGCCTTCAGACATGTGAGTGGTGAGCTCTCCGTCACGACTGATGGTATATTACTGCGTGATCAGAGGGTCGTGATTCCTACTCAACTGAGACCGGGAGTGGTCGCTCTTGCACATGAAGGACATCGAGGTATTGTATCGACCAAACGAGCACTAAGGGAGCGAGTGTGGTTTCCGTTCCTTGATCACCTAGTGGAAGCCACCTTGACAGATTGTCATCTCTGCCAACTCACCAGCAAGAGTGATCCTCCCGCTCCTCTACACATGACCAACCTGCCTGGTGGTGTATGGCAAGAGATTGCCATAGACTTTTATGGACCTTTATCGTCTGGCAAATATGTGCTGGCCATCATTGATGAGTATTCCAGGTACCCCATTGCCTGTTTTGTGTCGTCCACGAACACTGCCAGTACTCTCAAAATTCTTGATGAAGTCTTTGCAGCATGGGGAGTCCCCAAGGTCGTCAAATCAGACAACGGGCCTCCTTTCAACGGAAACGACTTTGCTGCCTTTGCGAAACACCTTGACTTTCATCACCGCAGGATCACGCCTCTCTGGCCACAGGCAAATGGGACAATTGAGAGGTTCATGGCCACTCTTAAAAAGACCTTCCAACATGCCACCGCGGAAGGGAAAGACTTACAAACAGCACTCAATGAAGTCCTTCGAGCTTACCGTACAACTCCTCATGCCACGACTGGCCAATGCCCGGCGACCCTCATGCTGGGACGTCCCATGAGGAATCGCATTCCCACGTGGGATGGAGCCCTAAAAGCGTCATTGTCTGAGATGGACTCGCAGGAGATGAGAGCCACTGATGAGCGCAACAAAAGGAAAATGAAGGCATATGCCGACAACAGGAGGAGAGCACGGTCATTATCATTAGGCGAAGGAGACAATGTTATCGTCAAGCAGGAGATGCAGAAGAAGACCGACTGTCCCTTCAAGGATGAACCGCTGGTGGTCACCCGAAGAAAAGGAACTATGGTAACTGCGGAGTCTGAGCAGCGGCGAATTACGAGAAATATCTCGCACTTCAAGAAACTGCCAACAGACACCTCGAGAACCATGCTGAGTGACCTAAACAATCCCCGAGCTGGGGAAACCCAACCAAATGGTCAAGAGAACATTGCTCCAATCACTGATGCAGTGAGCACTGATGGTCCGAGAGCCAGGTCACCACGACCCCATCGAGACATACGTCCACCCAAGAGACTGATCGTGGAGATGGACTAAGAAGTCAGTATGTTCTGTTTGTTTCCGTTACAAAGGGGGGAGATGTTATGATGTTGACATACTAGTAGTTGGGCGTGGGAGGAGCTAGGGGGCGAGAGGAAGAGGAGGAGTAGAGGCAGGATATGGGCAGTTAGAGTAGGGACAGGGGACAGGGCAAGACACGTGAAATAAAGCTCTGTGTAACAGTTACCCAAGTGTCTGTCTTTCATTGTAGCTGGACGCTACACCTCCTCTCCCTTCCAAGTCATCTTCCTACTTTAAAGGGGCCCATGCCCCCCATTAACCCCACTTCCTCTTGTGAAGGGTAAAACAAGGGTTCAGTTCGAGTCTGAACCTCTGTTTCTTTATTGACCTCTGGTGTCCACCTGATACACTTACAATCTTGTCTCTGGTCTCCTACCTCTAACTCCTGGCGCACCATCGCTTTCGGCATCAACAACCAGAGCCCCGCTTTCGACCGGAGCCCCCCTTTCGACCAGAGCCCCCCTTTCGACCAGAGCCCCCCTTTCACCATTCTCTCTACTCAAGGACCAAATAATCTGCAGCTGAAATTTGGGGGAACAAAAGAGGCGGGCATGGCAAAAGGCTACCCCAGCACCTCTATGGAGACCGCTTAGGGGAGTGGCTTGGTCAATAATATATGGGTGGGGGGTTCCACCCCCTACCCTTGACCGCCGGAAGACACGGCCTTGAGACCGCCGCCTCCAGAGCTCTCACACCCTGGAGTCTGGCTCAACACAAGTTTGAGGGGTGCCAGCGATATCTAACGCGCTTCTGAAAGACTACCTCCAACCTCAATTTCATCATCACCTCTGCAGCAGAGATCTCAAAATGGATTCCACCCTACCCACAATCCTCCATGACACAAGCGCTCCTGGTGCATCTGCTACGCTACAGACTCAAGAGCTGGATCTTTCCTACCTGACCACCACACTCAAACACAAGTGTACCGCATGTGCCTGTGCATGTAAATAAGGATAGTTTGATTATATGTAAGTATGTAGAAATGTGCATTTCTTTGCACATAAATGTATACTACTTATGGTTCAAGAAATATATGGATAGTCTTTAGGTCTTCTCAACAAATGTATATATTACTTACGTTTAATAAATATATATACCTACATTGTTTTATGCTTCACATGTATGTAGGTCACTGCATTGTTTTCATATGAGTTATTTGATTAAATGCTCATGGGTCTCTCTGTTTTTCTTTATCCATCACAATATGTAGATATGATATTAATAATTGTATCTATAAGTGCTTCACTTTTGAAATATTTAGGAAAACATCAAATAAATTACAAAATGTATAAAATACACAAATAAATTAGATTATATGTACAACAATGCCTTAACGTTTGAATTTCGAACTATCTATACTTGCACATGGATGTATGACGGTACGACGTGTACCGTCACAACGCGTGCTTTTACAACGCGTCCCTTACAACGCAAGTCGTTAGCACGACTTGCGTTGGGGGCGCGGATTGAGAATAGTATAATTTACTATTTTAACACCAGTCCCCGTGGACACTAGGGAAGGTGTTGGAATAGTAAATATACTATTCTTAATCCTCTAGCGCCCTCCAGCGCAAGTCGTGGCTACGACTTGCGTTGAAACGGACGCGTCGTAAAATCACTGCAGAGTAAAATACGCGTCGTAAAGGATGTTCCCCGTTGCACATATGGACATTTATCAAGTACAATTTTTGATCTCTTTATTATTTTTCTTTATCCATGTATACTCTATCTATGTTGTTATGTATCTAAATATTTATGACTTTACTCCTAGAAAAGAAAGGGAAAAAGAAAAGAAAAAAAATCCTTCCCTCCTTCCAATGCAGTACTGTCTGCTTTTGTACCTCTCTCAGCGTATCCTCTACCTCCAATCTCTGACTCGTCCCACACCTCATTCTACTACTATGATCTCCGTCAGAACCTTTCTTGACTCCTCCCTCCTCTATCCCTCCTTGACCCCAACCTCATTTTAATATTATGATCTCTAAAAAGAACACTTTCTAGACTCCTCCCTCTTGTATCCCTCCTTGACTCACCCGAACCTCATCTGATTAATCTAACCTCCCAAATATCACTCTCTAGACTCTTCCTTCGTGTATCTCTCCTTGACTCACACCAAACCTCATTTTACTGATATCATCCTAGCGCCTGTACGTTTATCCACCCTGACTCCCTACACTCCCGCTGATTCCTCTCTGTCTGGCCTTTTAATGAACTGCTGATCGGTGTTCAAGCACGCCGTTGACATTGCTGCACTCATCCTGAACAAAACCTTCGACTTAGCTATTCTAACAGAATCATGGCTCAACAATTCCTCATCTCCTTGCCTGAACCTCTTAATCCCTCCCGGCTATAATGTTGCCAGGCTGGACAGGCAATCTAGCAAGGAAGGAGGGGGCATTGCCTGCATCTACCGTTCTAACCTCAGTGTCACTGAACCTCTGGATGACTCCACCGACTCTTGCGAATACTTCCCGCTCTCCATTTGTAGCAACTCCACCCTATTGTGCAACTTACACATCATCTATCATCCTGGCACGAACAACTCCTTCCCTGACCATCTCATGGAACTTATTACTGCTAAGTTCTCCTCCAATTCCAAAGATATCTTCCTGAGTGAATTCAACCTGAATTGGAATGACCCCAAGGACCCTCATGTCAACGCCATCAAAGATCTCCTGTCCTATCAAGCCCTGACCCAAGCCTGCTCACTCCCAACTCACTCAAAAGGGGCCACTCTTGACTGGATCATCTCCAAGGAATCAACAGTCAAGCTTATCTCTATAGACCCCTGCGACTGGTCTGACCACCACGCCATTGCCTTCCTACTACCTGGCACCCACAAGATAAGGGCTCCTCAACCAGTAATTCCCAAACTCTGGATTAGAGACACTAGAAACCTGGACCACAATGAACTGGAGGCTCGCTGCAAGTCTGACCCTCCCCTTACATTGCTCAATGGTCAATAACCTCAATAACCACTACTCTGCAACTATCTCGAACATTATGGATGACCTAGCCCCACTAAAGCTAAAAAGAACCCAAACCAAAGACGAGAACCCCTGGTTCACTGGACTGCTCAACAATGAGAGGAAATGCCTCCGGCAATCCAAAAGAATCTGGAGACAGAACCCCTCCACCGCACATCTAAAAAATTGATTTGTATAGAGCAGTAGCGGATCCACATTCAACCGTTCTGCATAACCTGGCCACTCACTTAGTACAAAGAACTCTCTCATAGGTAATTCCAGACAAATTATATGTCATCAATATCTGCACATAATTATAGAGAGAAAGGTGGTCCAGGTTTTTTATATAGGGCGTCGACGTTTCAACTCGTCTTAGGGCTTGCGGTTATTTGAGCCTGGGCCATGCGAGTCTTCATCAGGACATTAGAAACGGGCCAAACAGGGATTATAGATGACCCTACAAAGGAGATGGATAATTATTGTTAGGGCTGTTGCCGGGCATGTATATCTCAAAGTGCTGCCCAAGAGTACAAATTGCTTACCCATACAGGAGTGAAGGTGGTGATGATTCCCACGTAAAACGGATAGTTTCCAATCCTATAAAACAAGGAGCACCGGAATCTCATCAAAATTTTAACAAAAAATATATATAATGGCTATCGATTATGGTAAGACAAGGCCGAATAAATACCTTAAGTATTCGTATGGGTGTGTGGGCATCACTGTTTGGTAGTTAAAGAATATCTGTAAGACAACGATGCAGAACCCATATTAGCATCCATGTCCCCACTGTTCTTGGTCAACGAGCATATTCAGGGGAATTAAGGGACTATTACCGGTCCTCTGAAGCTTGTTTCCGGTCCAGGGAAGACATGGCTTGGCAGTTCGGGCTGGACTGTTCCCATGAGGCACAGGGTCAAACTGATTTGCATATAGCCATGTCTGAACTGGGGTGGCAGAGTGGGCTAAAGAACAGTGATGGATTAAACCCAGATCTTTTGACTGGGTGTAAGTGTTTGATTGATTCAGATGCTCCGTCCATCACCACCCCCTTTTGTAGCGCTTTTGGCCACCATAAGTGTGGCAGGGTATGCTCAGACGTGAGTCCCTTGCTCACTTTGCCACTGGATTCAAGCAAGCCGGGCTGAAGACGGCTGGAATGCCAGAAACCGGTCCTCGGAAGCTTGCTTCCGGTCCAGGGAAGACATGGCTTGGCAGTTCGGGCTGGACTGTTCCCATGAGGCACAGGGTCAGACTGATTTGCATATAGCCATGTCTGAACTGGGGTGGCAGAGTGGGCTAAAGAAAGGTGATGGATTAAACCCAGATCTTTTGACTGGGTGTGAGTGTTTGATTGATTCAGATGCTCCGTCCATCAACACCCCCTTTTGTACCGCTTTTGGCCACCATAAGTGTGGCAGGGTATGCTCAGACGTGAGTCCCTTTCTCACTTTGCCACTGGATTCAAGCAAGCCGGGCTGAAGACGGCTGGAATGCCAGAAACCGGTCCTCGGAAGCTTGTTTCCGGTCCAGGGAAGACATGGCTTGGCAGTTCGGGCTGGACTGTTCCCATGAGGCACAGGGTCAGACTGATTTGCATATAGCCATGTCTGAACTAGGGTGGCAGAGTGGGCTAAAGAACGGTGATGGATTAAACCGAGATCTTTTGACTGGGTGTGAGTGTTTGATTGATTCAGATGCTCCGTCCATCACCACCGCCTTTTGAACGCGCTATATGGTCCCAACATCAGCCTGACACTGCTCTGAGACTGGGTGGGGTCTGTTCAGTGGGGGCAGGGTGGTAAGTGAGTTATGTATAAACAGGGCACAAGCCCTAAAAAAAGAAGAGGGAGGACACTGTCACTGGAGGTGACGTCACAACAGGAAGTGACGTCACGAAAAAAGTGGCTTGCACCATCGGGCTCATTGCCTCCCCTCGCTCACCCCTTAGATGCGATTGCATCTGAGGAGCCAGCGCGTGAGCAGCGTTCTGAATGAGCTCCGATCTCGCCCCAGAGAGGCCAAAGAGTGAAGTCCAGCTGTTTGGCAGGTGGGATGGGGTCCACCTGGTAAAATAAGTGGGGGGACGCTGTCCACCCGCGTGGTACCCCGACTCAAGCCCTGTGTATGATCTGCTGAGACAGATCGCCTCAGGCACGTCTACCTTCACCAGCGGATCATGGACGTCAGCACCTTTTCTACAGGAGTCTGGCTGTGCATGACGGCACTCCCTGAACACATACCTCCTCACTTCGTAAACATTAAAGGTCAGTGACCCGCGTGCAGTAATGCGCTAAAAATAAACCCAACTTACGCCAAGGCACAACTTGTCATTGTTTGCTGAGCGGGTTAAGCTGATATAGTAGCGCTCTCAAGTAGATGAAAGGTTGACATAGTGAAGTGTAAGCTCACGTCACAAGTCGTGATTAATTACTTACCGGTAATCTTCATTAGCTTGATGACGCTATCTTAACAGGTAATCTAAAGATAAAACACCTAGAGGAATGGGTGAATATATGAGAAAATGTGCCCCTTTATGGAAGAGGATTGGCAATAAATCAAGTAACAAAGCCAACTGAAATGAGGCTTTTTGAGTCAGTAAAACCATCTTTATTCGGCAGTAAGCCATAAAAGCATAAAACATTCCCACATACATACATAATAATTTAAATAAAACAAATCAAATGAAAAAAATAATGAAAAAAAGTTATTTCCTATAAGAATATAAGTTCCCAGACCTATAGATATTTTTCAGGCTTTTTTGAGTCAGAAATAAGTTAGAAACCATAAAGGCTTTTTAAAAGTTTCAGATCATTACAGAAGGCAAACATATGGTTCTTCAGTGAAATGAACCTCATATGCAGGGTGTTGGGACAGAGCAGAGTCTAAAGCTGCAAGAGGTCAAGCTTAAGGTAGATATGAGTCTCTTTCTCAAAGTAAGGTACTCTAGCTCACCTCCAAAACGAGCCTCCTTTTACATACACAAACACAATAAAATCAGAGTCACCATGAGGCGAGCAAAAATATACCTAGGTTCAGCCAATTACAATACAGAATAAAATGCCACAGCACCGAATGAACAACAATCACCCCATCTGCCCTAATGTCATGGGAGTGAACTGAAGAGGCCACTGAGCTCAGGCAGAACAGGAAGAACCTTGACCAGAAACATCTTGGAGGGAAGCTTCCTTCAGAGCTTACAAGGAGCAGCATCTTATCGAGAGAGGAAGGCACAGAATCACAGTGCACGCGACACTCCATCATTTCTCAGGGCGCATTTCGCTGCATAAGGAGACAGTAAGAACAAGAACACGGTCATATTTTGAATTTAAAGCTGGAGCTAGGGCCCGATTCACAGAACTAACATAAAACAAAATCCTAAACTTACTACTTTTGGTATTCACAGAAGTTAGGATTTTGTCTTAAGACAAACATAAGACAGACTTAAGACAGACTAAAGACAGACTAAAGACAGACTAAAGACAGACTTAAGACTTAATCCTAAAGTCTGTTTTAAGTCTGTCTTAAGTTTGTCTTAAGACAAACTTAAGACAAAATCCTAACCTCTGTGAATACCAAAAGTAGTAAGTTTAGGATTTTGTCTTAAGTTAGTTCTGTGAATCGGGCCCAGAGTTCTGTGTACTGCAGGATATTTGTTTATTGGTGCTACTAAATAGTTATTATTTATTAATTAGAATTTTTCCATAACAAGTTATTGCCCCAGTTCCGACAAAGCGAGGAGCTCCGCCCCTCGAGACAGTCTTATTCAAATAACTTCCCTTAAATCTGGAAGGGAGGTATGAAGACCCGCCTCCCCCCCTCCAAACTCCCTGTTGTGACTAAGACTTGCCTCAGAATATGGCAGTGGCAGGGAGGGAGGGATGTAGGACTATGGGTCAGAGTAGTGAAGATTACCGGTAAGTAATCAATCATTACCCGTTCATCCGGCCTCCCTGTCCCAATCCTGATGAGTTGAGGATTTTCTCAATGACCTCATTTTCTGCAGACTCGGTGATTTAACAACATCACGGCGAGTATCCTATTGTATTGATGCAGTAACAAATAGCTGTTATCACTTCATAACAGTCTGAGAATCTCCACGCCAAGCATGCCTGAGTAGACTTCTCCTCTAAGTGGTAATCTTCAATAAAGATATCAACTGGTGACCAAGTCGCTGCTCTGCAAATGTCGTTCAGAGGGACCCCGTTTGCCAAAGCCCTAAACGTTGACCACCTCTTGTGGTTCTACCTGGAACGATGCTTGGAGTGGGGACCCCCTTTGTATTCCTAGACCTTTCTGTGGGAGACCCATGATTCCTTCTAAGAGAGCTTGCTTCTTTACTTCTGACATTGGGAGAGGAGTTTCTCGAAATACCTCTTCCTGGTCTTTAAAATATCCATTTTGGATGATGGAGAGGAGGCCAAAGTCTTTTATTAGTTTTTATCCGACTCTGCAGAAGCCCATCCTTCCCTGAAGACCATCTCTGGATAGTCAGGCCTCTGGGGCTGTTGTTGAGGTTGCTGAGACCGGGATGTATGACCACAGACCCGGCCCCGAAAATGCTTCTTTGCGTCCTGCCCTCCTTGCATCATTGTCTTAGGATGGAAAGGTCTTTTAAAGGGAGTTTTGAAGGACTGCAGCATTATTTCTCTTCCATCGTTTTTTGTAGTCATTGTTTTAGCTCAGGGCAAATAGCTTTTGTCTGGAAAAGGGAGGCGGTGCACCGAAGTCTTTGGCCTTGCAACCACCTTAGAGTGTGTAGGGCACACACGCCTGCTCAGTGCCAGGATACCTCCGCGGGTGATAGTGCGGTTTACAAATACACATAACATAACCTAAGCCACAGATGACGCCTTGACGTGATTTCATGGCCGATGATCAGATGGCATCGAAGGTGGTATTGGACAAAAACCTTGACGGAGCTCCATGTTCTTTAAAATGACTACGGGTTCCGAGACTTCTTACAAACATTCAAAAAGGGTTTCAAACTCTTTCCATATTGTTCGCGAAGCAAAAGCATGTGCTCCTATTGCAAAACTTGTGCACAATATGCCCTCTTCGAAGAACTCTCAAATTTTGTCAACAGGGTCTGACAACGAGGCATGTGAAGCCGACGATAATGAGGACGCCATACTTGAAAGGATTGTATTGCATTTAGGGATTTGGGGGAAATGATCTTCACCATCCCATAACAAATATCTCTTACCCAACAAACGGGGAAAAGAGATCTTATCAATATACTCCCATTCTTTTGACAAAATATCCTCCAGGATGTCATGGAAAGAAAGGTTATTCCCCCTGCGAAAAGCTCCTCCGATGATTGAATAGAGGCTGAATCAAGCCCCAAAGCTTCCCTAATGTGCCTGGCCATTTATTTACGCTCTGCCCCTTCAGATATTTGCCTTTCTGATGCAGTGTCTTCCTCCCCATCTCTGCCCTCTGAATTCTGCCTCTTTGCAAGGGGTTCTTTTAAAGCAGACATCACTCTCTCAGACCTTAGGGCTTGCAGATCTGATTGGGTTGGGCAGGGAAATAACTTCCTCATCCTGCTGCCTGTATATAGGAAACTATCCACCCAGATATAGTCGGTTTTAATGGTGCCAAGCCTGTTCTCACTGGGCCATAATTAATGAAGAGGTGATCTGGCCTCCTAATGTCTTTTGTTTTTATTTAGGTAGAATTTCAGAAGTCTTTTCAGCAGTGGCGGCTGGCACGGGTTGGAACAAGGTTGAGAAAAAAAATTACACTTACCTCCATGCCAGTCTCTCCTTAATAGTCTTTCCGTCGTCCCTCACTCCGGCTGGAACAGGAAGTTGCCTAGACGGCCGGCCGAACATTCATGCGCACTTACAGAGTGCCACCACCCCTCCTCCTGCTCCTCTGTCATCAGAGTTATTATGATTTTATTTTATCTTTATTTACACTGCTGAAAGCAGTGGGGCGACGCTCCTCCGCCTTAGTGTACGAGCCGCCATTGCTTTTCACATCAAGGAAATGCTGCCTCTTTGGAGCGGCTTCCCCTGCCATTCTAAACAAGAAAGACAGAGCTAAGGCTCCAGCTCCTGTTTGAGGGGTGTGTCTATACCTGCGGGTTCTCCTCTTGCGAGACCTCGCGGCCCAGAAATGCGGCTCCAATGCTGCCTCCACCTGGGACTTTGCACATATTCCTGGCAGGAGACGAGACCAGAAATGCTGCCTCTTCAGAGGGCAGACCGACCGCCATGCTTGGACACCTCTCTGGTCTCCGCTCCAGCTCAGCACACGAGCGGGAAGTCAGCACACCAACCACTGCACAACAAAGGTGCTCGCTAGAGCAAAACGTCCCCGTGGAAAGAGTCCTTACCTTTTTATCCGACTCATGGCTGACGCGTTCTAGCTGCCGTCGAGGACAGAGAAAAAACTGGAAGTGTGATGGGGAAGAGAGTCTTTATGGTATGACGCGCTTCCAGTTTTAAGGGGGATATATTGATAAGGCTGTTGCTACCGGAGAGCACTTCGCTTTGCCCGGACTGGGACGGGAGGATGGGTGTGGGGGTAATGAAGTCTATCTATCTGGTGTCCAAGTTGAGGCCCTGGTGTAATATTGTTAGAATGAAATAGGCCATGCCCCCTAGAAGAACTGGCCAGACTGATAACTATGCGCCATGTTTGGAGCCTTACCAGAGGGCCCCATGTATCTGGCCACTAGGGGTTGGAAAGCACCACCTTGACAGGCAGCCAGATAGTATGTAATGCTTTGATTACTTACCAGTAATCTCATTACTCGGAGTCATTCTCTCGCCGTGATGAATTACAAACATGAGGCCCTTGTGCCTCCCTTCAAACCTTCCAAGCTACAAAAAGGCCCCTCCTTTTTTCCTGTTCCTTACCAAGCCCATTCTATCACACAGTTGGACTGGCAGAAAGGACAGACGAGAGGGGTTATTTCATCATGGTGAAAGAAGGGCTCAGAGTAATGCAATTACCGGTAAGCAATCAAAGTGTTACCTCCTTGTCCTTCTCACCATGATGAATTACAAACATGAGATGTACCCAAGACAAAAACTGGACCAGGACAACTCAGTAGTAGTAGTAGCTTTAGCTTTATTCGATTTAAGTATAAAATCATAAAAGCACATTGCAAAATATATACACAATTACAAATCAAATTATTTCAGTTCATTTCAAATCATGTCGGGTAGCAAATCCATGGAATGTCCAGAGAGGGTCTGTATATTAAAAGCCCTTCACCCCGGAGGTGTATTGGCCCAACCAAAAGTTAATCTTGGTGATGATCTTGTATGAGGGTGTAGTGCTTCTCTAGGATAAAAATCGAATAAGCCCCAGGTGTGTATAGGTCCGTCTCCAATCTGTGGTTTCCAAGATTGGAGGTAGGGAACAACATTGTTATTAAGAAACTTTATTAGCACCAGATCACCGGATCTCTCTTTTCGGAGCGGGCCTAACCATCCCACCCTTCTAACACATTTTATTCTACCATCAATGTGTGGGGGTAGGGGTCTATTTTTTGTTAGCCAAAATAGTGTCTTATTTCTCAGCTCCTGTTCGCTTTCGGATTTACCCTTTGGGAGTTCCGGCACCCCAGACAGGACACCCACGAACGGAGCGGCCTCCGGTGGTAGATGGATATGATTAGTTTTCCTTTGCATGTTCCGTATCGTGGGGAGTGGCCCTTTAGGTGGCATTGTAGCGTTATTCAGCCCCGTTGTAAAGGAACAACTAGGTATTGTTTTTATTTTGATGGGGGCTTTGCCGCTAGTTTGAGTTAGCGTACCTGGGGTTGTTCGTTGGGGTTGGGATACTCTATTTTTTGAAGATGTTAAAGGGTTAACAGGGTTACGTGGGGATAGATTGGGGTCTGCCACGTTAATTTGGGGGAGTGAGTTTGTCTTGATCTTTTCCTCAATTGCCGTAATCCTGACCCCGAGGTCCTGCAATTTTTCCATTAGCGGGTGTATTGCGGCATTGATCATAGTCTGTAACTGGGTCAAGAGTGTTGGTGTGATTGAGGGAGCAGACAATATCTCCTTAGCATGAGTGCCTATATGTTTGTCCGCAGCTTGATTCCTTTCGCAAGAGAGGTTCTGGAAAAACATACTTGGGTTCAAGTTACTTGATTCTGGTGGGCCAAGAGAAGTATCCAAACGGTGTCCATTGGGTGAGGATACAGAACTGAGGTGGGGGCTTGAAATGGCTGTAGGACAAAAGGAGGCGTTAGTATGCTCTGATGTCGACTTAACGGCTGCATATTTGGTGTGGCATAAGCTGTTAAGTTCCTCTAAGAAGGATAAGTTTGGAGACGCGACAATAGACTGAGGGGGAATAATGTCATTATTGGAACGGTCGGTAAACAATTGATCTTGTGCTATGCTTAATGGTTCTTGGACAGTGGACGGTGCAGTATTTATTAGGTATTGAACCATTGACCCCTTGGCCCGGTCACTGAGCCCAGTATGCAGTTTCTTGGCCCCCTTACAGGACATGTTATCAGTAGCAGCAGGCACCTGAAGGGATTTGCAGGACTTAACACGGGGGGGTCTTACCTATTATGAATGCACGGCCAGGGGGGGTGGCCCGTCCCGGCCTCCTCTGGCCTATGATGGCCTTAGATGGTCCCGCCTTGTCCCGGCCTTAGCCCGGCCGCTCCCGCGCGCGACTCGCGGTGCGAGAGGTTCTCCCGCTTTTCTCCCGCGCCTCCGGGCGCTCCGCTGACGTCACCCGACCGCCGGGGCACCTGGGGGATGTAGTCCCTTGCCCTCGCGGCGGTCGGGTTGCTGGCAAATGTTCGTGCTTTCCGGCCGTTCCCCTCACGGAACTAGGGTCTCAGAGGGTCTTACAGCAGGTCCTCCCCAGAGCGTTCCACCTCCCTGGGCGTCCGGCCTCCCGTTGGCAGCTTTCCCCGCAGCGCTCGCCTCCAGCGCTCGGCTCTCCCGCTTTTCTCCCGCGCCTCCGGGCGCTCCGCTGACGTCACCCGACCGCCGGGGCACCTGGGGGATGTAGTCCCTTGCCCTCGCGGCGGTCGGGTTGCTGGCAAATGTTCGTGCTTTCCGGCCGTTCCCCTCACGGCACTAGGGTCTCAGAGGGTCTTACAGCAGGTCCTCCCCAGAGCGTTCCACCTCCCTGGGCGTCCGGCCTCCCGTTGGCAGCTTTCCCCGCAGCGCTCGCCTCCAGCGCTCGGCTCTCCCGCTTTTCTCCCGCGCCTCCGGGCGCTCCGCTGACGTCACCCGACCGCCGGGGCACCTGGGGGATGTAGTCCCTTGCCCTCGCGGCGGTCGGGTTGCTGGCAAATGTTCGTGCTTTCCGGCCGTTCCCCTCACGGCACTAGGGTCTCAGAGGGTCTTACAGCAGGTCCTCCCCAGAGCGTTCCACCTCCCTGGGCGTCCGGCCTCCCGTTGGCAGCTTTCCCCACAACTCAACCATAATCCAGAAAGAAACAAAACTTGAATCAGACAGAAAATAAACCAACTGTTACATCCCAGATGCCAACATTTCAGTAGTAAAAGTGAGGGGAGTGCAAACCCCTGGCCAGGAGAGTGGTATCCAGTTGCGTCAGCGGTCTTAAGGCTCACTAGATGAGAGTACCTAGTGCATTAGCGGATTAGTGCTAAAACAAGCATAGGCGGAGTACAAGCGTGTAACAGTGGGAATTGTGCCTGGGATTTCAGAGACCCACAAAGTAAAGTACTTATTGCATTTACATTATGGAATAAATGGGATAAACGTGTAAACATAGACAAAAGGGCAATGAGTGCGTTGATAGAAAATTGTACCCTGTCACTGTATCTTGTTTAGCCAGTTTTCTTTCAACCATTGACATAAATTTCAAGAATTTTCCACAGAGCACTACGTAATCTCCTTGAAGAGTGGCTATTACAGGTGTCGGCACGTGCGGATGCCATTCCTTAGGGAGTGGTGTTTCGAGAGTCCCTTCCGCCCAGCCTTCACTGCGGGGCATCTGCAGACGATGTGGCAAATGTCTTCCCTTGAGTATTGGCACATCCCGCATGCAGTCACTGTGGTTTGTCTCAACCAAGCGGTGGAGTTGCAAACATTATTAAAGCTGCCTAGCCGATAACTCAGCAACTTGAGCCTTGCCCTTAGCCCAAACAGTTCTCCTAATTATGGTTGTGACTTGAGAAGGCCATATGAGCCTATAGTCATCCATGCATAAGATCTTTTGGACAACAAGGCTTTTTAAGTAAGAGAAGAGAGATTCTTGACTGCTGAATTGATGGCTCTGTTGAAGGCAGCCTGAATGAGAGTTAAGGCCCAGAGTGAACCAGCTTGCAGTGTTTTTAAAGCTAAATTCATGTGCTGGGGTGTAATCTGCAACAGATATAGAGGTCCAACATTGCTTAGTGTACCTATCGACTCGTCTTATAGCTCATAGCAAGTTTTTAAGTAAGCTCCAAGGCTGTTTAGTTTCTGCCCACATCCTCAGTGGTGCTCAATCAGTACTTCCATTCCTCCAATGTCCAATGTCCTGAAGAAGCTCATAGTATTATGGGCAGAAACGTGTCAACACTAATATTTGGAGGATTCTTTCAACCTTTAACATTCTTTGTAATGCTCTGACCACACACTAAAAAATAGAGGACAAGATTGTCCTCCATGTGAGACCTTCCTAAGGACTTCCTCCATTGTGGCCTGTGCAATAAATAAGGAATACAGCCACACTTTTCGAAACAACTGGAAGACTGAAGAAAGGTTCTAGTTGCCACATCTATTGATATTTCTGTCCTACACATTGTTTTGTAGGCACAAATTAGATGATTGCTTTCCCTCCTTTATTTTGTTATGTATTTGTACTGCAATATGTTAACCTTAATGCACACTTCAGGTACAAATACCAAGAGTGAAGATTATTATGCTTGCTAATAAGTAATAATAAATCATTGTTTGTGGAATTGGACAAAACAAGAGTGATTAATTTAAGTGTTCCCTGTGGAAATTACTTTTGTGAAATCTGTTCCCACACTATAGCACACTTCTGTTTAAACCGTTTCATGCCCAGGTATTGTGGGGTCATTAGTGCAAACCCCACGATACAGAAGGAGGTCCGGAAGCTGGACCTATGGCTCAAGCAAGTGGGAGGATGAGTTGAGAATAGTCTCCCATTGATTCCTTGCTTTGAGTTCCACCCGGGCAATGAATCTTGTTGTCCAAGCTAGCCTCCTGTAGTTGATTGTGGATACTGTGACAATGTTCTGCTGACGTTAATGATGGAACCTGCAGTGTTGGTCTAGCAGGATCTTTTGGAGTTGGAGGTCTCTTTCCAGTTGAGTTCCTATTTCGTTAAGGTGGACCATGTGAAATAGCGGAAGGGACACTAGCGTGTAATCTAAGATCGAGTTCGCCGTTGCCCATTGGAAGGAAGACTGAGCAGGATCATCAGGTTTGGTTCACCCGATCAAAACTTTCAACCCCAGATGCTCTAGATCGTTGGCGAAGGCCAGACCCGAAGGTCCCACCTTTGCATCCATGGTGGATTGAAGGAATTTGCCAGATCTGATTTAGAGTTTCCACTATTTGATCGGGCCCGGCTTCCTTCAACAGGTTCATATGAGCGTCACAGGACTTAAGAACAATTGGCGTGGGAGTGGAAGCCATTTGGTCGATGATAAATGGCAGTAGGAAAGTTGCTCCTTTCTTCCTAGTAAGCTTCGGGTGGATATAGACATTGATTTTCAGCAGCATATTGTGGAAGCATTCTGATAGTTCCACAGGTGGTCTGTTCGCAGTGCTCGAGTTAGGGTACCAGGTGGGTGGACGGCGTCCCCCCTCTTATTTTACCGGGGGGACGACGTCCCCCCTGCCAAGCAGCTGGACTTCACTCTTTGGCCTCTCTAGGATGAGGAGCAAGCCACCTTTCATGACGTCACTCACTCTTGTGACGTCACTTCCGTTGACAGCGTCCCCCCACTTCTTTTTTTAGGACTTGTGCCCTGTCTGTTCGTATCTCATCTATATTGGCATTGATATCGACCACTGCATTAATGGCTAGGCCCCGACATCCAAGCCTGTGGGTTTATAGTCCCGGTTTGCTGATGCCAACATATGCCAGTATGTCCCGAGGGGCCAGTGCCTAGGTGTTCTCGAATATAACCAAGTAGAAAGAATGTATATGTGCTAATAAGTGCTCATTCTCAATTTTGCTTTGAAAGCTCTCAACATTTCATGAAGAACTTGCTAAGTTTTCACTCAGCAGCTTGTCGGATCACTGTTTTTCTCGTCAATATTTTTCAAGACTGTTTGTGACTGACTGCAGCATGCCCAGGAGCTATGCCCAAGTGCTATGCCCAGGAGCCATGCCGAGTCAGTTGAAGCTTAACTCAGCGACGATTTAACGTCACCATTACTGTTGCTTTTGTTGGCCTTATGGCTTTATCGTGAAATTGAGCAGCTTCTGCCCCCTCTAAGGACCGAGGTTGTCTGGAGCTGGTCCTGTAGTAGGGCCAGAGTTTCTGTTTTCTTTGCCATTGTCAAGGTTGTCGGAGGGGGGTCTTTGATCAGAGCTATGCGGCATCAGGAACTGGGATACGCTGCATTCTCATGACGAGATATTTTGATGTCCCGTTTCCCAAAGGTCAGTTTCTCCTTCCACACTTGATCAGCAAGCAGTGAATTTGACCCGGTGATTACTCTGGATTGTGGCGGAAAGTGACTGTTTTACATCAGTTGATTTGATATGCCACAAGGTTGGATATCCTGGACCATTCCGAGGATTGTGCCTCTGCTGATTACGTCGAACTACCCACAGGATTTATATTTTAGGGTAAATATTTGTTTACAGACTCTCTCGGAGATGGTACCATCCCAAGCTCCATTTTCTTGCCTGAAGAAGACCTGGGCTCTGAGGACTGTTGGAACTTTATAGTTACCAATGGATCACTTCTTGTAGTGTTGGTGTCTCTCTCCCTCCCTTTGGAGAAAACCGAGGACTCAGAGGCGAACCAACGCTGGAAGGTACCGAAGGGTACCCTCTACAGGAGCACAGTAAGGGTGCGAGAGCCAACTATCCCCAGGGAGATCCTCCGTGGGATCCTGGAGGAGTGACGGCGCCCCGTTAGTCCTTCGGGCGGTTGTGGACCTGAGCAACCGGGGGTTGCCTGCAACGTTCCGCCCCCCGTAGTGGGGAGGGGAGGGAGTAAGGGGTGGACTGGAGGTCTGCCGGGGAGAGGGGCTAACCCTTCCCCCAATATTGACAGCACCCCCGCGGTTAACACCACAAGGGGTTTATGGTTCATCAGGTGGGCAGGTGGCGAGGGGCGGCCTGACCCTGGATCGCCCGTAAGATAACCCAACATGTTGGCATAATGTTTATGCAAATAAAGCTGCAACAACTTTCTCCAACAAAAAATTGTGTGGTGTCTGTTATTATGGGAAATTGTTGTGAGCGGGCTGGGGTATGGGCCGATGTTGGCACTATGAGCTTTGACCCTACCAGTTTGCTGACTGCTGCCCTGTTGCTGCTGTAGGTGGGGGTCTGCCGCTGCCTTCGCAGCTGTTGCCGCTATTTCCCTGCATTGCCACTACTGCACAGAGGATGGAGGGGACTACATATCCCACAGGCCTCCACTGGCGCAGGAAGAACGTGTCACTGTATAGCTCCAGGAGGCACTTCAAGCTCCGGGAGGACCGACGCAGCGCGGGACGCGCGCTGGCATGCCCGGTCAAAGCCCGGGCCAAGGACGGGCCCATCCGCGCCCGTCAGAGGCTGAGCTGGGCCACCCCCAAACATCTTATTTGGACTTGAAGAAAGCTAATGACTTTGGACTTTAGGGGCTATTAATAATACTATATTCCTTAATTTGGGCAGGAGGGAAACTGCTCTAACTTAAGTTGTATTCTTTGTGGTTTACTCTTGGCAAATTATTACATTAATATTATGAGTAAGACCCTTCGTAAGGGCGGGAATGGGGTAGGAGTAGTAGGGACACTAGATGCCTTTCCTGCTAGGGCTGAGTCCGTGTTAATACATGAGATTCAGCGCACCGAGCGGGGGCTCTCTTTAGAACCATTAAATCCATCTGTGCTACAAATTTCTTATCCAGAGCCTAACGCTATTGCATCTAACCCACAGCAGGCCATTCCCAAAGCTTTACAATTGGCTAACTCTCCTTCCTCTTCCCCGCTTCTCTCTCCGCCACATACACGAAGTAGGCAACTTAGGCCCGCTCAATTACCTAAAGGTAAAGAGCAGTCTAAGAATAGAAAAGTGCGCAGTGCCCCGAAAACAAGCCATCAGATTTCAAAGCAGGCAAAGAATAGGACTTCTGCTCACGAACGGGGTGGGCCTATGGAGACGCCCAAGGGTTCAGAGGGCGCTACGGGGGTGGGAATAGTAGTAACCCATCCACCTCAGGACCTGGCTGTAGCCCCTCACAGGTTCTGCTGGACTTTTTAAAACAGCTTGAAGAAAGATTACTTGTGTTGATGAATCCTGTAATTGTGAAACTAGATGTAATTGAACAAAGGCTAAGTTCACTAGATCAGCATATATTTAAAAATCTACCGACTCCCATGGGCAATAGACAGGATATAGGGCGAAACAATCGAGAGCCAAGATCTTCTCATAGTTCCCCGCATAATGGGTTGTTAGGCCCGTACCAACCCCAGAGGTAATACCCCAGAATCATCCTACATTACTCACATATAGGGGTAGAGTCGGGCCACAGGGTCCTTCAGGGAGATCACAAGGTCGGAGTATTGCCCTGCCAGTGGGAGATGTATTACATCTACCACCTGAGGCGACTCCGTATACCATCGTCTTAGCTAATGTACCAAAACCCTCAAACCATGAAGAGGAGCACTGGACCTCTCTTAAGAATAAGGCGCTCCATTTTTTGAATACCAAAACAGAGTTAGGAAACCACCTCTTCAGGGAATTTAGGATGGTGAGAAGGGAAGCCTGGGTTGGTCGTTCACAAAAAAAGTATGGAGGGCCACTGTGTTGTGCTCAGCTTCAGGTCACCGATTTTTGTCTGGTCTATTTTAGATCAGGCAGTTTACTCCAGGACGAGTAACTATGGTATTTATATCCTCCCATTGGGCTTTTTCAATCGACCCGACTTACATCAAGGGCCAATTAGTGATAGGTTAACACAAATCCGCCAAGAATCGCTGACAGTGCAATCACGGTGTCCAATAGCTATGAGGTACTTAGGTCATTGGACGCCAATGACTGACTGTCTTTATTGACATACCCCAAAATCTCTGGGGTAGGTTTGTCACAAGGGTATGGTAATGATGAGCTTACAGGTCATGAGCAGAGATGTGAAGACATTGACCTACCGTCTATTGGCTCAACAGAGCATGATATCAATATTAACCTTATCAACAACAATAGGGTAGATCTCCTAGGGACAAATAGCCCTGACCTAATCCCAAGGCCATTCGCCGAACCAGTATTAGGACCAACAAATTCTGATATTATCCCTGGCCCTAGTCAGTGCTGGCAACAAAATAAACCTCACCAAATCAAAGTAGAGAGCGAGGACTAGAAAAGCTAGTCCGTATCCCCAGGATTATATGTAATGATCAAATAGGACTAGCTATGTTTACAGGGGGGAGGGGGACTCAAAGAAGTACGCTAGCTGGCAAACCTGTTGGTTTGTTCATGAAGCCCTCACCCACCAACCTGGTTGGTGGCATGCTTCATCATCGGGCCCACCACAGTGACACCGAATGTGTCCCGGGTGTGCTTCAACGCCAGATTACTGCGGAGCTGGTATATTCGCTGAGTGTGCAGTGTAGTGAGTGATAAAGTGAAGTTAAAAGCTATACAGTAGGTCCCAGTACCTGAGGGTAAATAAATAAGTTTAATAACTGGGCCTCTGTTAGCAATAAAAAAGGCAGTTAGACGCGGTGGAGTGCGAATTAAGACCTCCTGCATCTTGTGTGGTCTACATGTTTCAGCCAGGCCCTATTAAATTTAAATCTGGCTTTCCTCAGGACCAAGTGAGTATGTGTATAAGGTGCAAAAAAACTAAATGATAGTGTTTGTGTTGTTGGTTTATGTGTCACACTCTCTAAGGTGCGATTACATGTAAGAGGGGGATTCACTCTAGTTTTGCTACATATAACAAGGACAGAGACAAACGTACAAAGGAGAGTCATTTTAGTATTGTAAGAAAATATTCACATTTTGTAGCCGACTTGTAAGGTGAGTGAACGACCTATATGCGGCTATGGTGTGTTCAAGTTTGACCTACATGGGTTTTAATAAGAACCGATTGTTGTGGTGAGCTAAAACAGCGGATATTAGCATTTGTGACTACAGGTAAGTAAAGGTTGGTATCCTCATGCAGGCTGTTTGCTGTCAAAAGCTTCCTTTGGTCACCTGGCAGAGAAAGAGACCCTAAGACAAGGATAGTGAAACTAATGGTTTACATCCAACCTGTAGGGAGAGAAAGGTTGCTTACCCCAGTTGTAGCGGTAGTGTTGAGTTACTCACGGTATTCCCGGTCTAGATCCTCCTTGGACCTATCGTCCTTCTGCGGTGCCCGGAACGAGGGAGTGAGGACCTTCAGATCGGGTTTAAGTAGCCCTGGTCGTTGGTTCCACCTGGGATAAGTGGAAATAGAGGGAGGGATGCGCTCACGCTGACTGCACTGTCTTTGTTTGTTATGCGCGCATTAGGCTAGCAGTTGATTTTAAAGGGGCGCATGTGGGGCGCATGTGCGCGCAATTAGTGCGTGTACGGTTGCACGTTGTTGGCACGTGCGGTGGTTCCGAAGATAAGGCGCTGTGTAAGCGCCTAAGTAGGAGAGCACTGTTTTCTTTTTATGGCTGGGAGTATCAGAGGGGAACTCTGTTTTTGACTGAGAGACAGAGGGCATAGGAGACCAATTGTTTTTCACAGGTTAATGGAGTTCCACGGGATGGAATCGTTCAGACCCCTTGTATGGGTGGACAGACGGTATATCCATCGCTGTTCTTTCTGGAGGAGGAATTTGTCGTTATTTTCTGTAGGGTCAAATTGTTCAATGACTGTCCTTGTAAAGTCGTTTTGGGTGTGGTTGTGGGTTAAGAAATGATCCGTCAGTTTACTGATATTTTTGCCGCATCGTATGGTACTTCTGTGTTCTGTCATTCTTGTCCTGACTTTCCTAGAGGTCATCCCGATGTAGCGGAGTCCACATCTACAGGTTATCAGGTATATTAGGTTTGAGGAGTTACAGTTAGTGAACTGTCGTTGTGTCCAGGTTTTCCCTGTTTTTAGATTGAGGGTTTTTAATGCTGATGTCAAATGGCATACACTGCAGTTATTGCATGGCTGGTGGCCTGTGAGCTTGGGAAGGCCCCAGGCGTTGAGGATTGTGCTGCTGGGCGGAGAAGAAGTGGGTCTTCGTCTTGTATGGACCAGTTGGTCTTTGAGGTTCTTCGCTCTCTTGAAGGCGAAGCAGGGTTTTTCCCAGTTTCTTGTACCTGAGTTAATAATCTTCCAGTTTTTGTTGATGATGTTGGAAACCTGGTTTGATGCTGTGTTGTATGTTGTCACACAGGTAAGTCTGGGTTCCTCAGGGGCCCTGACGGTTGTCTCCAGTAGTGCCTCCCTATTTTGGTTCCGAGCCCTCTTGCAGGTGGTTTTTATAATTCTGGCAGGGTATCCTCTGTCCTCCAGTTTGTGGACTAGGGCTGTAGCTTGTTGTTTGTAGTCCTGAATGTGACTGCAGTTGCGTCTGAGACGTAGAAATTGCCCGTAGGGAAGGTTTTCCCTTAGGGGTCTGGGGTGGAAACTCTCAAATCTGAGGAGAGAGTTCCTTGCAGTTGGTTTGTAGAAAGTTGTAGTGGTTAGTCCGTTTTGGTTTGCTTTTATGTTGAGGTCTAGAAAGGCCAGTTCGGTTGGGCTGCTGGTGCTAGTGAAACGTAGGTAGTTGTCCCGACTATTGATCCAGAGGAGGAAGTTGTTTAGAACTTCCTGGTTGCCCTCCCATATGACGAAAATATCATCAATGTAGCGTCGCCATGTTTTTATGTTTGTTGAGAACGGGTTGGTCGGGGACTCTGTGGGTTTTTTCGAAATGGGCGACATAAAGGCCCGCCACACTCGGGGCGAAAACATTGCCCATCGAAGTTTGATTGGTTTGTAGGTAGAATTTGCCATCATATTCGAAAGAATTTTTTTTTTAGCGCGAGGGTGGCGCAGTCCATAATGAAGCTTCTTGGGGTATGGTAGTCCCAGGTGCTTTCCATGAGGACATCATGCAGTACTTGTAATGTTGCGTCTTGAGGTAGGCTGGTGTATAGACTCTCAATTTTGAGTCCTACCAGAAGTTGGGTAGGTGGGTTAAAGCTGGGGTCTTTGATTGCATTGAGGAGGTGTTTGGTATACTTTATGTAGGATGGTGTTTTTTGGACCAAGGGGTTGAGAAAGAAGTCACAAAATCGTGACAGTTGTTCCAGGAGGGATTGGATCCCATACACAATGGGTCTTCCTGGTGGGGGGGGGGGGCGGGGGGGGGGTGACTAGTTTGTGAACTTTTGGGACTGTGTAGAAGTACGGGACTTTTGCATTTTTAGTGCAAAGATAGTCGGCCTCTTGTTTTGAGATGTGCTTCGCATCACTCGCATTTTTTACCAGGGTGTTGATGGTGTTGCGTACATCTTCTGTAGGGTCTTTTTTTAAGACACTTGTAATTCCTGGTGTCGCTCAACAGTCTACGGCATTCCTTATCGTAGTCCATTTTGTCCATGAGGACAATGCCTCCACCCTTGTCTGCTGGCTTGATGACGAGAGATTGGTCATTCTGTAGGCGTTTACTCGTCTCACGTGCTTGGTGAGACAGGTTATTGAATGTGTTCTTATGTTGCAGTTTTTCCACCTCTGTGTAGACTGCCTGCTCGAAGGTTGCGATTTCCACAGGGATGCTGGCAGGTGGTGGGATGAAGTTGGATTTTTGCCTGAGGCTTGTCTCATTAGGGACCTCATCTTCAGGGCTGGTTGTGTTTTCTTTTGTCTCAAAAAAGGCTTTGAGCTTCGAATTTCGGAAGAACTCGACAAGTTCTACGTGTAGTTTGAAAGTGTCAAGCCTGGATGTGGGGACGAAGGAAAGGCCTTTATTCAGGACTTCTGTTTCTTCATCGGTCAGCTGTGTGCTTGAGATATTAAATACCAAGGGCGTAGAGGTTCTGGAAGGTGTCACTTGTTCGGTCCTGCTTGTTCTCTGGCTAGCTAGTCCTATTTGATCATTACAAACAAAATAAACCTAGCCCCGACTCTACTGAACAAGCCCTGGTATCATGGAACATCGCAGGGATGAAGAATAAGCTAATATCCCATGACTGGTTACTATTTATAGACAAACATGATGTTATCTTGCTCCAGGAAACCTGGCAAGTGGAGCCAATGTATAGACCAGGCTACTTCAATTTTTATAATCCAGCCACTCCCAGTGCAAGGGGTTGACCGATGGGGGGCCTGACCACTTGGGTCAGACAGGATGATAGATATCACGTCAGCCAGCTGGACTCTAAGAGCAGCGATATTTTAATAATTAAAATTCGATGCCCTAAATCTAGGGACCTTTACATCTTTAACATCTATGCCAGGGGCAAACTTGGGGCCAAAGCCTCAGAGACTATCACCCTCCTAGATTTGTATCTTGACCTTTACAATGGTAAGGGAATTACATCAGTAGCAGGTGATTTCAATTGCTTCTTCGAACCACTAGACATTAATGATGTAGATCTCACATTGGAGGGAGGTCTTTCTTGGGACATTCCGCAATTGTCCATACCTCCAATCAAGAAGTGGTCAGAGGCAGCATTACAGCTCAAAGTTCTATGCCTGGAACAGGGATTAAGGACTGTAAATGGAAGAACAGATTCGGATAAGGAGGGAGTTTCAACCTTCAATAACAGGATACGAAGTAATCCCATAGAATACATCCTATTTAATAAAGAGAACTGGTCATCTATCAAGGATATGGTGGTTTTAGAACGGGTAGAAAGCAACCATAATCCGTCTATATTATCCGCAGAGTTGTTCGGAAGAAACCGGTCAGAACCTAGCCCAGATGCAATTGAGATTTTTCTTACTAATGATACCAGAGGGTAAAATGGCCAGAGTGTCTCCTTAAAGAGGATCATTTGGCGGCTATGAGCGAGATGGCTGTAAAGGCCACTATCGAGCTCCAGAAATGTGTCACTACGCAGGACATGATGTCCGAAGTTATTCCAATACATAATAATCTTTTTAATAAGCTTAGATCTTTTTTTATAACCAAGGTACAAAAATTGAAACATAGGCCTAAAATTAGAGTAGAGACTTGGTATGGTACATCGTGCAGGCAAGCCTACACAATTTTGGCTATGGCAATCAGATCTAAAGATAGGGACAGGAGTAAAAATGCTAGGAGGGCATACAAGAAAGCGTGAAGCAAAACATGCTTGGGATGAACAGTATTGGTTGGAGCTGTACCATGCGAGTAGAGATAGGAATATGGGCGGATTTGGGGATTTGGTGAAATGGGGGAAAGGGCGCCCCAGAGAATAACCAAAAATTATGTTTCTCCAGACTTGTGGGTTTCGCACTTTACAACCTAGTTTGCCAGCCCGACTCCTGATATGGTGCTGTGCTCTTACATTTGAGCTTAAAGGAGGTTGAAATAATCCTTAATTCTGTCCCAAAGGGTAGAGCGCCCGGGATGGACAGTGTTCAAACCAACCTGTATTTGCATGAGAGGGGGGTGTGGGCACCCTATATTCAGTCCCTTGCTAATGCCATTGCAAAAGGTTCTCCCAAACCATATTCATGGAAGGGTGCCGAGGTTATCCCAATTTACAAGAAGGGGGATCACTCGGACCCAGCCAATTATAGGCCTATAAGTCTGATCGATTGCATCCAGAAGGTGATAGCTAGGCTCGTGTTGTCAAGGATCCAAACCTGGATTGATGAGGAGGATATTTGATCTTCCCTCCCGGCTGGGTTCTGATCACACAAGAGCACTATAAATCAGGTTTTGAGATTTGTTTTAATTTACTGGCACGTGGTAATCCTTAGAGGTGGCACTCTGTTCGAGGCTTTTGTCGACCTTAAGTCGGCATTCGAGTTAGTACTGCGTTTTAAGATGTGGAGTGTTTTTGCTGAACAAGATATGCCACGGAATATATTGGCTTTCCTAATTAAATTCCACGAAGAAAATTTTGCCCAAGTCCGATGGGGACAGCAAGGCAAAGTAACGGATAGGTTTCCCATCTTTAGAGGGGTGCGGCAAGGGTGTGTCTTGGCACCAACACTGTTTTCGCTGTATATCAACAAGGTGATTGAGTATTTTACGGACCACCATATTGATGCTCCCAAACTAGATGGTAAACCTATCCCTCTGCTTATGTTCGCAGATTACACTTTGCTAATATCCAAAACACAGCAAGGCCTGCAGAAGGCTATTGTGCGTTGTGAAGTGTTTTGCAAGGTCTACGGCCTTACCATCAATGTGACCAAGACAAAGTTCATGGTCATGCATAAGCAAAAGACAGTGAGAGGGAGGGTCACCATGAATGGCGAAATGCTGGAACAGACCCAACTTTTTTCCTACCTTGGTGTAACTTTGGGTTCTAAGTTGGAATGGAAACCCCATATAAACCAGTTGGCCACTAAACACGCGCAATTAGCAGGAGCCTTAATAAAGGAACACCGCTTGTCGGCCACAAAACCTATAGCCCCAGTGCTAAAAATTTACAGTACTAAAATAAGAGCATCTATTCTTGACGGGGCAGAATTATGGGGGTTTAGTAATCTAGCGCAATTTACGAGCTCACAAAACAAGTTTCTGAGGGGGTTAGTTGGCCTCCCACCATCTATGCCACTTTTGCCCCTCCTCTACAATCTGGGCTGCCAGCGACTCGAGGATGTGGCACGTTTTAGACCGGTGGCCTACTGGAGGAGACTTTGTGTTACACCTGAACTCTACCAGTACGCCCAGGCCCTCCTCGAAGTCCGAGGTGCAGCTACTGCCAATAAAATTCTATGGGTAAGAGAGGTAAAGGCGGTCCATACTGCTATGGGTCTGAGCTCACAGTGGGAAGATCCAACTGCTAATCCTTTTCCTCCTAAAAAGGTTTTCAGGGAGTTAGAGTGGTCAATGGTTACAATGCGAAACTTTAGTAGTTGTACTGGCCCATCATTAACAAGAAACGTCCTGGAGCTTAAACAAGACATTGCCTATGAGGGCTATTGGGATTTTATTACACTTCCAGGAGACAGGAAACGGTACCATCAATGCAGGGTGGGTACCCTCCCCCTCCCTGCCAATTCCTTTACCGGCAAATGGCCAGCCAATAATAACATGTGCTGTCCATTTTGTCCATTTCAGCCGGAAAGTATAGCCCATATTTTGTTTATTGGCCCTGAGTACAAACATCCCAGGCATACGTGGCTGAAGCCCTTTTGTATGCAGAAGGGTATTATCACTGGAGTCGAGGCATTAAGGATCCTCCTAACTGACTGTTCAGAACCCATTGCAATTGCTGTCGCTAAATCTTTACACTGGATGTGGGCTACACGGATGAGAAAGCTTTGCCAGATATGAAAATGTTTTTATTAATTGAAACATTAATTATGTTTAATCCTTTCTGTGATGCTTATTGATTGATTTTTTGACCTTGGTCTCTTATATACTTTTAACTTATTGTATAGGGTCTTAAGTTATGTTTTTATTCAATTTATTTCATATAGTATGGATTAACTGGACAATTTAATTTTCTGGCAGTGCTGTTTTGTGATTTCATTGTATTGTATATTTATGTTTTTTAATATACAATCTTTTATGATATGTATATCGAAATAAAGACTACTTTGAATTCAATTGAGTTAGTCTGCTGGTTGCCTCTTGTTTATTTGGCATGGATGGTTGGTCCGATTAACTTCAATTTGAGATGACCATGGGGCTACTGTTGCAGATTGAATGCCTGCTAATTGAGCAGCATGTGCCAAGGGGGGCGTTCCCTCACCTGTAGCCCGTGCTCTAGCCGGGTTGGTCGAGGCCTCCTGAGGTGTCTGCCATGGCAGTTTATCGGGTCGCGCAATTGGTAGTTTTGTTTGCTCAAGAGGTACAAAGGGAGCTTTAGATGTCTCCACATTGCCAGTGCCTGGATTGACGTAGGTTGTTCCGCTAGGCCAGGTAATCTGCGCCTGAGGAGCGTTAGGAGTCTTCACACTGCCATCGAATTCCTTTCAAGACAGAATGTGACTCCTTCCTCTTGCAGATTGTTGTCTGTAACTGTGGTGGTTCACTGACAAAATATTGCCTAAGAAAATATCGCAATACCAAAATATGTTGACCAAAATATTGTCAAAAATATCCTCATCCTAAACTTATAATGGTAAGTGCAAAACATATCATAAAAATAATATTGTCCTTAATATTGTTGTATTAAATATGGTTCTTAAAATATATATATACATTCAAATGTTAAATATAAAAAATATTAAATAGTAACATTATAGTAATAAAAAAAATAGGTTTAGTCTATATTTACTTTTTTTTACAAATAAAGTTCTATTTAAAAAGTTAAATACACACATATATATATTTACAGATATCTAGTTAAAAAACTATTATTAAACTAATAATTTTAATTTATATTATAATTTCTGAATTTTTAGAATAATGTTATAAAATACCCAAAAATATATATACGCATGTACCAATGCCATATAATATTTAAAAAAGGCAATTTTAATTCAAATAAAAAAGTAAACAACATACATTATTGCAATTGAACAAAAATATTTTCCACATTAAAAATATTAATATCCATAAATAATAATAATTTTAAATAAGCAGAAACGGAATAATGTAACTTGTAACAATATACATTTTTTATTACATTTTACTTTAAATACATATACTATTACCACTACAAGTTATGCAAAAGTAGGCAAAGTGTTGTATGTATAAAATGTACTACTCTCACTTCAGGCAAAACAAACAATAGGAAAATTGTTACATCACATAGGGGTAGAATTTACAATTCCCACACCAGTCAGTGCAACAGTAGGGCAAGTGTTGGATTGTGGAGGGGTTAAAGTTACTATTCCCACTTCTGACATGACAACAGCAGGGAAAGTGTTGGAGGGTGGAGGGGTAAAATTTACTATTCGCACTCCAGTCTGTGCAACAGTAGGGAAAGTGTTGGATTGTGGAGGCTTAAAATGTACTATTCCCACACCAATTAGTGCAACAGTTGGGTAGGTGTTGGGTTGCAGAGGGTTAACATTTACTATAACCTCTTCAGTCAAGTACTCAGGAGGGGTAAATGTACTATTCCCACTCCAGTCAATGCAACAGTAGGGAAAATTTTGGATTATGGAGGGGAAAAATGTACTATTCCCACTCCAGTCTGTTCAACATTTGACAAATTATCTTCAACACAATAAAATAATTTCAAATACATAGTAAACAAGATAAATGCAAATATATTTTACATTAAAAATCTAATAAAATGAATATACACTACAATGTTAAATACTTATAATTAACTAGAAATATTACTATAATTAAAATACAAAAATATTTTTCATTAAAAAAATAATTGTATTAAAAAATATTCATTAACAAAAAAAATATAAAATCATTTCTTTTAGTTACTTCCCAACCTATTCCCCTCAATACTCACAACCCACACCTAAAACATAACTTTAAAAAAGAAATAATTTATACTATTAGCATCAATATTTATCAATAAATGAATTATCATTAATTAAAAATTAATTATTTACTTATTACAACTAATTTACTTCCCATCCTATTTTCCTATGAAATCTAAAAACACACTTAAAATGTGAGTAAAAATAATAATTGCCCAACTAACAATTAATTATAAATTAAATAATTATTATTAATTAAACACTAAATATGAATTACTTATAATTAATTAACTTCCCACCCTGTATCCCTATAAACCCCACAACCCGCACCTAAAATTTAAAATACAACAATTACACAACTAACGTAAGTAATTATCAATTAAACCATTAATAATAATTAATAACTAAGTATTAATTAATTAGAATTAATTTACTTCCCACCCTGTGCCTCTACAAACCACACAACACATATTGAAAATAAAAATAAAAAACATAATTAAACAATTAACATAGTTAATTGATGTAATTAAATAAATATTATTAATTAATAAGTAATATTTATAATTAATTTACCTTCCAGCCTGGACCCCTATAAACCCCACAACCTGCACCTAAAATGTAAATTAAATAGAGAATAATTGCATAATTGACATAATTAATTATCAGTTTAAAAAATAATAATTAAAAACACATTAATAATTTATTATAGGTAAATTACTTCCCACCCTGTACCCCTATAAACCCACAACCTGCAACAGTAGTAAAAATCTCAAAAAATATTTACATTTAATAACTTCTAAAAATGTAACTATCTTAAAACACATAAACAATAAGTAAATACAACATTTACATTATATACATCTAAAATATATACTAAACTACATAGCAATAATTTAAAAATTATATAAATAACTATACTTTTGTAAACAGTATTAATGACTTCGATATTTAAAAATCTATAATACTTACCTTAAAATTGATATGCTTGATAACAGTATTCTTGCAGAGGATATATCCATATCATGATATTTTGGACACAATATTTTGTAAGGACAATATCTCATTCCAATATTTTGTCTGAATAGCAGCTCAGGTCTTAGTGGTTGGCCGAAAGATGGAATCTATGCGCTTGTGCTGTATTGTTGGAACTCTGCTTGTTATGGGCCTTTCTGAGCCTCTTGCTTTGTTTTTTTGATGGTAGCATTTTCCAGTGGGCTGAGAGGTAGCTGGCCCATGGTTTTGTATGACCATCCTACTCAGGGGGGGAGGTGGGGGATTGCTTTGCTCTGGTGGCAGATAACATTTGATACCTCCCCCTGTTGCTTCTTGTTTAAAGCATTGTCCGTGGTGATTTGGGCAGATGATTCATGTTTTGTTAAAGGTCCTAGATTTGGTTCGAACTTTATTTCTGACAGCACTGTGGCTAGGGTGACAGGTAGACGTTCAATGTTTATCTATCACCGCATGAGCAAGCTAATGCGGACTCTACTCATATCAGTGAGTTTAAGGGCCTATTTTGGAGTCGATTGCATACATAGATTGCCATGGTGTTGAGGAGGTACATCTAAAAATCAAGATTATTATCTAACATTGGGCCTGACAGCTCTTGGATTAAGATTGTTTAGGTGTGTAAGGTCAGGCATCCAACGCTTTTTGTCAGCAAGTGATGTGGTTTTTGATTATTTTTAGTAGTGAACCATCCTCATAGGTCCTCACCATTTAAGGGCACAAACAAGAACAGACCAGCTTACAGTTTGCAGGTGGTCGTTGCTCGGCGTGCTGCCAATTTGCTATACAGTGGATAAGTTGGTTTTTATATTGCAATCAGGGAGTTGATGGGCTATCCCATGTGAGCTCTGCTGGAGTTTTAGAACCAGAGGAGTGTGTGTTAGCGGAAGGGAGCACTGGTGTGGTTGAGGCTGGGGGAGAGGACCACAAAGGTGGGGGAGAAAACACCAGCTGCACAAGCGGCATCCAAACCTGCGGGTCTGCTTTTGTGTTGCTCGACTTAACCCAGTGTAGTGCCATAAGCAACTACCCTACCATTCACCATGGAAATGTTGTCGGAAACTGACATCATAATCTCGACGGCGGTTGCGGCATCCTTAAGGGATTATGTGCTGTTTCCGACGGGCTCCTTAAGCCCGTCGGAACCAAGCCGGTTTCCCTGGCCCGTTTACACTCCGACTGCTGACATTGTAATTCGGCGGTTGAAGTGTAAACTTTCCATGCCAGTCGGAAAGCCTCCCACCGACTACGAAATGAGGCCCTCTGTATTTTGCCTAACAGCTATCTCCCTTTTACCATAAAGTCATCAACTCATAGGACCAGCCGTGTGACCCGTCCGGTCTCTGTTTTCACTTGTCCTGTACAGCTGCTGCTGAGATACACCATCCATGTGTAGAAGCGGCTGCGGGTGACGAAAAAAGCGAATGGAACCTTCTTGGTACCCTGCACATCACCACCGCAGTCTCCAGTCAACAGAGAGTGGCCGAAAATTGATCTGCTGTTGGCCACAGATAAATCAGCTGTCCCCTTCATTTCTCGACCGCCCTGGGAGAACTGGCTCAAGTTGTTTGGTGTTACCGCTCTTATAATAGTGCCCCTCCCAACATGGCCGCTGCTCAAGGTGTGCTGGGACATGAAGTCCTTGTACAATATTTGGAGTTTTCCTGGAACAATAAACAGCATGCACATTACAATTTATGAAACAAAAAAGGTTTTCCTTTCCAAGCAGCCTATACCACCCTGTCCTGTGTACATACAGTTTGTGAAACAGCAGCAAACTCGCAATGTGCGCAGTGAGCCATACGAAGGCAACGTGGCTAGTACTGCCCTCCTGTGCCTTTGGCATGCCTACTGACGCATAGGGGCCAATTCTGATCTCGCTCGGAAGGGCTCCTAGCGGCATCCGCCAGTAGCGAGTCTGAGTCGAAAGTGTGATTTCCGTGCGACTCGTACAGTTGTACGAGCGAGCAAGTACAATGGGGTAATCGCCTTGCTGCCCTACCGACTCGTACCCATCAGCGATGCCTCCTGAGCGACGTGTACGGCGCAATGCGTTCAATTTACGGCTGGCCAAGTACAATGCATGTTGTGAGCAGCCGGTGCGAGTCAGAGCCTCCAGCTCGAAAAAGCTCCGGTAAGCGTACTTTGGGTTGTCCGCGCCGGACCCCCCTTCACCCGGGGCCCTACGACTCGGACAGCCCATGAGTGTACGTTGCAGGAGTCACTGATGAGAACACGCGACAGGTGGCGCCCTTTTCCAAGACTTACATTTTTCTCAATGGAAGCCTATGTATGTGACGTACGACAGGCTCCCATTTACTTCAATGGGGCTCCGAGCGACCTGAATACGACAGCGCTGCAGCGCATTGTACTCTGTCGCTCGGAGGCCCGGAGCACTAGTCGGTCGTAAAGCTCTACGGGACAGAGTCTGTCGTAGGGCTTTCCGAGCGAGATCAGAATCGGCTCTTTAGTTTATGTCCTGTGGGACAGCCATTAGGACCTTCAAGCTTGGCCCTAGAGACGACAGCGAGCACCACAGCACAATTTACTTGATGATTTTGTTTCAAACTCTACCAGATGTCCTACACACAAGGTAATTTGATGGTCTTAGCTTGAGTGAACTAACACTAGATTGTTCATAATGGGAAATCATGTAATGACCATCCCATGATGGAGTTTTATATGATATGCAAGGATGGTGTGCAAACTTTTATAAATGACTTTGAGAGTTATTTGTTATAGCTAAAAATAAACTTGTCTGGATGTATCTGTTCTACTTTTACTAGATAGGTCAATTCTAAGAGGTATGCAGCAGGAAATATCAATTTACAAGAGTTGAAATATTACTTGAAAAATTGTTGAAACTTATCTAATAACAATTGAGGTGTAGTTGTTTACGTAAAATTTAGATATGTCGGTCCTGCTAGAGATCCTTTCCTTTTGTTGTGTGCCTTACTAGCCCAGGCACTGGAGAGTAATATGGGCTTTCCCCCTTTCTTTTTGCATACTTCAATATTTTACTGCATTGGCAGTGTATAGAGTTGTCCATGAGGTTGGCGGACATCTCTAAATTTGATGGGCAGAGTAAAGGCAGTAAAGTCCTGTGCCTCTCTGTCTGCCTTTACTTTGTTGGCCAAACTCTAAATCGGCCAGGTCCTCTGAATAGAGTGGTACAGTAGGCAAGAACCAAGGGTTTGGAATGCTACCCTGAGGGATTGCCAGTGATAAACTATTGGCAAGCATTCGTCCCACTACCTTTTGAGTGTTTGATTGCCACCAGAAGGCCTGGAAACCTGAGATAAATGCAGCTTTTCAAACCTACTACTGCCAATGTTTTTTTTTTAAGTTTGTAATTTTTTTTTAAAAGGTAGTACATTTGCATGTATTCTAGGAGTACATCTATGGGTGCAGATTGCTATTTTCTTTGTAAACCAGTCACTATGGGGGTCATTAGTATGGCGGGCGGACAACGGGGGTCCCGTGGGGGCTATTAGGATGCGCCCGCCACAGTGGCGGGCTCAATGCATTCCTGTCATTGTGGCGGGCGGTGCTGAGTGCACCGCCCGCCACAATGCCAGGATGGCATGTTGTGCACTTCCATGCACAACATGGCAGGCACCACGCACTGCCTGCCATTTTGTGTATGGAACTGCAGGGGGGTTTTATAGGTACCTCCCATGTGTGGCCCCCACCACCCCCCACCCAGAGTCCCTGGGGGCCCACAATGGGCCCACAAGCAATCCCCGCATGCCTTTCTGTGGCAGCAATGCCGCCACGAAAAGGCATGTTTCCACCCCCATCCTAATGTGGCTATTAAACTCTTTTCCTCCCGGTCAACTTATTGACCAGGCGGAAAAGCCGCGGACGGTCTTTCCGTTCGCCGCGGCCCCCCCGCCATAGTAATATGGCGGGGGAAATGGGTGGCGGGAAGGGAAGGATCTCGGGCGGATCGCCACCACCATGCGGGCGGTGGCGATCTGCCCAAGATCCTAATGGGCCCCTTTATGTTTAAGTTACTGATCCCCAAAATTTTTTAAGTTAAAACATTCTTAGTGAAATGAAAATTATGAGAAAAAGAGACACAGACATAGCAGACCTGAATACCGACCTCAGGCCGGACTACCAGGTCAAGAATGCATTTGTTTGGGGGGTGTCACACTCCAAACAACCTCTAAAAATGCACCCCTGTTTATAATATCCCTTTGTTGTTGAAACGGATAATTTGTTTCATGTAATGGGAGGGAGAGGTGTTATCTCAGATAAATCCAAATGTTGTGTAGGTTCAACCAGCAGTCTATTTTTCTGAAACAAGTGTGGCTCAATGGTTAGAGCGGAAGACCCTGATGCAGAGGTCTGGCCCGGGACCAGGGTTCAATTCCCTGCCTCGGCGGGTCTTAGGCTCAAAATTCCACGGACCTGATAATTCTCGCCTCGGTGCCTATTCCAATCATGGAGTCCCACTCTGCAACTCTGGGCAATAGCTTGCTTAATCTCCACAACGGCCCCCACAACGCTAAGGATGCTTGGCCTCCACCTTGGTGGTGCCCAGGAGTGGACGCCTCACAGGGAAAGCCAGGATGGGTTCCACAGCGGTATTCGTACAAGCGCCTTGAGACCCTTGCGGGTGAGTAGTGCGCTATACAAGTATCAATTTACAAGCAGAATTAAACTATGCTTTCACACGAAAGGAACCTTTGGCCATTAAGTGCTCCTTTGACGCGGGGAAACACTATGGGGCTCATTATGATGTCAGTCGGCGTTGCCTCCGACCGACATCGCTGCTGTCTCAGGACCGAGCGTCCGCTGGTCGGCGGTCCCGACACTGCAATTACAATCTGACCACACATGTTGCAGTCGCACACTCCAATTTCCCTATGTAAGTGATTTAAAAAGGACCTAGCCTCATGGACTTAAAAATTTTTAATAGGTCGTTGAGGCTGGACCTGTTAAAAAGGTGATGCGGAGATGTCCTGCCTATGATGTGCGGATACTCCTGTAAAGTCAACATGTTTCGAAGCAAAGGCTTCTTCATCAGGACTGAAAGATCCCCTCAGTACTCACTATGTTGAATGTCCCCAATGGGTGTGCTATATACAAAAGTGATAAAATGGAAAAATGAAAGATGCATCACTTACTCATACTCACTACCCACCTCTCTTCTCACTACCTAATCACTACACATAGTATTGTTAAAACAGTGCTCCTGCGTAGTCGTAGGTCGTAGCACGCCCGTCCTGCAGCGGGCGGGAAGACCCTATGATGAAGCATGACACCAAGGGCCCTTTTGGTGTGTAAGGGATATTTAAGCAAACACTGTGTGCATCCATATATGATGACTGCCCACACAATCCATGACAAGTGCAAAAGTAGAGAGCTAATCACTTCCATGAATAGGATTGGTGTATGTAATGTAATGTATGTATACTTGTAAAGCGCACTGTTACCTCGTTACGTGGCGTCCTGGCGCTGTATACCGCTGGGGAACCCGTCCTGGCTTTCCCTGTGAGAGGGCACCCCCAAGGTGAAGCCAGGCATCCCCAGCGCTGCTGGGCCCCTTGTGGAGATTAAGCAAGCTATTGCCCAGAGTTGCAGAGTGGGACCCATGGTTAGCGTACGCACCTAGGCGAGAATTATCGAGTCCGCGGACATTGACCCAAGACCCTGCTGCGTCGGGAATTGAACCCTGGTCCCGGGCCGACTTCTGCTTCAGGGTCTGCCCTTCTAACCAGTGAGCCGCACTTCTCCACAAGTTATCAACAAGTTATAATGACACAGTACGGAGCAGGAACTTGTTAGCAGCTCATGCTGCAAAATCTTGTGAATCCGACAGCACACCACTTCCAAGTCACTTTACAAGAGTGGGATTTACATTTGCTGATTTTTATCATTTTGATTTTGAAAACAGCTCTTCTTTGTCTGTAACATCCAGTACACATGATACGGCCATGATGCTTCTTCAAGACTGTACCAATGCAGTAGCTGCTGGAAAACAAGCTGTGTCAGCTGAGGCATAAACAGAGAAAGCTGCCCACTTATAACCCAACTGCCTTGCCAACAAGTTAAAAATGACTACCAGCCATCAACAT